>NC_133325.1:676417051-676761634 GCF_042186555.1 Aquarana catesbeiana | reverse complement strand
GTGTAAAGGATGCACCCTAGAGTGCGTTACTGATGCACAAAAATAAGATTAGATACAAAAATAAATAAAATCGAGGGGGCCTAAATGGGAACAATATAAGAAAGTAGAAAGGAGAAAGCATTCATTTGGGGGTATCAGGCTCTATTAATAAAGGCATTAACGTCGAGCTCAACGTTCATGCCCAAAGGCGAGAGTGTGCGGAGCTCATATATCCAGAAGGTCTCCAACTGTGATACACCCCTGGTCATAGCTCCGCCCCTCCATGGGGGGACATATCGATCTATCACTGTGAATTGTGTCCCAGCAATTACCCGGTTATGTTGTAGCTTGTAGTGTCGGGGGACCGTATGTTTAGTATCACCGCTTTTTATCAAAGCAATATGCTCAGCAACTCGTATGGCAAAAGAACGAATAGTGCGGCCAACATATTGCTTTCCACAGTGGCATGTTATTAGATAAACAATGTAACTAGTGGTGCAAGTACAAAAGCGTTTAATGGGATATTGTTTCTGTGTGACTGATGACATAAATGATACGGTTTTCCTCCCTATGCCCGTGTTGTGTTGGCATACTATACACTTCCTACAAGAGTAGAAACCCTCCATTTCATTGAAAAGTGGTTGTCGTATGGGGGGATTAATAACGTTGGGGGCAATTTTGCTTTGTAGGGTAGGGGCACCCTTAAAAATGACTTTGGCCCTGTCAGGTAAAACCTTACTTAAAACTCGGTCATTCCTGAGAACGTCCCAATGTTTGGACATGATGGCCTTCACATGTTTATATTGATTGGAAAAACCGGTCAGTAATGACCACTTGAAGATCTCATTTGATTCTTTTTTGGGTTTTTCAACCAGAAGTGACTCTCTGGTGGTCTCCAGGGCACGTTGGAATTCACGATCTATGAGATTAGGGTCGTAATTCTTATCCAACAATTTGGACCTGAGAAGAGCAGATTGTGTGCTGAAGGCTTCCATATTAGAGCAGTTCCTCCATAATCGGAGAAATTGACTTCTTGGAACTGAATTAAGCCAGGACCGATGGTGGCAACTATCAGGGGGTATAAAACCATTTCGGTCAGTGGTCTTGAAATGAGTCTGGAAATGGAAACGACCATTGCGGATCTCAATATCTAGGTCTAAAAAATTGATTTTTTGATTGCTAGCTGTGTAGGTAAGGGAAATGCCCCGATCGTTGGTATTAAGATGTTCAAAAAATGAGTCCAACGATTCGGCGCTGCCCTTCCATAGGAGGAGGATGTCGTCAATGTATCGTGCCCACAAAGTAAGGGAAGGATCCCTATTGGTGTAGACGACATCCTCCTCCCATTTGGCCATAAATAAGTTGGCGAGGCTGGGGGCAAACTTGGCCCCCATAGCCACGCCACGCAACTGATGGTAAAATTGTTGATCAAACCAAAAATAGCTTCGTTTCATAGCGAACTCCAATAGTTCCATGATAAAAGAACACTGGAAGGAAGCTATACTGGGCTCTTTCTCAAGGAAATGTCTGACCGCTTCCAAGCCCTTATCCTGGGGTATGCTCGTATACAGGGAGGCCACGTCAGCCGTGGCAATGATAAAATCACCCTGTGGTACTAGATTTTCGAGCATGCGTATGGTGGACCCTGTATCTTTCAGATAAGAGGGCATACGTCTTACAAGTGGCTGTAAATAGAAATCAATATACCGGCCTATACGTTCCATAGGATGGGAAAGGCTCTGGAAAAGTCCTGGAGGCGAGCATGGGAGGTGGTGAAGAGGGAGCTAGAGAGCAGGAGGTCTTGGGAGGAACGAAGAGAATGATTAGGTTGGTATTTTGAGACTGGGTTAGTGATGTAGCTGGGGGCTGAATTGTGGATGGCTTTGTAAGTTGTTGTTAGTATGTTAAATTTAATTCTTAAATTCCAGCTCTAAAAAAAGACAGTTTAACAAAACAGTGCGACAATCCAAGACACGTTAATTTTATAACTGTTTAAAAAAAGAATTTCCTAATTATAATGAGTCTTACATTCCAATTCTAGCAATTTTCTGTTGTGCAGTGTGTAGGATTACAGTTTGATTTGTAATCTAGTGGTGACACCTGGTGGACATTTTTACAACTGCAGGCTTTTTCCATAATATTAATTCACTTCTAATACAATGGTGACATCTGGTGGTTCTTTTGTTTGTTGCAGGCTGACTTTTTTCTTTTTGAAAAGGGGCTCATCTTTATGTCCTTTACAGCTTTATTTATATAGCTAGCATATTCATTTCACACATTTCTGCATTCCAAGCCGTCCAGCCTGTTATTTAACATTTTCCTTCATGTTTTACATAACATACCCATATTTTAAAAAATAGCTATTTTGCATGTGTTTGAAATGTATGGGTAAAGGGGATTAAAAATATAAAAGAAGATAGTGAAAAATAAAAAAGTAATAAATGTTTTATCCAGATTTTGCCACAGCCATTGTGAGGGGTAAGGTCCCGTTCGTCACCTGGAGGGCTGTGTCAGTGATCTATTACACCTAAAGGTCCCTCGGCTGTACTGCCAAATTAGGAAAAGCATCATCCCGAGCGCACCGCAAGTCAGGCCTGGAAGTGAGCGAGGTGCCGAAAGATAACTCCGTGCTGCACGAGTAAGATGGGAATGAATTGAAGGCAGCTCACGGCTCGCAAAGCCATCTTTCCACACCGTAGGTGTCATGGTTCACAGAATACGCTGCTTCGATGTTAAAACAAGTCACGGCAAAACCGCATCCCTGTTCTATAGACATGCTCAGGATATTGGTGACCATCCTGGTTTGCACTTTGCACTGTGCAGAATGACAGTAGGGTGGCAAGTGCTGAAACCCTCTGTATTCCATGACCCAGCATTAAAATGATGATAGCCCTATCAAGCAGAGTAGTCTACTGCCTGATAGTAATAGTAAAGTTTTGATTAACCTCTAGGCCCTAGCTAGGGTTGCCACCTCATCCCTTAAAAACCGAACACATATTAATTACACAGGTTCTATGTAATTCATATGCGTTTGGGTTTAAAGAGATGAGCTGGCAATTATGTGAATTTTTTTTTCTTTTTAATCACAAGGGGTGGAAAAGAACGCAATATCATGGAGCCAGCACAAAAGGTCCCTGGGACGTGATCACAACATTTACAGTGCCTGTATCCATCTACATTGATGTAAGTGCATTACTTTATTCAATAAAACCTTAGTCAAGGATTTTATGATATGTGGCGACTTCTTCCTTCCATGATCCTTTCCATGATTGGCGGAGCCTAATACGTTTTCGGACATTTGGACGGTGTTGCTGCGCATGCCCTATGCAGTTTCTCTGCTTGTTTGGCTCCTTGCCGCTGGCAGAGGGCCCACACGATTTGGTAAGAGTACCTGATCATTTCGTTTGGTGGTGGCTGCACAGTGGATGGTGAATTCTTTCCATGATGGTTTCCTTTCACAGAGGCAGAATACTCATTTCCTACCATCTTTGAACTGTCTTCTATTTTTAAGTCACTTATTTGTTTAGACTGACTGTGGACACATCCCGTTTCTTCAGATTCATGATTGATGGACATTGTGATTTAACAATTGTTTTGCACAGTTTTTCCTTTACTACGTTTGAATATATTTATAACTTTTGTAGGTGCTAGTCATTGCCCATTGTTTTTAAAAAATTATTAGTGTTGCACTGACACTTTGATTGTTTGCACATTTGCACATTCATTTACTATTTACTCTACACTACCTCATCTGTTATTTTGTACAAAAATG
Source organism: Aquarana catesbeiana (assembly GCF_042186555.1). Taxonomy (NCBI): domain Eukaryota; kingdom Metazoa; phylum Chordata; class Amphibia; order Anura; family Ranidae; genus Aquarana; species Aquarana catesbeiana. The sequence continues at coordinate 676,757,883 of NC_133325.1, read as the reverse complement.
AGGAATAAATTGTGTTTGTGTGCACTAAAATTAATTTTAGTGTCTTTCCTCCTGAAAAAAAACCAGAACACATTCTTCAGAACAAAAAGGGGACTTTATAGGCACAACTGTGCCTGAATCTGTGTTTCACAGTGTAATGTAAGTGGATCATATTAGACTGCAAGAGAACTTATACCACAAAATGGTTAGATGGAGGGATTGCAGCCAGCTTGGGGCAGAAGCAGTGGCGGTTGGGTGGTAGAATGCTGTCATGGTGAGGTGGTCTGTAGGGTTCAGGACTCAACCCTCCTGAGGGGCTGGGCTACTGTTACCGGTCCTTGACTGTAGCTCAGGGCCCTACCTGGGATTCAACCTTGAAACACAAGTTGGGAAGACCATGCAAATATTCATGTGTAGACTTGAATAACATAGGATATGGCAGTAGTCCCTTCCTCCAGGTAAGGCCACTAGGAAGCCACTATTACCTCCGATCTCTAGGGTATGCTTACATGCTTGTAAGTATATTACATAGTTACATAGTTAGAAAGGTTGAAAATAGACACAAGCCCATCTAGTTCAACCAATAAAATTAATTATTAATTATTAATGCAGCATGACAGGCACCAAAGTTAAGTTGGGAAAAATACTGAAATTTTTATTGAGAGGGTAAAGTTTCGCTTTTAGATTGTGTGCCACAGGGCAGTATTTTCTTCAGTGTGCTTTATTATGTCTGACTGTCTGTGGTTATTATAAAGCCTGCTACATGTACATCATGAACACCTGAGGAATAGATGTTGTATGGGGACAGAGAAGGCGACATAGCAAGGAAAAAAGAGAGATGTAGGCAGAAGGGGACATGGGGGCAGTCAGAGATGGGGACACTGATGGGGAAACCTGCTTCATGGGGATACTGATGGGGGCACCAGCTCTATGCGGACACCTGCTCCATGGGGAACCTGCTCTATGGGGACACTGATGGAGACACCTGCTCCATGAAGACACTAACGGGGACACCTGCTCCATGAGGACATTGATGGGGAAACCTGTTCTATAGGGACATGGATTTGGAAACCTGTTCCATGAGGACACTGATAGGGACACTTGCTCTATGGGAACATTTGGGGGACACCTGCTCCATGAGGACACTGATGGGGATACCTACTCCACGAGGACATTGATGGGGACACCTGCTTCATATGGACACTTGCTCTATTGGGACACTGGTGGGGACACCTGCTCCATAAGGACACTGATGGGGACACCTGATCCATGAGGACACACTGATGGGGACACCTGCTCCATTGGAGCACATTGATGGAGACACCTACTCCATGGGTACACTAATGGGGACACCTACTCTATGGGGATACTGATGAGGACACCTGCTGTATGGGGTCACCGACAAGGACACCTGCTCTATCGGGACACCTGCTCCATGAGGACAGTGATGGGGACACCTGCTCTATGGGGACACAGATGGGAAAACCTGCTATATAAGGACACTGATGGGGACACTTGCTCCATGGGGACACTGATGGGGTCACCTGCTCTATGGGGACACTCTGATAGGGACACCTGATGTAAGGGGCACTCTGATGGGGACACCTACTGTATGGGGGCACTCTGATGAGGACACCTGCTCCATGAGAACACTGATGTGGACACCTGCTCCATAGGGGCACATTGATAGGTACACTCTATAGGGTCACTGACGGGGATACCTGCTCTATGGGGACACCTGCTCCATGAGGACACTGATGGGGACACCTGCTCTATGGGGAAACCTACTCCATGGGCACACTGATGGGGACACCTGCTCTATGGGGACACAGATGGGAAAATCTGCTATATGAGGACACTGATGGGGACACCTGCTCTATGGGGACACTGATGGGGACACCTGCTCTATAGGGACACTGATGGGGACACCTGTTCTATGGGGACACTCTGATAGGGACACCTTATGTAAGGGACACTCTGATGTGGACACCTGCTGTATGGGGGCACTCTGATGAGGACACCTGCTCCATAAGAACACTGATGGGGACACCTGCTCCATAGGGACACATTGATGGGTACACCTGCTCTATGGGGACACCTACTCCATGGGCACACTGATGGGGACACCTGCTCCATAGGGGCACATTGATGGGTACACCTGCTGTATAGGGTCACTGATGGGGATACCTGCTCTATGGGGTCACCTGCTCCATGAGGACACTGATGGGGACACCTGCTTTATGGGGACACCTACTCCATGGGCACACTGATGGGGACACCTGCTCTATGGGGACACAGATGGGAAAACCTGCTATATGAGGACACTGATGGAGACACCTGCTCCATAGGGACACTGATGGGGACACCTGCTCTATGGGGACACTCTGATAGGGACACCTGATGTAAGGGGCACTCTGATGGGAACACCTGCTGTATGGGGGCACTCTGATGAGGACACCTGCTCCATGAGAACACTGATGGGGACACCTGCTCCATAGGGGCACATTGATTTGTACACCTGCTCTATAGGGTCACTGATGGGGATACCTACTCTATGGGGACACCTGCTCCATGAGGACACTGATGGGGACACCTGCTCTAAGGGAACACCTACTCCATGGGCACACTGATGGGGACACCTGCTCTATGGAGACACAGATGGGAAAACCTGCTATATGAGGACACTGATGGGGACACCTGCTCCATGGGGACATTGATGGGGACACCTGCTCTATGGGGACACTGATGAGGACACCTGCTCTATGGGGACACTCTGATAGGGACACCTTATGTAAGGGGCACTCTGATGGGGACACCTGCTGTATGGGGGCACACTGATGATGACACCTGCTCCATGAGGACACTGATGGGGACACCTGCTCCATAGGGGCACATTTATGGGTACACCTGCTCTATGGGGTCACTGACAGGGACACCTGCTCCATGAGGATACTGATGGGGACATCTACTATATGAGGACACTGATGGGGACACCTGCTCTCTTGGGACACCTGCTCCATGGGGATACCGATAGGGACACCTGCTCTATGGGGGCACCTGATCCATTCTGCACACTGATGGGGACACCTTCTTTATGAGGACACACTGATAGGGACACCTGATTTAAGGGGTACTGCGATGGGGGCACTCTGATGGGTACAATTGATCTATGGGGGCTCTCTGATGGGTTAATCTAATGTAAAGGGGTACTCTGATGGGGTCATCTGATGTAAAGGGGTCTCTGATGGGGACACTTCATGTAAAGAGGCACTCTGATGGGAATAAATACTCTTGAAATGCTACGAAATTGTACATTTCTCATTTTTCAATAGACATACCATGACTACATTCTTGAGATTTGGATCTCGGATGGAAGAAAATTTTAGTGACCTGACTTCCTTGAATATTAATTCAGTACTCCTGCACTATAAAGTATTGGAGAGCTAATATAACCAGCAAAACACAATAGGGAAGGGATATTACATCTTGATTGATGGAGGAAAGGTACGATTTTGTTTTTTCACATATTTAGGTATACTGTGTGAATGGAATGCATAATAAACATATAGGGGCTTTTTTAACCCCTTTCTGCCCACGCTACACCCGAATGATAGCTACAGCAGGGGCTTACTTTGCCGGTAGGGCGTACATGGACATCCCCCCCATGATCGCGCTACCCTGTACGCTTTGTGGTCGCTAAGTTCATCAGACTCAGCTGATCACAGATTGGGATATAGGGCAGATCACAGCGGCCCTTTACCAAGTGATCAGCTGTGTCCAATGACAGCAGATCACGGATGTCAACACAAGCCGGTTATTGGCTTTTGTTTCCTCATGCTGACAGCGTGAGGAGAGAAAAAGAAAGCCGAAAACCAGCTTGTGTTAAAGGGAGATTGAGTGTCCTGATTATCAGTGCAGTCCCAACAGTGCCCACCAGTGCTGCCAATCAGTGCCCACCAGTGCTGCCAATCAGTGCTTATCAGTGCTGCCAAACAGTGGCCATCAGTGCTTCTTCATCAGTGTAACCTACCAGTGCCACCTATCAGTGCTGCCTCCTCAGTGCCTCCTCATCAGTGCCCACCAGTGCAGTCTCATAACACCTATCAAAATAATAGAGAACTAATGCGCACAGCCACACTTTCAGAGGATCCTAGGCAATGGGACAAAAATAGAGAAGCTGCCAACATATGAGGTGGCCTCACCCACCCTAAAAAGTAACGTGATGATAGTCAAAAGTATGTGGCGCTAGTCTAAGTGTACCACTCATATAAATCGGAATCTCAAAATACCATAAACTCAATACTTCCTGAATAGACAATCTTCAATACTTCCTTAATGGGCAATACTAACTTCTCCCATTAGGGGGCAGCCAAACCAACTGAATAGTTAAATGCTGGTTATCATTCCTAATAAGATTACCATAAATCATCCAATGAATATAATGTTCTTCAACCAAACTATGTAGAAATTGTGACCAAAGGTGATTTTAAAACTTACTGATAATAATAAAATAAAATATTTAAGAATGAACAACAATTCCTCAAAGTGTATCATACAGTGTGCATAATTGTCCTCAACATAATAAGTGGAATCAAAATAAAAAATATTTAAATACTACACAAAATAAATAATGTTGGTGACTAGATTGCTGCCAAAGCAACTGTAGTGCAATATAAAAATTCAACTCTATATCACATATGTAAACAAACGTGATCAAGTGCAAAAAACAGTGACATATGTGCAAAACCATGCGCATATATATAAAATTGCAACTCTGAAATGGACCCCCAAAAAGTCTCTCCCACCTAGAAATATTACTTATAAAGTTGAAAAAACTGTGACATAAATGTGATCAAGTCCAAAAAACGATTGCTTCATGCAATGTGATTCATAATGTCCATACAGATAATTAATCATGACGTGCCAGTGAAGTGACTTTGTGCTGGATTCTTTTTCTTGAAAAACTGGTGCAGCACACAAGTGTTTCCCCCAGCCTCTCACCTTAATCAGTGGCCCCCAATGGGCCAAATCAAGCAGATGATTACTATTTCTCTGTAAGGGATGATGATCCAACAGCTGTCCCCCTCTTCCAAAGGGTGTGCGTGTGTCAAACTTTTTCTCCTGATCACCAGCACTCACACAGACCCCAGCATGATATTAAGGAAGAAGGAGAGGCTTCCATAGTGAAGTATTTCAATACAGGTTTATTATTAAAAAGTAGTAACTTACATTAAAAACCGGAACTGTCAGCAAGAGTACAGCAGAGATAATAGGGCTTCCGGGTACGGCCGTACCCGGGAAGCGTCGGCACCTGGCTCCTCCTACCCTGACGCGTTGCGTCACAGCACGTGACTTTATCAAAGGGATAACACCTATCAGTGCTCATCAGTGCCGCCTATCATTGCCACCTCATCAGTGCCTCCTCATCTTTGGCCATCAGTGCCGCCTCATCCCACCTATCAGTGCCCATCTGTGCCGCCTATCAGTGCCTCCTCATCAGTGCCCACCAGTGCCTCCTCATCCCACCTATCAGTACCCATCAATGCCCCCTATCAGTGCCCATTAGTGCAGCCTATTGGTGCCCATCAGTGTAGCCTCATCAGCACATACCAGTGAAGGAGAAAAATTACCTGTTTGCAAAATGTTATGAAAAAAAAAACATTTTTTTCAAAATTTTCTGCATTTTTTTCCTTTGTTTAGCAAAAAATAGAAAACCCAGCATTGATTAAATACTACCAAAAGAAAGCTCTATTTGTGTGAAAAATATGATTACTACTAGTACTATTTGAAGCAGCATTAAAATAGGACTATTGTCAATGATTTTTTTCTAATCCAGCACTGCCTATGCACTTTCAGAAACCACCCATGCACAGAAAATACACTTTAAACCCTAATGGTGGACATACACGCTTTGATAAATTATCAATTTTTTTTTGATTGATCTCCTTTAAAAGGTATAACCAATCTATAGATGACAACCCATTCAATCAATATAACACATTTGGGGAAGTGGATTTCAATTGAAAGGATACAATTGTAATAGATCAGAAATGCAATCAAATGCATTTCTGTTTCCATCAAGTAATCCCATAACCTAATTGGTCACAATAGTAGAGTGGGAGCGGTTTAGATCCTGCTGACAAGTCTTTATCACTGTCTGGGTCCCCATTGTGGAGATTTACCCCTCACTTTCTCTGGGGTCAGAAGGACAGGAAGTGAGCAGAATTTCTCCCATAGCTACCCAAACAGCAATAAATCAGTGGATAAGGAGCATATACTGTACACACAGTGGCCAATGTGAATTGCAGAGTCTCTTTCCAGGGATGAATGCTTTAGGGAACTACTAGGATTCCCCCAAATGACTAAAAGGGAACTCATCCTGAGAGAAATATGAAGGTGTACATTGCTGACCGTCCTCTGAAAATGCTAGACTCCTGGCTGGCTCTGGCTTCCATGCTTTCTGCATCACCGCATGCTTATTCAGAATTTCTGTTTTTACTCTATCCCATTCAGTGATGGAAAATGAACAGAAACCAATGGATCAGGATAACAGCCAGGCAACTAGTATATTCAGAAGGAGACGTCAGCAGTATCTGTATTCTCCCAGTACAGGTTTCCCATAATAAACCATCCAGGGGACTTTACAAGATGCCCTCACTACCCTCATAGCAAACAAACTGTCATTTCTTCACACTCCACATGAAAAAAAACTGAACCTCTGATTGCTTGCTATTGGCAACATTCTAGAAAACATAGGGCCCTATACATAAGATGTCAGCTAAAAAGGTAAAACAACCTTGTTGCCATAGCAACCATTTTGTTTACACACCTGAGCTGTAAAAAAATAAAAATAAATAAATAAAAAAGAGCCTCCTACTGTTTATATTACAGCTCAGGTTTGGAAACATGTACACAAACTTGTTGCAATGGCAACAAGGTTGTTTACCTTTATAGCAGATCTCTTATGTATAGGGCTATGGGCACTATGGGCAGCAGAGTGGTGTAGTGGGTAGCACTTTCGCCTAGCAGGAAAAAGTCAACCAGGTTGCTGGGTCATATTCCAACCATGACACTACCTGCCTGGAGTTTGCATGTTCTCCCTGTGCCTGCCTGCATGGGTTTCCTCTAGGTACTCCGGTTTCGTCCCACACTACAAAGACATGCTGGTAGCTTAATTGGGTTAAGGCTACTGATCAATCATTTGCTTTTTAACAATAACACGCTTCATTTAACAAGCCTAAAAAGTCCAATCATTCAAAGCTCTCCAAATACCGACATTTTTTGCACGCTCTATTTTAGGAAAATCACCCTCTGATTGCTTGCTATTGGCAACATCTTTCTACACTTGTCCTTTACACTTCCAAGGGAACATAGGACCTAATAACAGGAAATGTCTCATAATGATACATAAGGCCCTGTTTACTATGGAAACCAATCAGCTTCCTTATGTCTTTTCAATCCTGCCTGTAAAATACACAGCTGGAGGCTCAGTGCTTGCTATGGGCAACACTAAATTGGGCCATTAATACAAATATGGTGACAAGCTCATTAAGTACATGACATTCAACTGACATCAGATTCATTAGAGAGCATAACAGAGCTTTATTCAGGGAAGAGGTTGAAGTCATTCCATGTAACCAGCGACACAAGCAGCTCCCAAGACACCATAGTGTGGCTGGAACCAGAGGATTCATGGCTCCAGAGCTTTCTAGATTTCTCCATACTCAGAACGTATCTATTCAGTATATCGCAATTCATTAAATACCACTCGGATTTTTCTTTACACCCATTCCTTTTAATAATGTTCAAAGTCCTGAGAAGCCAGCAGAGTGCCGCCATTTACCTCTGTAACACACTCCACTCTGCTTTATAAAGATTTATTTTTGTAAAGCAGCAGTATGGCTTTTTAACTCCTTCAGATCGTGGAGTTATAGTGGAATGATGGCTACAGCGCAGATCTGCTTTGCCGGGAGGCCGTCAATAGACGTCCTCCCCTTTGCACGCTCCCCATGCGCGCTGTGATCACTGAGTCAATAAGACTCAGGTGATCACAGATTGGACTAAGGGGCCGATCCCGGCCCCTTACCACGTGATCGGTTGTCAGCCAATGATAGCTGATCACGTGATGTAAACAGAAGATCGGTAATCTTTTTTTTTCTCCTCACGCTGGGTACAGTGTTGTATGACCGCGCAATTGTCGTTCAAAGAGTAACAGCGCTAAAAGCTGAAAACTGGTTTGGGCAGGAGGGGGGTTTAGGAGCCCAGTAAGCAAGTGGTTAAAAGGACACACCACAGCTTTATAAATACTTCCCAAAGAATATGTGTTTGATGAATATACATTATAAAAGGGATTATATATAAAGACTAAGTTCAATATCCAATAAAAAAAAAATTGAAAAAAAAAATCAAATTTCTTTATACAATTTAGGCAAATATGTATTCTGCTATATATTTTCGGTAAAAAAATCCCAACAAGCGTATATTGATTGGTTTGCGCACAAGTTATAGCATCTACACACTATGGAATATTTTTATTTCTTTACTAGTAATGGCAGCAATCAGTGACTTATAGCAGGACTGCGATATTGCGGTGGACATTCTGACACTTTTTGGGGTCCAGTGACACTAATACAGTGATCAGTGCTAAAATATGCACTGTCACTGTACTAATGGCTGGGAATGGGTTAACATCTTAGGTGATCAAAGACTTAAGTGTGTGCCTAACCTGTGTTTCTGTGTGCGGTCTTTACTCTTAGGACATTGCACACCACACCCAGATTATGTTGCTAACATGTGGGATCACAAGAAATTGCCATTGGGGGTTTGCACGGGTGTACCTCGGTTTTCCACGGGCCACTGCCACAGCTCCCGGGACAGACACATCCCTGGCAGCCCTCAATTTGCAACACTGCTCCTGAAAAAGAAATGGTGTGAATTCCACAAAACGCACACATCAAACTTTTTTAGATGCATTATAATCATGCATTTACAGCTTAGAATATTATGAACTTTTTTCAATCATTATTGATTTTAATATTTCATGATGTGGATTACAAGCCAGTCCACAACAATTATACTTTATACTGCAATGTGTTATTCATGACATCTGTGTGTATATTTTATAATGATAATATGCCATCATGATATCTGAATGTATATGAAAGAATAAATGTGCTTTCTTGAATTTGACCACTTTACCAGCTATGTGTCACGTGCTTCATTTAAAGTCCCAAACCTTTTCCTTTTAAATGTCAGATTCAGGTATGGAGACGTATGGCTATAGAATGTCATGGGCATCATTTCAATTCCCCAAACCCCCCTAATACCCACTTTCTGTACTGTGGGGGAGGTGCTTTTATTAATAAAAGTGCCCTATGAAGAGTGTTTAAACTATCTTGTGAAAGTAAAAGGTTGAATGACTGGTAATCAGTGTCACAAGAATTAGTAAAGTTATTGAGCAAGGACACAAATCTGGAACTATAGCCATACTATAAAAGCAAAGGAGATGGTCTTCAAAAAGGTCAACAAAGTTGAGGAATCATCATCAGCATTCAGACTTTATAAACAATCCGGCGGCTCTTGCTTGACGTCAGACGCCAATTGTATGGCACTCACCTGCCTATATATAGCGACTTTACACCATACTATATTGCCAGATACTCCAAGAGTAGCCATGTCAGAAATTTGCTACACATAAGGTAAAGCTCCGTATGAAACACCTTTCCTTTATTTCTTACCCTCTGGTCTATCACCATAGTCCCTATCATCTTTTATTTCCCAGCTCACTTTCTTAATTATTTTTATATTTCTTTACTTGCTGCCGCCTGTGTTGGTAACTTTACCCCCCCCCACATTTGAGGGGGGCAGGTGATCTGCAGCAGGCATTGGTCACCTTCGTATATAAGATGACCTATCTCTTTTTATACTAGTTTATAATATGAACTATGTTCTTTTTTCATCCTTGCCTTCAAATCTTGATTCATATAGCTTTGCCCCTTTAGAAAATTTCCTCTAAAAAATCCATTTATTTTACCCTGCAGTTATTCTTTATACATTTTCCTGACAGACTCTGGTCTGCAAATCCTAGTAACCTTTGGTTTCTCTTTATTCATTGTCCTTTTGAATGTAAGTAAAGCTCTTCTTCTTTCTGATATAAATATCAATTACTCCACGCCTGTTTGTGTTTACTCTAGCACCTTTTGTTGATGAACTTCCACACTTTTCATCACCTTTCACTCACATTTCATCTTCCCATTCTAACACCCACTTTCTTTTTTCTTCCCTTACCTTAACCCACTTCCCCCTCTTCCCTTTTCCCCCTTTCCCCCCCTCCTTCTCCCTTCCCCTTTGTCATTTCTCTTTCATCTACCTTCCCTCCCCTTAGCCCATCCCCTGTGTTCCCTCCTCTTCTTCATTCACCTTACCCACTATTTTTTAAAATGAATATACATTTTCAATACAATTATTACCCACCCCTGTATCACTTTTCTGGCTAGATTCCAGCTGAAAAGCTCTTCTCTGCCTCATTCGGCGCGTTTTATGTGCACTACTCAGTGAGGGTTTCCCTTGTTTCGACATTGAGTCGCAGGCATAAGATCTTCATATGGGTGAGCGTTTGATGATGGGCTCAGTGGTCAACAGTATACCCTAATGTACCTTTACTTTATTATTTCATTATTATGTATTATACTTTAAGTCAATGTAATGCTTTTTTTGTTCTGTTCTATGCAGCGTTACATCTAATTGTTTTTAAAACATCCCCTGATGAGCCCAGAGTGGCAAAACATGTCGGGACAATCACTCCAACGCTACTACCGAGTGATTATATTTTATCATCTGTTTTATCATTCTAAGATGTATCTTTGAACATGTGTGCATAACCTATATTGAAACTTTTTAATTATGTTTTGTATGTAATAATAAAAATATTGTAATTCTACATACTTACTGTAGAGCATTGTAATGACTTTCTTTCTTTGTTGGCACCCTTAAAAATCCCGCCAAATAATTTCCCTTGTTTACATTTACATACAAGGATGTTGGTGCCTTTTGTCTGTCATTGCCACCCACCTATATTACCACTTTCCACATCACAGGAAGCACCTCCATGGTTAACAGAGGACAGAATTAATATGGACCTGGGAAGCTTAACATTAATAAATCACCAGGACCAGTACCCTCGGGTGCAAGATGGCTTGCACCCGAGGGTACTTAGGGAACTCAGTCAAGTAATTGCCAGACCATTGTTCCTAATTTTTACTGTCAGTCTACTGACTGAAATGGTACCAGATGATTAGAGAAAAGCCAATGTAGCACCAATATTTAAAAAGGCCCCAAAATATATCCCTGAGAATTACAGACCAGTTAGCCTAACATCAATAGTATGTAAACTCTTGGTGATGATAAGGGACTATATACACGATTTTAGTAATGAGAACTGTATCATTAGCAGTAATCAGCATGGATTCATGAAGAATCATTCTTGCCAAACCAATCTATTAACCTTCTATGAGGAGCTGAGTTACCATCTAGATAAAGGAAGGCCCGTAGACATGGTGTATCTGGATTTTGCAAAAGCATTTGACACAGTTCCCCATAAATGTTTATTGTACAAATTTAGGTCCATTGGCATGAACCATAGGGTGAGTACATGGATTGAAAACTGGCTACAAGGGCGAGTTCAGAGGGTGGTGATAAATGGGGAGTACTCGGAATGGTTGAGGGGTGGGTAGTGGGGTCCCCCAGGGTTCTGTGCTGGGACCAATCCTGTTTAATTTGTTCATAAACGACCTGGAGGATGGGGTAAACAGTTCAATCTCTGTATTTGCGGACGATACTAAGCTAAGCAGGGCAATAACTTCTCTGCAGGATGTGGAAACCCTGCAAAAAGATCTGAATGAATGGGGTGGGCAACTACATGGCAAATGAGGTTCAATGTAGAAAAATGTAAAATAATGCATTTGGGTGGCAAAAATATGAATGCAATCTATACATTGGGGGAGAACCTCTGGGGAATCTAGGATGGAAAAGGACCTGGGGGTCCTAGTAGATGATAGGCTCAGCAATGGCATGCAATGCCAAGCTGCTGCTAACAAAGCAAACAGAATATTGGCATGCATTAAAAAGGGTATTAATTGCAGAGATAAAACGATAATTCTCCCACTCTACAAGACTCTGGTCCGGCCGCAACTAGAGTATGCTGTTCAGTTCTGGGCACCAGTCCTCAGGAAGGATGTACTGGAAATGGAGCAAGTACAAAGAAGGGCAACAAAGCTAATAAAGGGTCTGGAGGATATTAGTTATGATGAAAGGTTGCAAGCACTGAACTTATTCTCTCCGGAGAAGAGACACTTGAGAGGGGATATGATTTCAATATACAAATACCATAATGGCGACCCCACAATAGGGATAAAACTGTTTTGCGGAAGGAAGTTTAACAAGACTCCTGGCCACTCATTAAAATTAGAAAAAAAGAGGTTTAACCTTAAACTACGTAGAGGGTTCTTTACTGTAAGAGCCGCAAGGATGTGGAATTGCCTTCCACAGGCGGTGGTCTCAGCGGGGGCCATCAAAAGTTTCAAGAAACTATTAGATGAGCACCTGAATGGCCGCAACATACAGGGATATACAATTGTAACTTCAGAAATGGTGGAAAAAACCTGCGCTAATGAGCAAAACGTGATAAAAGATAAAATTCACAAGGTGCAGCTGCAAAAAAAACTCCAAATATCCATGAAGTGATAAGCATATAAATAAAAATTTTGTGCGCTAGCAATAATATAATTAGGGAAAGAGTGCCTAGGAGACACAATGTATGTGTGAATCCCAGCAAAAATGATAACAACAACAAGTGCATAAAATCATTACTCAAAGATCAAACAAAATATTAACATATGCTGAAAATAAGTAATCACACATCAAAAAAACTTATAATCAGTCCATGACTGGGTTCAAAAAAATATAGGTAGAAAGAAAAAGTCCACTTGGTATATCTCATCACAAAATCATGAGAAATAATGAGCTGAAGAGACTCTTATCGAATGTACATTGATTGCAGAAAAAGGAGTAATAGATGTACGCTTACCCCAATCGTTGGACCTCCTCTATGGCAAGGTCGTATAGGCTTGCAGATATAACCCTCTGCAGGGACAGAATGTTGATATCCGGGTCTTGTCAGCATGTACCACCGACTCCAATGTGGTCCGGTCAATCCAACTGCTCCAACATCAGAGGGGGGACTCAGGAGTGGAAGAGTCCATCTATGCCTCTCACTGCCTTCTGTGGGGCAGCAGAGGCAGTGAGAGGCATAGATGGACTCTTCCACTCCTGAGTCCCCCCTCTGATGTTGGAGCAGTTGGATTGACCGGACCACATTGGAGTCGGTGGTACATGCTGATAAGACCCGGATATCAACATTCTGTCCCTGCAGAGGGTTATATCTGCAAGCCTATACGACCTTGCCATAGAGGAGGTCCAACGATTGGGGTAAGCGTACATCTATTACTCCTTTTTCTGCAATCAATGTACATTCGATAAGAGTTTCTTCAGCTCATTATTTCTCATGATTTTGTGATGAGATATACCAAGTGGACTTTTTCTTTCTACCTATATTTTTTTGAACCCAGTCATGGACTGATTATAAGTTTTTTTGATGTGTGATTACTTATTTTCAGCATATGTTAATATTTTGTTTGATCTTTGAGTAATGATTTTATGCACTTGTTGTTGTTATCATTTTTGCTGGGATTCACACATACATTGTGTCTCCTAGGCACTCTTTCCCTAATTATATTATTGCTAGCGCACAAAATTTTTATTTATAGGGATATACAATGTAATACTGACATATAATCACACACATAGGTTGAACTTCATGGACTTGTGTCTTTTTTTTACCTCACCTACTATGTAACTATGTAACTATGTAAGACCAGGTGATTGCTATAGAGCCCACTGACATGGTGTTGGATCTGATTTGTCCAATCCTGTTTGGTCATCTCTTAATTGGTTGCTGCATGATTCTGCTCTTTGAAGTATTGTACTAGCTAACCCACAAGAGGATCAAATTTCATAAAAGCCTTCCCTTCAGTCTTGCACAGTTGTACAAGCTCCTTTCCTGTACTGAAATTCTTACTCTGATTGTACTGCATCAGGGGCGGATCCAGAGTCTAATCTCGGGAGGGGCACTGCCAGAAAGTAAGGTTCTCGCAGGCAATTTGTCGGGGCAATGGCTGGTGTTGGCGATTAAATCATCCCGGCACCATGGTTGTTATAGTGTCAGGATGATTGAAGCACATTATTTCTATTATTACATTGTGATACAAAATGAAAAATGAAAAATCACCATAATGCAGAATCAGTGGGAGCCCTGAGGGTGTCACTTGCCACCAGATGCGGATTGTCACTTGCTACATTCCCTGCCACCAGATGCAGCTTGTTACTTGCCACGTCACCTGCCTTCAGATGCAGCTGGTCACTAGCGCGTCACCTGCCACCAGATGCGGATTCTCACTTGCCACTAGATGCAGATTGTCACTTGCCACGTCACCTGGCACCAGATGCGGATTGTCACTTGCCACCATTGCCTGACACCAGATCCAGCTTGTTACTTGCCAGGCAGCCTGCCACCAGATGCAGCCCAGATGCAGCTTGTCACTTGCCACGTTAATTGCCATGTTACTTGCCACCGGATGCGGACTGTCACTTGCCACATTGTCTGCCACCAGCTGCAGCTTGTCACTTGCCACGTTAATTGCAACCAGATGCAGCTTGTCACTATCCTGCAACAACATTGACAGTAGAGAAACAGGCTTCTATCCCCAGTTTTTCAACACATGTGAGGGCAGGCAGTGAGAGATGATGTCATCTCTCTGGTCCCTCATCTGCCCGCTCACTGTACTGCCTTCAAGTTCACTGAGCGGCCCGCTTACTGGCATGACCTGTGACGTGTCCCTGAAGATTGCTGAGAGGGAGGGGCCACCCAGGGGCCTAGGCAGCCAGAAGATGGAAGAAAGAAGTGGGACAGGAGGTACCTGTAAAAAACAGGTGCCCACTCCCCCCCCCCCGAAAAAAAATGACATGCTAAATGTGGCATGTAAGGGGGCGAGGAATGCTTAAAGCAGAATTTCAACTTTTGGGTGGAACTCTGCTTTAAGTGCCCAGTAGTCAAGTGGTTAAATTTGACCATGGAAATACCTTTCTCTTTCACTATTTTTATTGTTATGAAAGTGTAATACAGCAACAAGTGTCATACAAAAAGACCAACATAGGAAGTCAACAACATCATACAACAGATTACAATCTGAGCCTATACACGGGAGAAAGCTTGTAAGAGGGGGGGAGGAAACCAAGTTGGACAGATGGGGGGGATTGTAAGCCCTGAAACAGAGTTATGCCTTATTTTAATCAAAGTAAATGGATGTTTTAGAACTTACAATCAGGATTTTGCCCCCCGATAACCGATGATCAATCACCTGAACCTGTATAGTAATCGTAGCCTTGAGGAGATCACTAATGAGGGCTCAGAATTACGGGCTTCCCCAGCCCCCAAACTGAATTCTCAAGATGAGATCCCACTAATGGATAGACTGGGAAGCTTACACCAATTACTTACACTTGTTCCTAGGTATGCAAACTTATTCCTGTAATACTCGCCAGTATAACCTATGTGGAACTTGTGATTATTACTACATTGAAAAAGAAAAAAAAAATTGTGTTGTCGAACATGCTAGGGCGAAAAACAGAACAAGGTAACCAAAGAAGGTCTATCCCAAAAAGAAGAGGGGGAAGCACAGTAGTCAAGGAGAGGATAGAAAAGAGGGGAAAAAGAGAGATACAGGACAGCGTAGACACCGAGGTGGAGGAAAAATGTCTGGCCTGTTATGATGAGGACAGGAGATAGTCAGTCCAGGGTGCCCAGATTGTGTCAACTTTCTTAACACTGTCTTGGATAATACCTATAGCTTTTTCTTGGGTCAATATCCAAGATATGTTCCTCTTCGCTGCCAGGAAGGACACCATAGGTTGCTTCCAGGCGCGTACGATGGTAATCTTCGCCCCCCAATAGAATAAAATAGATCAGTTTTTGAGTCCTCACAGATATTTTCAAGTTTTTCGTTCAGTAAGGCAATGAGCGGTGATTTGGGAACAGCTACGCCTGTGACCTTTCGCAGCAAGTCGAAAATCCTATTCCAGTAACCCTGTAATCTTGGACAATGCCACCAAATATGGAGTAGATCTCCCCAATGGCCGCAACCCCTAAAACACAGGGGAGAGGCCCCCGGGAAGATTTGGGCTAAGCAAGAGGGGACCAAATACCAGCAGGTCAGGAGTCTGACACTCGCCTCCACTAGAGAAACATTAACAATACCTTTAAACGAACGGGCAAAGTGTTAATGCCAGGTTTCCGTGTCCCAATCTAAAGTCAAGTCTTGTTCCCATGCTAAAGCATAAGAAGGCTTACCTGAGGTCTCTGCCAAAGAAGTGTAAATCAAAGATATGCCCCCCTTCTGATCTTTGATTTCGGAGCACCATTTTTCATAGGGTGTAATTTTCGGAACCTCTGATAGAGAGCAGGAAATTACGTATTTGCATCAGTCTGAAGTTTTCAGATTTGGGCATCTCCAGTTTTTGTATGCAATAGTTCAGAGTAAGAGGGCCCGTAGTGGAAAAGAAATGCCCTATTCTAAATAGACCTTTATTTAACCACCATTGGAATACTCTAATGTCCAAGCCTGGGGGGAAGTGAGGATTATTAAAGAGGTGTCTTAAAGGGTGGAGTTCAGAGGTAAGTTTTGGATTGGTAAGGATTACATCACACAAGGCCATAGAGTGAGAAAGAGTGGAAGCTAAGATCGGCGGTCTGTTTTTCCTAGGACACCAAATAAGGTAGTCTATGGTGTGTTTGGGAATGGATTGCCGCTCCACATTTACCCAGTCTGGTTTAGCCCCTCTCGAGTAGATTATGGAGAACTGAGCCAGTTGAGCTGCTTGATAATATTTCCACAGGTCTGGGAGACCCAGGCCCCCTTGGATTCGCAACCTAAGGGGAACACTCCTAGGGCATCTATAACCCCTGGAGCCCCAGATAAATTTAATAACCTTGGATTGGAATTTATTTAGTTGAGATTTTTGGATTGGAATAGGAAGAGATCTAAACAAGTACAATAAGCGGGGTAGAAGGGTAATTTTTACCGAGGCTACTCTGCCCAGCCAGGATAGATCACACTCCGCCCATGCGTCCATATCGTTGTTCAATTTTCTATACATCCCAGGGATGTTTGCTGTATATAATTGTCCCACACTAGCTGTCAAGTTGACCCCTAAATATGGAGGAGCTCCAATTAAAAGGAAAATACTTCTTAAGTCTCTCAATAAGAGACAGTGAAACCGTGATGTTAAGTGCCAAGGATTTAGGGAAGTTCAGCTGTAAGCCTGATACCTTCCCAAAGTTTTGTAGTAGAGTTAAGACGTTGGGTGTAGAAATTAAAGGTGATGTGATAAAGAGTAGTAAATCATCCGCAAATAAGGCACACTTATGAGACTCCGGGCCGCACTGAACCCCTCGGATATCGGGGTGGTTCCTGATAGCTACTGCCGATGTCTCGATAGCTATAGCAAATATCAAAGGGGACAGGGGGCATCCCTGTCTAGAACCCTTTGATATAGGAAACCGCTCTGAGTACTGGCCCTGAAGCCTCACACTTGCACTGGGAATAGAGTAGAGAGCTCTGAGGATCTCCAGGAAGTGGGGGCCAAAACCCCATCTGGCTAGGACCTCAAAAAGGAAAGGCCATTCTAATGTATCAATTGCCTTCTGAAGGTCGATAGACAAGAGGTACCCCTCCTGAGGGGGACCCCCATCCCACCCTGAGTGTAGTAGGGAAATAATGTCAACAGCTCTCCGTATTTGATCAGGTCCCTGTCTCCCTGGAATAAAACCTACTTGATCTTTGTGTACATATCGGTCTATAAACACGGACAGTCTATTTGCTAAAATTTTGTTAGAATTTTAAGATCATTATTGATCAGCGAGCTTGGTCTATAGTTATTAACCTCAGATGAATCCTTGCCCTGTTTCGGGATGACCGATATGTATGCAGAGTTAGCGTCACCATCAATACAGCGCCTTTCCGGCGCCTTTCTGGAGAGAGTTGAGAAGTGTTGGCGCAAACGTCTTAAAATAGCAGGCGGAGAATCCTTCAGGTCCTGGGGCAGAACCGCTTTTAAGATTTTTAATTACAGTCAACACTTCTGACTCCGAGATAGGTTCCTCCAGGTCAGAGGTGTGAGCCGAAGCCAGTTTGGGAAGGGGGATCGCGTCAAGAAAATTCCTCAGGTCTCTGGAGAGGGTAAGAGTATCAGCCTGATATAACTTAGAATAGAATTGTTGAAATGTGGCCATTATCTTATCTGGATTTTGGGTGAGGGCTCCTGTGGGGGCGCGGATTTTGGGAAACGAAAAGGATTGTGGTTTAGGAGTCAGTCTGTTGGCCAGCCTGGGGCCTATTTTGTCTTTCATCAAGTAATGCCGGGCATCAGCCCATCGCAGGTCCTTTTCAACATGAGTGGTGAGCGCTATATTGAGAGATAGTCTTGCTGCTTCTAATTGAGCGGAGGAAGAGCCTGTTGGGTTGCGTTTATGGTTTTTGGCTATGAGAAGGAATTCTTTTTCGAGGTTGCCAATTTCGGCCCTTTTGTCCCGTTTGCACTCAGAGGCAATCTGTATGAGTTTACCCCTAATGACAGCCTTATGAGCAGCCCAAAGTGTTGTGGGGGGAAGTCCTTCCGTATCGTTTAAGTCAAAAAAGGATTTGATTTCTTTGGAAATCACCGTTGCTAGAATAGGGTCACTCAGTAAGGCTTCATTAATGTGCCATCGAAAAGGACCGCGCCGACCCTGGAGTTTCGTAATTTCCATCAGGACCATAGCATGGTCCGATAATGTAGAATCTCTAATTCGGGATTTAGCTATGCACGGGATCGCAGTGGCAGAAAGAAAAATGTGATCTATCCTGGTGCAGGAATTATGCGGGGCTGAGAAGTGTAATGCAAGTAATTGGGTATACAATGGTTATAGTGGTCCGGGTCCTTCCTAGGGGACATGTATCAATACAAAAAAAAGTTTGTGAAAAACGTCATTTCTAAATGAGCAGTGATTTTTTGATTTTTAAAGCCTAAAAATGAAAAATTCCTTTCAATATAGTGCCTGGGGTTGATGTGCCTGAGACACAGGTTGGTTGCAGATAGCAACAGTGCGATCTGCTGCAGATGTGCTGAAAAAGGCCCAGACAGCTGAGCTTTGGGGAGTGGGCCGGGAGATAACAGCTGCAGAATGTGATGGAATAGGGTGGCTGCTCTCTACTCTTTCTTAATGTCGGCCAACTTGGGGTTGTGCTGCCTCACCTTCAGTTTCCTCCTCTGCTCTATTTGGCACCCAAGTCGCATCAGTGACCTCATCATCATCATCACCATCTCCATTTCCTCCATCTTCATCATTACTACTGGAGACAACTTGGCAATACACTGCGACTTGGGGACCATGAATGCCAATTTGTCTACCAATGTTCCTCCCTCTTTCTAGGCTCATGTTCCTGTCTTCCTCAACCTCAGACCCAACATCTAAATCCAGTAATGGCTGGGCATCATCAAGGAGCAAGTGGCTGACACTGTGGTCAAATAACTCAGCTGACTCCTCAATGGCTGATATGGGGGCTATGGCAGGAATAGATGTGAACAAGAAGGCAGGTTTATCCACTCTGGCAACTGCAGAGGACTGTACACTTTTCTCTGCTTGCATGACAGAGGATGAGGAGGACGAGGAAGGTTTAGTAAGCCAGTCCACCACCTCATCTGCATGCTGTGGCAGGATAGCACAGGCAAACCCACTAAACAGAGATAATGATGCCCTGCCTGAGTACTGACCACCACATCCACCTTTGCCTGTGGACACATTTGTTGCTGGCCCCCTTACAGTGCCAAGGGAATGTCTGCCTCTCCTTGTTGTCCTCCCAGACATTATTGGGAGGGAGGGGGCGGTGCTTACGCAATCAAATAGACGGTGTTGACACAGAAGTAAATGGCGTTAAACTGGCAGTAATGCACAAAACTATATGGCATTAAACTGGCAGTAATGCAATCAAATAGACAGTGTTCAACCGTCACTACACTGACACTATCTGAACTGTCCCTACTCTAGCTATACACTAATGTAAAGATTACTGACTCTCACTACACTGAAACTATATGAGCTGTCCCTACTCTAGCTGCACACTATGCAAAGCTGAAAGATGGTCCTCCTCACTACACTCACACTATCCCTAGACTGACACTAAACTAATATTCTACGGAAAGTTCTACGGAACTTTAGTTTATCTATTAGGTCCGCTGAAAACAGATTACTCCGCCACACCCGAAAATGGAAAAATAGTCCCCTTTCTGCCAGAGCCCCCCCTGCAGCACACAAATGGAGCCAGAGAAAGTTTATTATTTTTTTAATTGCTCTAGGTTTGCTGACAATTAGGGAGTCAAGAAAAAACCTTTACAATCACTTAAAGCACTGTACCTTAATATATTCTTGCTTTAATGCCACGATAAGAGCCTTGCAGGTCCCTGGGATCAGGGCCGGCCCTACCATGGGACCCGATGGTACCATCGGTCCCAGGCGGCACTTTCAGGGGGGTGGCAAATTGCCACCAGCCAGCCCATTCCACTTGCTCTGCTGCTTATCCCACTGCGAGGAGCCCGGCGCCGAGGTGATAGGAGTGTGCGGGCAGAACAGGGGATTATTTAGGGGGCGGGCGGCGGCAGAATGAACGGGCGAGACAGTCGGCGTGAGCGGGCTTGCTGGCCAATCAGTGAGCTGGCGGGTGGGGGAGCAGAGAGATGATATCATTTCTCACTGCCTGCCCTGCATCACTGCAGTTCCGTCCTTACTGTGCAGCCGCCGGCAGCAGAGAGATTACATAATTTCTCCGCTGCCTGCCTTCACTCTGGGACACAGCAAGTGGCAATCCGCTACGTGTGGCAGGTGAAGTGGCAAGTGACAATCTGCAACGTGTGGCAGGTGACGTTGTGGCAAGTGACATGGCAAGTGACAATCTGCTACTTGTGGCAGGTGACATCGTGGCAAGTGGCAATCCGCTACGTGTGGCAGGTGAAGTGGCAAGTGACAATCTGCAACGTGTGGCAGATGACATTGTGGCAAGTGACAATCTGCAACGTGTGGCAGGTGACGTCGTGGAAAGGGGCAATCCGCTACGTGTGGCAGGTGAAGTGGCAAGTGCCAATCTGCAATGTGTGGCAGGTGACGTTGTGGCAAGTGACAATCCGCAATGTGTGGCAGGTGACGTGGAAAGTGACAATCTGCAACATGTGGCAGGTGACGTTGTGGCAAGTGACAATCCGCTACATGTGGCAGTTGACGTTGTGGCAAGTGACAATCCGCAATCTGTGGCAGGTGGCGTCATGGCAAGTGACAATCCGCTAAGTGTGGCAGGTGACGTTGTGGCAAGTGACAATCCGCAATGTGTGGCAGGTGGCATTGTGGCAAGTGACAATCTGCAATGTTTGACATTGTGGCAAGTGACAATCCACAATGTGTGGCAGGTGACATTGGGGCAAGTGACAAAACGCAATGTGTGACATCGTGGCAAGTGACAATCCGCAATGTGTGGCAGGTGGCGTAGTGGCAAGTGACAATCCACAATCTGTGACGTTGTGGCAAGTGACAATCCGCAATGTGTGACGTTGTGGCAAGTGACAATCCGCAACATGTGGCAAGTGACAATCCGCATCTGGTGGCAGGTGACGCGGCAAGTGACAATCTGCATATGAAGGCAGGGGACGTGGCAAGTGACACGCTCAGGCTCCCACTGATTCTGCATCATGGTGAGTTGAACTATTTTATATTAAATAACAATGTAATAATAGAAATAATGCTCTTCAATAATTTTTTTTTCTATACGGCACTGCGTTGATTTAACTGTCAATTGCGCGGTCGTGCGACGCTGTACCCAAACAAAATTTACGTCCTTTATTTCCCACAAATAGAGCTTTCTGTTAGTGGTATTTCTTCATAAGTTTAGGCCAATATGTATTCTTCTACATATGTTTGGTAAAAAAAAACGCAATAAGTGTATATTGATTAGTTTGCGCAAAAGTTATAGCGTCTACAAAATAGGGGATAGATTTATGGCATTTTTATTTTTTTTACAAGTAATGGCGATGATCTGCGATTTTCAGCGAGACTGCGAGATTGTGGTGAACAGATCGGACACTTTTGACACATTTTTGGGACCAGTGACATTTATACAGCGATCAGTGCTATAAAAATGCACTGATTACTGTGTAAATGTCACTGGCAGGGAAGGAGTTAAATGTGTTCCCTGGGAGGTGTTTCTAACTGGAGGGATGGGACTGACTGAAGGAGGAGAGAGATCTCTGTTCCTTATTACTAGGAACAGCAGATCTGTCTCTCCTCCCCTGTCAGAATGGAGATCTGTCTGTTTACATTGACAGATCCCCATTCTGGCTCTCTGTGGAGCGATTGTGGGTGGCCAGCTGACATTGCGGCACACACAGGTCCTTTTATACTCCTAAATACATGTATAGTGCCATGACAGGTCCTCCTTATACTTCTATACATGTATAGAGCCATGACAGGTCCTCTTTATACTTTTATATACATGTATAGAGCCATGACCGGTTCTCTTTATACTCCTTTATACATGTATAGAGCCATGACTGTTCTGTCCACCAGATGTTTTATACTGGCTATTTGTACGTGTGTTGTTAAATTTACATGCAAAATGTGTAATTTACTTAAGACAATCATATGTGGTGTGCAGGCTCCATCTAGCGTTCCTTTTTGGTATTGCTGCAGTTCTGTTTATTTGTTTAATGTATGTGTAATGAAGGAAGTTGTCAGCAAGCAGGGAATTCTGGGCAGAATCTTAACAGGAAGTGAACCAGCCACCATTCTTTTCAACACATTGCAGGAAGCAAGTCATGTCTTTCTCAATCTATCGTCATCACCCCTTAGAGAACTTAAAAAGTAAGTTTTTATTATCTCATCTTGTACTGTATATCGTTGTTTATGCAATGTATGCTGTATTGTATGTGATATTGTACTTATTGAAGTCTATTTCTGTTATTTTGTAGTTTCACCTGGCTTGTTCTAATAAAACTGAGATCAAAGAAATATGGTATCTACAATTATTGGGATAAGAAGGTTTAGCTAGCTGTCCCAGAGACAGAACAATGACAAGTCCTCTTTATTCTCCTATATACATCTAGAGAACCATGGCAGGTCCTCTTTATACTCCTATACATGTATACAACCATGACAGGTCCTCTTTATACTTCTATATACATGTATAGAGCCATGACCGGTCCTCTTTATACTCCTTTATACATGTATAGAGCTATGACAAGTCCTCTTTATTCTCCTATATACATGTAGAAAGCCATGGCAGGTCCTCTTTATACTCCTATACATGTATACAACCATGACAGGTCCTTTTTATATCACTACATAAATGTACAGAGCCATGACAGGTCCTCTTTATACTCCTACATATATGTGTAGAGCCATGACAGGTCCTATTTATATTTCTACATACATGTATTGAGCCATGACATGTCCTTTTACACTCCTATACAGATGTATAGAGCCCTGACAGGTCCTTTTATACTCCTATATACATGTATAGAGCCATGATCGGTCTTCTTTATACTCCTACATACATGTATATAGCCATAACAGGTCCTCTTTATACTTCTACATACATGTATTGAGCCATGACAGGTCCTCTTTATACTCCTATATACATGTAAAGAGCCATGACAGGTCCTCTTTATACTTATATATACACGTATAGAGCCATGACAGGTCCTATTTATATTCCTACATACATGTATTGAGTCATGACACGTCCTTTTACACTCCTATACACATGTATAGAGCCCTGACAGGTCCTTTTATACTCCTATATACATGTATAGAGCCATGATCGGTCCTCTTTATACTCCTACATACATATATATAGCCATAACAGGTCCTCTTTATACTTCTACATACATGTATTGAGCCATGACAGGTCCTCTTTATACTCCTATATACATGTAAAGAGCCATGACAGGTCCTCATTATACTACACGTATAGTGCCATGACCGGTCCTCTTTATACTCCTATACATGAATAGAGCCATAACAGGTCCTTTTTATAGAGCCATGACAGATCCTCTCTGAATTCCTACATACATACATGTATTTAGCCATGACATGTCCTTTTACACTCCTATACACATGCATAGTTGCCAACATTGTAAAAAAAATTTTTAGGGACACTGGCTGTAGGTGGAGTCTTATTATAATTAGGGGGTGGGGCATGCAATTGTAGGTGGGGCATGCGTTTGTAGGCGTGGCATAGGGGGGAAATAATAATGTGGCGCTCAAAGTGTGCCGCAACGAAAAATGGGCGTGGTTTACGCAAAATAGTGGGCGTGTCTTAAATGGGCGTGGCTCAAAGGGGTGTGGATAAAGTCTGAGATGAATGAGGGATGGAGAGGGAAAGGGGGGAGAGGGATGGAGGGACAGCAGCCCCAGATCCTACACAACAATAGAAATATGTGTATTCTAGAAAGTTTAACAATTAGCAGATAGATACTTCAAACACCTGGTGTTAGCTCTTCAATCATCCCACCATGGTTCCCACCATGGTTGTTATGGTGTCAGGATGATTGAAGTGCATTATTTCTATTATTACATTGTAATAAAAAATGAAATCATTTAACTCACCATAATGGCGAATCAGTGGGATCCCTGAGCGTGTCACCTGCCACGTCGCCTGCCTCCAGCCGTCCGTGCCCCCAGCAGAGTCCGTCCTTGCATCAAGTGTCCCAGCAGAGTCCGTCCTTGCATCAGGTGCCCCCAGCAGAGTCCGTCCTTGCATCAGGTGCCCCCAGCAGAGTCCATCCTTGCATCAGGTGCCCCCAGCAGGGTCCGACCTTGCATCAGGTGCCCCCAGCAGAGTCCCTCCTTGCATCAGATGTCCCCAGCAGAGCCCCCCCTTACATCAGATGTTCCCAGCGGAGCCCCTCCTTACATCAGGTGTCCCCAGCGGAGCCCCCCTTATATCATATGTCACCATCGGAGCCCCCCTTACATCAGATGTCCCCAGCGGAGCCCCCCTTACATCAGATGTCCCCAGCGGAGCCCCCCCTTACATCAGATGTCCCCAGCGGTGCCCCCCTTAAATCAGATGTCCCCAGTGGTGCCCCCCCTTACATCAGGTGTCTCTAGTGGAGCCCCCCTTACATCAGATGTCCCCAGCGGAGCCCCCCCTTACATCAGGTGTCCCCAGCGGAGCTCCCCTTACATCAGATGTCCCCAGCGGAGCCCCCCCTTACATCAGGTGTCCCCAGCGGAGCCCCCCCTTACATCAGGTGTCCCCAGCGGAGCCCCCTTTACATCAGATGTTCCCAGATGTGCCCCCCTTACATCAGGTGCCTCCAGCGGAGCCCCCCCTTACATCAGATGTCACCAGCAGAGCCCCCCCTTACATCAGATGTCCCCAGCGGAGCCCCCCTTACATCAGATGTCCCCAGCGGTGCCCCCTTTACATCAGATGTCCCCAGCAGTGCCCCCCCTTACATCAGGTGTCCCCAGCGGAGCCCCCCTTACATCAGATGTCCCCAACGGAGCCCCCCTTACATCAGATGTTCCCAGCAGTGCCACCCCTTACATCAGGTGTCCTAGTAGCGGTGTCTCCGCCGCCATTGCAGAACAGAGGGGGTATACAAAATAGTGTCTCCGCCGGCCGCGTGGTTACAATAGAACCCCCGCCCCTTTCCATAACACACCGGCAGCGGGGCGGGGGGTGGGCGGAGCGAAGCAGGGCGGGGGGTAGGCAGAGGGTGGGCGGCGACGCAGGAGCTCCGTCTGTATTGTAGCCACCCAGACGTGTTCCTGGTGTTCCTGGTCTTCTAAAAAATGGCGGCCGGCGGAGACAGCCACGGACCTCTAGCGTCGGCGGGGAAAAATCCTGAAAAAAACGGATTTCTCAGGACATTTCCCGGGAAACAGTAAAATTGGGAAAAGAGTCTAAATCCCGGGAATGTCCTGGGAAATTCGGGACAGTTGGTAAGTATGTACACATGTATAGAGCCATGACAAGTCCTCTTTATACGCCTACTTACACGTATAGAGCCATGACAGGTCCTCTTTATACTCCTATATACATGTATAGAGCCATGACAGGTCCTCTTTATACACCTATATACATGTATAGAGCCATGACAGGTCCTCTTTATACTCCTATATACATGTATACATGCTCTTATCGTGGCATTAAAGCAAGAGCCATGACAGGTCCTCTTTATACTCCTATACATGTAAACAACCATGACAGGTCCTATTTATACTCCTATATACATGTATAGAGCCATGACCGGTCCTCTTAAGTTATCATGATATAAAATTATGAATGTGGGGGCCTTTTGGTAGGCGTGATTTTTTTTGGGGGGGGGAGGGCAGCATTTCATTCTTGGTACCAGGCAGCACAATGTCTTGGGCCGGCACTGTATGGGATGATTTGTCCGAGTGCTTGGGGAGAAATGCCTGCTGAAAATCTAGGATCTTGAAGACTTTTCCCTGTCACCAAGTAACAGAGCGTAGCTATTAGCCATTGTTCAGGGCTAATAGATTTCCGCATTGGTGTATCCTTTTTGATGATCAATGGTGCGACAGCTTGCAGCAGATTTTGAAAACAGTCATCATTCATCCTTAAAAAATTTTGATAATCGTCTGGATTGTTCTCTTGCAACTCTTTTAGAAGAGACATATGGAAGTACTTCTGTCGGTCCTGCAGCCATTGCTTGGACCATGTCCTCCTTTTTTGTTTTTTCTTTTTAAGGACATTCTGGATAGCCATTATCTCCAAAATGGCAACTGGAAGTCCTGGGTCCTGCATTCCTTCTATAAAGTTCTCCATTCTCCGTTCGTTAAGAGAACAAGCGAAAAAAACATGTGCAATGAAACATGCGAAGAGCAACACACGTATTTGACATCATTTCCAATACGTAGCTACGCAAACAGGAAGGTGTCCAGAATCGTATGACAAAAATCATACATTTCGTAGAGCGCATTTTACACTGTTGTATTCGATATTAGTATTATGCAACAAAATGCGAAAGATAAGTCGTACGATTTTCTGATCATGTGTATGAGGCATTAGTTAATCCTTCTCTTGTAAATTCTAGTGAGTGCCTTAATTCTGCATCTAAAAAAATAATAATGATTTATTTTGTTTTTAATATAATTATTTTTGCTTGCGTGTAATAATTATTGCAACAGAAGACAAGCTTGTCATTTCCTCAGAAAACAATCTTGGTTAAATTGGATATTAGGAATAATAAAAATGTAAAGTGGTGCAATGTTCAGACCATAAAAATTGGACTACGTTGTAATTTGAGGGGTGAAATAGGTCGTAGTGACCTTAGCACTGTCTTTTTTATGAACATACAGTACTTTGGCAGTATGTTTGGAGTTAAACTTCCTATGACTGCGACACGCCCCTCCTTGCTGCTTTCAAAGCGAAGAAACGAAAGTAAAAGTGACTTAGTAAGTGAAGGACTGAGGCAGCATTTTAAGGCATTGTAATGGAGAGCAAGCTAACTCTAACTATTCTTCATTGTGTGCTTCTAACTACAGGTAAGTGGCTGTGTTACAATAGGTGGCCATATAGAGGCCAGACTGAAGTTCCTGCAGAAATATATGCATAGCTCCCAACTGTCCCTGATTTGGAGCAATGTCCCTCTGTCCCTCTTTCCTCCTCATTTGTCCCTCATTTTGGTCTGATCCATATAGTTGTATATAAAATGTACTTTTTATCTTTTAAATAGTGTTTCCCAATGCTAAACCTTTCATCCAATTTCTAAATTGCTGCATCTGTAAATTTTAAAAGCCAATATATACGAATAGTAGTGGTAAAAAAAAAGCACTTGTGGATTTAATTAACCTTTTTTTTTGGTTAATTCTCCTTTAAGGGGGGCGTGTCCTATGCCTACATACATTTGCTAGTGGGTGTCCCTCATTCCCATCTCAAAATGTTGGGAGGTGTGTATATGTAGAACATTTATATCAATCATCTCAGTACATGGCACACTTGCCTTGCAGCACTGGAATCCTTTGTTTGATCACCAGTGAGTACACGGGGGTTGATTTAAGGCTCGTAGACAAATTTTTGTCGTAGGGACAGAACAAACGATTTTTGTTTAACCACTTCAGCCTGGAAGGATTTACCCCCTTTCTGACCAGAACATTTTTTGCAATTCGGCACTACATCAGTTTAGCTGACAATTGCGTGGTTGTGCAACGTTGTACCCAAACAAAATTTTTTGCGCTATAAACAAAAAAAGAGCGACAATTTTGAAAAAAAAGCAATATTTTTTACTTTTGCTATAATAAATATGCCCGAAAAATATATAAAAAAACTAATTTCTTCATCAGTTTAGGCCGATATGTATTCTTCTACATATTTTTGGTAAAAAAAAATCGCAATAAGCGTATAGTAATTGGTTTGCGCAAAAGTTATAGCGTATACAAAATAAGGCATAGATTTATGGCATTTTTTTTTTTTTTACTAGTAATGGCGGTGATCAGCGAGTTTTATCGTGACTGCAACATTGCGGAAGACAAATCAGACACTTTTGACACTTTTTTGGGACCATTGACACTTATCAGAGCTAAAAATAGCCACTGAGTACTAGGGGTGCGCATTTTCACTGGTCTCACGATTCGATTACAATTATCTGGTCAACGATTCGATTCGATCCCGTGAAATGCATCACGATTACCGACGAGCTCCCACTTCCGCTTGGGCTGCCTATGCGGCTCTTCCACCCTGCAATCTTCTGGGACACATCACAGTTCCCAAAAGATTGCCCGGCTATGCAGGACAGCGCAGTGAGACATGCGCATCCGGCTGTGAAGCTGCAAGCTGTCACAGCCGGATGCCCACAGTAGTATTGCCAGCGCCATGGACAGGCGGGGGAGAGAAGGGAGGGTTTGGGTGGCCACGTCGCTGGATTGTGGGACAGGTGAGTGTCTTTTTTTTAAAAGTCAGAAGATACACTTTTTTGTAGCTGCTGACTTTTAATAAACAAAAAATTGACTGGAACTCTGCTTTGAATTAAAAATAACTTCACTCCCTTAAAAAGTGCACTAATCCGGTGCACTGCAGGGTACAGAGATTCACACACACATGGCTGCTGGGAGGTCAGGAGGGATAGAATCCACAGATGACAAACAACCCTGTGAAGTTCCCTGTACTGTCTCTGTGCTGACCAGTGGCAGCTGGTGCTCAAAATATTTTTGGGGGGGTGCAAACAAACTGAAAAATACTGAACCTCCCCCATCAAATGCAGCCTCACTGTGCCCATGAAACGCAGCCACTGTGCCCATCAAACGCAGCCACTGTGCCCATCAAACGCAGCCACCTGTGCCCATCAAACGCAGCCACTGTGCCCATCAAACGCAGCCATTGTTCCCGTCAAACGCAGCCACCTGTTCCCGTCAAATGCAGCCACTTGTGCCCGTCAAACACAGCCACCTGTGCCCGTCAAACGCAGCCACTGTGCCCGTCAAACGCAGCCATCTGTTCCCGTCAAACGCAGCCCCCTGTGCCCGTCAAACGCAGCCACTTGTGCCCATTAAATGCAGCCATCACTAACCCCCCCCCCCACAATGCACGGGCCACCACTGGTGCTGACAGTTCCTTGGCTTTCCTGTTTGCACCTTCCAGCACACTAGGAGTTAACAGTGGAATGTGCACAGGATAGTCAGGGACCTGTCAGCATGGAGCCAGAGGTGTAAGGTTACTTTCGTTTCATAAATGTTGTGCTACTATGGATAATGTGCCCCCGCTGTATGTGCTTTTTAAAAAACTATGTCATCGTACGCTCATGTGATTCCCGGCCCATCCCGCCCCTCTCCGTTCTCCTCTCACATGTATCCTGAGTCCTGACGTCAGAGGGGAATTCTCAGTCCCGCCCGCTGACTATAGTTATCGTATCAGAAGAGAAGTGGGCGGGACTGAGAATTCCCCACTGACTTTAGGACTCAGGAGACGAAGAGGAGAGCGGAGAGGGGCGGGACGGGACGGG
Source organism: Aquarana catesbeiana (assembly GCF_042186555.1). Classification (NCBI taxonomy): domain Eukaryota; kingdom Metazoa; phylum Chordata; class Amphibia; order Anura; family Ranidae; genus Aquarana; species Aquarana catesbeiana. The sequence goes on along the minus strand of NC_133325.1, from coordinate 676,727,739 downwards.
AGTCACATGAGCATATCGTACTACGTGGAAATTCGGTATGAAGTGACATCGTTTTTTAAAAAGCACATACAGGGGGGGCACATCAGGAGGAGAGCGGAGAGGGGCAGGACGGGCTGGGGGCACATCATCCATAGTAGCACAACATTTATTAAACGAAAGTCATTTTAAAAATACGCTCCGAGCGAGGGGCAGGGCTAGTTATGGCATCGATTTTCCGGTCTTTATGCATCGATGCCGCATCGGGGACACCCGAATCGCGATGCATCGATCCAACAATTAATTTCAGCACCCCTACTGAGTACAGCATAAATGTCATTGGCAGGGAAGGGGTTAACACTAGGGGGCAATCAAGGGGTCAACTGTGTTCCCTAGGTGTGTTCTAACTGTGGGGGGGATGGGACTGACTAGGGGAGGAGACCGATCGGTGTTCCTACTTAGTAGGAGCATACGATCTGTCTCCTCTTCCCTGAGAGAACCGGGATTTGTGTGTTTACACACACAGATCCTGGTTCCCGCTCTGTCACAAGCAATCGTGGGTACCCGGTGGTCATCGCGCCCACCGGGCACACGCCTTGGCTCCGGGTGCAAGCTGCGGGCGCGCACGCGCCTGCTAAAATGTCTTAAAGAGCCGACGTACAGCTATGACAGCTTGCGCAGGGGAGCCAACCTGCCACAGTATCTGCAGTGGCTGGTCGGGAAGGGGTTAAAGTGTATTTCCACTTTTGCAGCTAAATAAGGATAGCACCTACTTACGTGTTCCCATTCACATAACTTAACTAGAGAAATATGTTTAAAAATTGCTGCTTACCTTTTTACTTGCTTACAAATCCTTTGGGGCTTTTCTCTTCTATGTAATGTTATGGAGGGTGCTGTGAAATTACGTTTACTATATTTAACCCGGTCTGTACTATGCTGGCAGATTTCATTATCAGTGGTAAACAGGATGTGCACATTGACTGTTCCAACAAAGGGTTAAAGATCTCAAGGCTTATGTAATCAATTTTAAACAAATCTGTTCCCTAATTGCACATTGCCAGCTATTCTAAACAATGTAAGATTTATATAGAGTTCTAGGTACAAACCAAAATGTCTTTTTGTTATTTTTAGGTATGCTGTGTGAATGTTGAAACGAAACATACCTACAGTGGGGACGGAAAGTATTCAGACCCCCTTAAATTTTTCACTCTTTGTTATATTGCAGCCATTTGCTAAAATCATTTAAGTTCATTTTTTTCTCATTAATGTACACACAGCACCCCACATTGACATAAAAACACAGAATTGTTGACATTTTTGCAGATTTATTAAAAAAGAAAAACTGAAATATCACATGGTCCTAAATATTCAGACCATTTGCTGTGACACTCATATATTTAACTCAGGTGCTGTCCATTTCTTCTGATCATCCTTGAGATGGATCTACACCTTCATTTGAGTCCAGCTGTGTTTGATTATACTGATTGAACTTGATTAGGAAAGCCACACACCTGTCTATATAAGACCTTACAGCTCACAGTGCATGTCAGAGAAAATGAGAATCATGAGGTCAAAGGAACTGCCTGAAGAGCTCAGAGAGAGAATTGTGGCAAGGCACAGATCTGGCCAAGGTTACAAACATTTTTTTGCTGCACTTAAGGTTCCTAAGAGCACAGTGGCCTCCATAATCCCTAAATGGAAGAGGTTTGGGACGGCCAGAACCCTTCCTAGAGCTGGCCAATTAGCCAACAGCTGAGCTGCCAAGTCAGAGAAGAAAGGGCTGGGCCCAGCCATGACAGTATCCCCTCCTCAACGACCCCTCCCCCCCCGGAAGACCACCAGGCTTGAGGGGAAAACGTCTATGGAAAACACGGAGGACAGGGGCATGTACGTCCGAGGATGGGACCCAAGAGCGTTCCTCCGTACTGTACCCTTTCCAATGCACCAGGTACTGTATGCACCCACGGAACCTATGGAAGTCAACAATGGACTGTACTTCATGGTTCTCAACCAAAACAGGATGAGGACGTGGCACCGAGGTGGTAAAGCGGTTGAAGACCAAAGGTTTTAATAAGGAGACATGAAATACATTTGAGTTACGCATATTAGAAGGAAGGTCTAATGTGTAAGCCACTGGGTTAATCCTGCACAGAATACGGAAAGGCCCAATAAACCGAGGTGCGAACTTCAGAGAGGGAACACGAAGTCAGGGGTTGCGAGATGACAGCCAGACCCTGTCCCCAACCTGGTAGGAAGACGCAGTCAGGCATCTGCTGTCAGCATGGAGTCTGTACCTATCATTAGCATGTCGCAAAGCCTCCTGGACTTGGAACAAAGACCACGGAGATGCTCCTCTAACTCAGGAATACTCTACGGAACAAAAGAGTCAGGCAACATGGAAGGTTGGAAACCATAGTTCGCCATAAATGGGGACAATCAGGAAGCAGAATTCAAGGCACTATTTTGAGCAAACTCTGCCCGTGGTAAGAGGTCTGACCAGTTGTTATGATGGTCAGAAATATAGCAACGTAGGCATTGCTTCAAGGACTGATTGACTTGTTCTGCGGCCCCATTAGACTGCGGGTAATACGCAGAGGAGAAAGCAAGCTGAATTCCCAAGTGTGCACAAAAGGCTCGCCAGAACTGGGACACAAACTGACTGCCCCTGTCTGAGACAATCACCTTGGGTAGCCCATGTAAGCGAAAGATCTCCCCTGCAAAAATGAAAGCCAGTTCCTTAGAAGTGGGCAATTTCTTAAGTGGAATACAATGAGACATTTTCGAGAACCGGTCAACCATCATAAGGATAACTGTTTTGTCCTGGGAGTTGGGTAACTCCACAATGAAATCCATAGACAGGTGGGTCCAGGGCCTCTCTCCATTGGGTATGGGTTGTAGGAGACCCACTGGAAGGTGTCGTGGAGTCCTACTCTGAGCACACACGGAACAGGCAGCTACGAAGGCGGTTACATCAGCGCCTACACTAGGCCACCAGAATTGTTGGGAAATGGCCCAAAAGAGTTGATTCTTCCCAGGGTGGCCAGCAGCCTTGGGAGAATGGTAAGTCTGGAGCACGGCAGTACGGAGACTCTCTGGGACAAAGCAGCGGTCACAAGGTTTCTCAGGAGGAGCATGGAAGTGAGCAGCAAGAATTATGTCACCTAAAGGAGAAGTGAGACTGGTGCGAATCGTAGCCAGAATACGATCAGGAGGAATCACAGGGACTGACTCCATCTTGGAAGTGGAGGAAAATTGTCGCGACAAAGCGTCAGCCCTTACATTCTTAGTACCGGGTAAGAATGACACAATGTAATTGAAACTTGACAAGAAAAGAGCCCATCGCGCCCTTCTGGGAGAGAGGCATTTAGCCTCAGACAAGAATGTGCAATTCTTATGGCCAGTAAGAATGAGAACTGGCACAGTGGTACCTTCGAGGAGATGTCTCCATTCTTTCAGGGCTAAAATGATCGCTAACAGCTCTCTGTCACCAGTCTCGTAATTGCACTCCGCAGGTGACAATTTCTTGGAAAAGTAGCCACAAGGATGCATAGCGCTCTCAGAGGTAGGACGTTGAGACAGAAGGGCGCCAACTCCAGTCTCAGAAGCATTAACCTCAAGGCTAAAGGGTAATGTAGGATCAGGATGTGCCAACACAGGAGCAGAAACAAAAGGCTTTAATGGACTCCGGAGACCAACTCTGTGGGTTACCTTCCTTTCTGCTCATGTCAGGGGCTTGACCAGAGATGAGAAGTTACTAATAAACTTCCGATGATAGTTGGCAAAGCCAAGAAAACGCTGCAGAGGACGTAAACCCACGGGTTGGGGCCACTGTAGGACAGCTGAAAGTTTCTCTGGGTCCATCGAAAAACCAGCAGTGGAAATGACATAACCCAGGAATTTAACCTGTTCATGATGGAATTCGCACTTCTACAATTTACAATAGAGATTGTTCTCTCTCTAGTTTCTGAAGCACAAGACAGACATAAGTATGGTCGCTTTCCAAGGACTTGGAAAATATGAGGATATTGTCGAGATAAACCACCACACATAACTGCAACAAATCTCGGTGGACATCGTTAATAAATTCCTGGAAAACTGCCTGGGCGTTACAAAGGCCAAAAGGCATCATGAGGTACTCATAATGGCCTGTTCTAGTATTAAATGCAGTTTTCCACTCATCACTCTCCTTAATCCTCACGCAATCGTTTGCCCCTCTCAAATCAAGCTTCGTGAAAACCATTGCTCCCTTGAGGCGGTCAAAAAACTCCATAATCAACGGAATCGGATGGGCATTCTTAATCGTGAAACGATTGAGACCCCTATAATCAATACAAGGTCTCAGTTCACTACTCTTCTTCTTCACAAAGAAGAAACAAGCACCAGCAGGAGATGAGGATTTGCGGATGAAACCTCGAAAAAGTGCATCTGCAACATTCTCCTCCATGGCGTTATCCTCGGAGACCAACAAAGAATAAACCCTTTTAATACCCATTTGTAATAAATTTGCAAAGATTTCTAACAAACTACTTTACAATGTCATTATGGGGTATTGTTTGTAGAATTTTTAGGAGCATAATGAATTTAATTCATTTTGGAATAAGGCTGTAACATAACAAAATGTGGAAAAACTGAAGAGCTGTGAATACTTTCCAGATGCAATGTAGGTATTTATTTATTTATTTTATTTATTTCAGGTACTTATATAGCGCCGTCAATTTACGCAGCGCTTTACATATACATTGTACATTCACATCAGTCCCTACCCTCAAGGAGCTTACAATCTAAGATCCCTAACTCACATTCATACATACTAGGGACAATTTAGACAGGATCCAATTAACCTACCAGCATGTCTTTGGAGTGTGGGAGGAAACCGGAGTACCCGGAGGAAACCCACGCAGGCACAGGAAGAACATGCAAACTCCAGGCAGGTAGTGTCGTGGCTGGGATTCGAACCAGCGTATTATTTTCTATTTTGTTATTTGACACACGCAGCTCTCCTAATCTCAACAATTAGATTATACTACCACCTGCAGAAGTAGGTCACTAGGTGCAAAAACAAAAGCTCAGCTTAGGGGTGGCCAAACCACCTGACTTCCAATTTTTTGCCCAGTGTCAAGGAGTTAGAACCTATTTTTCCCTCCTGAGATTTAGTGGCCTGTTTAATGTTTTTTTTCCCCTGAAAGTTATTTGAACCTTTACTGTTTGTTTATTGATGCAGAATAAAGTATGTTGCCCATGTTTTGGAATGCTTTTTCCTCCTTTTACTTCTTTAGTAACTAAGCTCTCCAGGAAATAAGGGGTTTGGCTATCAGCACGGCTGCACTTAGGCTAAGCTTTTGTTTTATACCTTCTTGCTACTGCAGGTGGCAGTATAACCCAGTTGTTAGAATTAAGATAGAGGTGTCCGTCAACAAACTTGGTGCAAAGTATTTTTCAATGAGTTAAAAAAAAAAAAATTCAGTACAGGTTTTCAGGCTATCTAGCCCTTTCTTCTAAGGACCAAGAAGTTAATCTAGGTCTGATTTATTTTTAAATAATTATGTCATAGTTAAGTAATTGTTCCAGGCTGAGCCCTGTATTGTCATAAGGATGAAGATGACAGCTCCAAAGTTGCAAAGCAGATCCCATATTCCTTCAATGCCAGATTCCCTATACGCAATAGGACCCATACAGAATACATACATCGGTTTTAAGTAGAAAACCTATTTATTTTTCAGGAAACTGGTCTTCTGGAGTGGAGGCATTCATAAAGCTTCATTGTCTGTATGAAAAAATTCAGGAGGGTCAATGGTTGAACACGAGTCTTCCGCCACAAAAAGCCTGGCTGGTTGTAGGAAGCAGGCCAGAAGTGTACAAGACCCTACAAGGACCTACCTTTGTTTTTAAAGGTGAGAATGTAAAACATAATGTAAAAAAACACCTGTTTCTACACATCATGACATATTAACCTTTTTGGTAATAGGACTGTATTTTTCAGTAGAAAAAAAAAAACATTTTATTTTATTTCGCATCTACTACTTCTAGCTGGCAGGTGGCAATCTCAAAGCGCGGACGTTTTTTCCAGCTCAGTCCTCAGCTGTGCTGTTAAGGAGGAATTATCTCAGGTGTGTTTGCATACAAGTCTGAACCCACCTGAGCTAACCTCCAAGGAGCTGTCAAAGTGGACAGCCAATAATAAGCGGTGGAGGCATTCCCCGTCATACAGCTGCATGTCTACCCACCCCTTGTATATGATTGTACTATTCTATTGGCAACCTTTGCAAACAAATACCGAAAGCCCAATTTAACAGAAATAGATATTCCGTGAAATAGACATATTATTGACAACCCACATTTTTAGGGCTCATGTACACGGATGGTAGGAGGCACAAATGAGTTCTAGCACAAAAATCTGATAAGTTTTCCACAACCGGGGAGCCGAATGTTGGCCATAGAAGTGAATGGCTGCACATGCTTATACTCTGACTGGTTGTCTCTGCACCCGGGTGCTGCGAGGTGCACTTGGGCCCCCATCTCTATTTCCCTCTGTCCCTTGGGTATGTGGGAGATTGGGTGGACACCCTCATGATGCGCATCAGTGCCACGTCTCACACATGGCGTCAAATCAGTGGCTATTCCATGAGAGAGACTGTTTGGCGCCAATCACTGGGTGGCGGCTGCTGCTTAGGCCATGACTTCTCCCCTCATTAGCCACGCCAACGTGACGTTGGAAGGGACCTGGGGCAGTGCCTTTGGTATATATATCACCCCCAGTTGGAATAGACAGTCTCTTTTCTCCTCTGAGGACATTGCACACCACACCCGGATTATGTTGCTAACATTTGGGATGACCAGGTGATTAGTCTGGGAGTCTCTCTTTTTTTACATGGGTTCCTTTAGTACTTATCTTCCCTTACTCTATCAGTCCTCTGTTGGAGATGTAGCTGCCTGATCTTTAGGCAGGGTTGCTATTAAATTTAGTTGCCAGGTGATAGTTGCCTTGGCCAATTGTTAGGAGGTCAATTGATTCCTCTCTAAGTCTGAATTTGTTGCACCCTTTCGCTTTTGTCACTAGGTTGCACTGTGCTAGTGACATCAGATAAAAAAGGGGCTTTGCAAGCTCAGACCTGAATGGATGGGTGTCTCAGATGGGCAGGGTTTTCTTTGGCCTTCTGGGAGAGCCTATTTATTGGAGTGAAGTCAGGTGATCGGGGTTCTGTGCCACCTGGAAGGCTGTCTGGGTGGACATGTGTTATGCTGCCCAGCAAGGCTGGAAGCCTGAGGCCTATCCCGGGGACACCTGGCTGCTAGGCTGCCTGAGGGCCTATCCAGGAGCGGAAGAGCAGCGTAGGGTTGGGACTGCTGGCTAGTACAACCCCTGGCAAAAATTATGGAATCACCAGTCCCTGAGGATGTTCCTTCAGTTGTTTATTGTTGTAGAAAAAAAGCAGATCACAGACATGGCCAAAAACTAAAGTCATTTCAAATCGCAACTTTCTGGCTTTAAGAAACACTAAAAGAAATCAAGAAAAAGAATTGTGGTGGCCAGTAACAGTTAGATTTATAGAACAAGCACAGGGAATAAATTATGGAATCACTCAATTCTGAGGAAAAAATTATGGAATCGCCCTGTAAATTTTCATTACAAACACTAACACCTGCATCAGATTAAATCTGCTTGTTAATATGTAGGTAAAGAGGGTAAATCATCACGCAGTGTTGCACAAGATGTTGGTTGTTCACAGTCGGCTGTGTCTAAAACATGGACCAAATACAAACAACATGGAAAGGTGGTTAAAGGCAAGCATACTGGTAGACCAAGGAAGACATCAAAGCGTCAAGACAGAAAACTTAAAGCAATATGCCTTGAAAACAGAAAATGTACAACAAAACAAATGAGGAACAAATGGGAGGAAACTGGAGTCAACATCTGTGACTGAACTGTAAGAAACCGCCTAAAGGAAATGGGATTTACATACAGAAAAGCTAAAAGAAAGCCATCTCTAACACCTAAACACAAAAAAAACAAGATTACAATGGGCTAAGGAAAGGCAATCGAGGACTATGGATGATTGGATGAAAGTCATATTCAGTGATGAATCTCGAATCTGCATTGGGCAAGGTGATGATGCTGGAACTTTTGTTTGCCGTTCCAATGAGATTTATGCAGACGACTGTCTGAAGAAAACATGCAAATTTCCACAGCCAATTATGATATGGGGCTGCATGTCAGGTAAAGGCACTGGGGAGATGGCTGTCATTCAATCTTCAATAAATGCACAGGTTTACATTGACATTTTGGACACTTTTCTTATCCCATCTATTGAAAGGATGTTTGGGGATGATGAAATCATTTATCAAGATGATAATGCATCTTGCCATAGAGCAAAAACTGTGAAAAAATTCCTTGAAGAAAGACACATAAGGTCAATGTCATGGCCTGCAAACAGTCCGGATCTCAATCCAATTGAAAGCTGTGGTGGAAGTTAAAGAAAATGGTCCATGACAAGGCTCCAACCTGAAAAGATGATTTGGCAACAGCAATCAGAGAAGGCTGGAGCCAGATTGATGAAGAGTACTGTTTATCACTCATTAAGTCAATGCCTCAGAGACTGCAAGCAGTTATAAAAGCCAGAGGTGGTGCAACAAAGTACTAGTGATGTGTTGGAGTGTTATTTTGTTTGTTTGTTTTTCATGATTCCATAATTTTTTCCTCAGAATTGAGTGATTCCATAATTTTACCCCCTGTGCTTGTTCTATAAATCTAACTGTTACTGGCCACCACAATTCTTTTTCTTGATTTCTTTTAGTGTTTCTTAAAGCCAGAAAGTTGCCATTTGAAATGCCTTTAGTTTTTGGCCATGTCTGTGATCTGCTTTTTTTCTACAACAATAAACAACTGAAGGAACATCCTCAGGGACTGGTGATTCCATAATTTTTGCCAGGGGTTGTAGTCCCACCAGAAGTAGCGGTTCAGCCACACGGGGAGCCAGCTGTGGTTGGAGGTAGAAGGGGAAGCTGTCGCCACTAAGGGACCATCCACCTTGTTACCGGAGACCACTGTGAGTAAGCTGAAGCCAGTACCAGAGCAGTCTTCTCACCAGCCAGGGACGGTAAAGAAGTGCGAAAGCATCAGCAAGTGCCAAGCCAGGAACCCAGAGTATCTGTGAGCTCCGAGCCAGGGACCCAGCAGGGAAGCGGGGGTGACGCTTGAGGAAGATACTGAGTGCTAGAAAAGGAAGAGCTCAGGGGATCTGAAGTCTAGTAAAAGACTGAGAGTTCATTGAGTGAAAACTCAGTGAGCGACTGTGGAGTAAGCAGAGAACTGTTTGTGTTTTCAATAGTTGAAAACAGCTACTGTTAGTAACTTGTACAAGATTGTTGCCATAGGTTGTTGCCATACTTTCAACGTTCCATTTCAACCACATGATTTTTGTAGTATTGCCATCGTTAATATTAAACTGCGTTGCTCAAAGAACCCTTTAACCTAGCCTCTTTACAAAAAACAGTAATAAAATATAAGTATTACGTCCAGCTTCCTCCCCCAATCAACACACCAGTTCCAACACCACACTCAATACTTTCCTCCTTCAACCTTGTTACCACTGAGGAAGTTGCCAAACTTCTTTCCATGGACCACCTGTCTCCTGGACCCTGTCCCCTTACAATTACTGCAGCCACCTTCCTGCTCTATCCTAAACTCTCTAACCCACATCTTCAACCTCTCCCTCTCCTCTGGGACTTCTCCCTCCCCGCTCAAACATGCACTGGTTACCCCCATGCTTAAAAAACCCTCAGTGGACCCCACCTGTTTGAACAACTTAAAGCAGAGTTCCGCCTTTTTTTTTTTTTTTTTTAGAGTCAGCAGCTACAAATACTGCAGCTGCTGACTTTTAAAATAAGCGCACTTACCTGTCCAGGGCGCCCGCGATCTCAGCACCCGAAGCAGATCTATCCCTTGGCTGTCGAGTGCTGCCGCCGCCATCCTCGGTAAGGGAATCAGTAAGCCTTGCGGCTTCACTTCCTGGTTCCCTACTGCGCATGTGCGACTCGCGCTGCCGCTATCCCACTGGTCCCTGCTGTGTTCTGGGACCTGTGTGTATCCCAGAAGACAGCGGGGGGGGGTGAAGTGGCGTTGATACCCGCTGGTGGCTCGGGTATCTATGCCCGGAAGTGGGACCAAAATATCTGTATTAGACAGGTATCTGCTCTCCCCTCCCCCCTGAAAGGTGCCAAATGTGACACCGGAGGGGAGGAGGAAACGGAAAAGCGGAAGTTCCATTTTTGGGTGGAACTTCACTTTAAGACCCATCTCCCCACTCCCATTTGCCTCCAAGCTCTTGAACGCCTTGTCTACATCCGCATTAGTTGCTACCTCACTGACAACATCCTTTTCCATTTCCTACAGTCAAGCTTCTGCCCACAACATTTCACTAATACTGCCCTACTAAAACTCACCAATTTCCTACTAACTGCTAAAACCAATGGCCAGTACTCCATACTCATTCTCTTGGACCTTTCTGCTGCCTTTGACACAGTTGACCACCCACTCCTCCTCAATCTCCACTCCCTTGGTCTCCATGACTCTGCTCTTTCCTGGTTCTTCTCCCACCTATCTCAGCACACTTTCAGTGTCAAATAAAACACCATCCCTCTACTCTTCTTCCTCTTTGTTTTGAGGTACTCCAAGGCTCTGTCTCTCTATACCTCTTTCCTGGGCAGGTTTATAACCTCCCATGACTTCCAAAACCACTTTTATGCTGACGACACCAATATCTATCTCTCGACTCCTCAACTCACCCCCTCAATCTCCTCATGTATCACAAACTTACTCACATATCAGTATGGATGTCACACCACTTCCTCAAACTCAGTCTTTCTAGAACTGAGCTTGTAATCTTTCCCAATCCCCTCCTCATGACTTTACCATTGAGATCAGCGGCACAACCATTGGTCCCTCTACACACGGTAGGATGCTGGTTGTAATCCGAGACTCTAACCTCTCCTTCAGCCCCTACATTCAATCACTAGCTAAATCTTGCCGCCTTAACCTCCACAACATTTCCAGAATTCGCCCCTTCCTGACTAACAACACCACAAAACAACTTATTCACGCCTTGACTACTGCAACTCCCTCCTCACTGGTCTACCTTTACACAGGTTACCCCCCCCCTTCAGTCTATTATGAATGCTGCTGCTAGACTAATACACCTTGCTAACCAATCCATGACTGCTGTCCCTCTCTGCCAAACTCTTCACTGGCTTCCTCTATCCCATTGTATAAAATGCAAAATACTAGACACAACATACAAGGCCATCCACAACATCTCCCCCCAGTTACATCACCAACCTTATCTGCAGATAGCGCCCAAATCATCCTCTCTGCTCCTTTTAAGACCTCCTACTCTCTAGCTCCTTTGTCCCCTCTTCCCATGCTCACCTCTAAGACTTTTTCAGAGCTTCACCCATCCTCTGGAACTCCCTGCCCCAGTATGTCCAGTCAGCTACTACCCTGTCCCCCTTTAGGTGATCCTTGAAAACTCACTTATTCAGGGAAACCTACCCCACCTAAGAACTGTACCCGAGTCACCTCCATCAGATCATCCCCTGCAGCCATTACCTTTGTAGCACCTCCCCCTGCCTTTAGATATTCCTTCTAATATTATAACTGTATTGTAATCATACTGTACCCCTTTATATTGTTAAGCGCTGTGTAAACAGTTGGCATTATATAAATCCTGTATAATAATAATAATAATAAAAAAATACAGATGTAGCACCCTGGAGTTTAGGCAGGGTTGCTCCTCACAAATTTACTTGCCAGGAGTAGTTACCCTGGTTGATTGATAGAGATCTATTGATTTCTGTTTCGCCTTGTTGCACTTTTCTCTTCTACCACTAGGTGGCCGGGTACTTGGTGGTACTAGATATAAGAAGGGCAATGCAAGGTCAGGTTATGGGTATATGGGATATCTAAGCCAAAGGGCAGGGGTTTTCTTGAATCCCTTGCCTTGCTGGGAGAGCCTATATATTCGGGTGGAGTCAGGTGATCTATGTTCTGTGCCACCTAGACAGCTGTCTGGATGGACGTGTGTACTGCCCGGGCTGCTATGCCGGAGATTGGGTCTATCCCGGGCATATCTGGCTGCTAGACTGTCTGAGGGCCTATCCAGAAGCAAGAGAGCAGGGTTGGTTCTGCGACTTGCAGTCCAACCAGAAGTGACGGTTCTGCCAGCCGGAGAACCTGTCCTGGTCGGGGGTAGAGGGGAAGCTGTCGTCAGTAAGGGACTATCCGCCTTATTACCAGGAACCACAGTGAGTAACTGAAGCAAGTACCGGAGCAGCATTCTCACCAACCGGGGCCAGTGGAGAATCGGGAAACTTCAGTGGGTATCAAGCCAGGGACCCAGCCAGCGGAGGAGACGATTGCAGAGCAGCCTTGTGTGTCAAGCCAGGGACCGAGCAGGCCAGCGGGGGTGAAGCTTGAGAGTTATCTAGAGTGCTAAGCTAGGGACCCAGCAGAGAAGCAGGGGTGACGCTTGAGGAAGATGCCACCGTGAAGATTGGAGGAGCTCAAGGGATTCAGTGGCAGTGAATTATCTAGTCTAGCAAGAGACTGGGAGCTCAGTGGGCTGAAGAACTACAAGGAGCAATTGTAGTGAAAATGAAAGAACTGTTATGCTTTGTTTTAGGAACTGTTAAAGACTGTTCCCATAGGAGACAGCATTCCTGTACGTGAAGATGTGGCGCCTTGCTGGATGCCTTTACCGGCATGACTGTCCTCCTATCGAAGTCTCGGAGTCTGCCAATTAATCTTGCAACTACGTAAGGGTGTCCTGGTCCTAACCTTCTCTCCCCCAAAAAGTTTGTTAAGACAAATAAACTTTCTTTTGCATTCAAGAAGTGTCTGGTGCCCAATAACTTTAACTACTCTGCACTTAATATGCCTCACAACCCACCACATACAGAAGGATATCAGCTGTCCCTGACTCTGTAGGTTCTCATTAGATTAAAGGACGTTGCTGCACGAATATGAAAGCAAAATAATAGGTAAAGAGGAGATGTGTGATATTGTCTATTACTGGAAGTTAAAACATTGCAATACATATTAATACCACTAGATGTCACTATGACACCATGTATACACAGTGTATTTGACTGTTTTCATTGTTTGGTTTGTGCTTAAAGAGGAGTTCCAGCCATTTCATTGCTTAATAAAAGTCGGCAACTACAAATAGTGTAGCTGCTGACTTTTAATAAACACAGACTCACCTTTCCCACGATCCAGTGGTGCGGCCGCCCAAAGCCTCCGTTCTCTTCCCCACCTCTCTCTGGCTCTAGTGTGGGCACCCGCCTGTGACAGCTTGCGGCTTCATAACCAGGTACACACTGCGAATGCACGAGTCACGCTGTGCGTCCTGAATGGCCGGCACCCGTGACATGTCCCAGAAGATTGCAGGGAGGGCAGGGGAGAGGAGAACTTCTGCTCGAGTCGCTTAGGCGGCCGGAGTGGAAGTGGGAGCTGGGTACCTATAAAACTAGGTACCCACTCCCACACCAAAAAAAATGGCATGCCACTTTTGGGTGGAACTCCGCTTTAATAAGATAAGAAAGAAAAGAAATAGGTAAATGTTGAATATTTCTCAGTCAATTTTGATGTCTTTTAAATAATTCAAAAGCTTTAGATATGGATCAGTGGTCGTGCGTCCATAAGAGCACACGGGCGCCGCCCCCTCTCTCCTGCCACCCCCTCTAGCACCAATAGATAGATTCATGCATTGCATTAATCTATGGCCGCCGCTGCCACCCCCTGTTCAGGCACCCAGCCCCATTTCGGGCGCCGGTGCCTGAATTACAGCGGTGGGGGGTGTTTTTGAAGTACCTGATTAGAGCCATAGACTCTAATAGGTGTCAGACCACCTCTCCGCTAATCAAGTGCTCAGATCTGTTACCCGTCACCTGATTGGCTGAAACCACAGGCGATGTGATTGGGAGCCTATCAGGCGTCCAATCATAGCAAAGGACGGGAAGAGAGGATGGGAAAAGACATTGAGGAGCATCGAGGAGCTGTCCCACCGAGACTGGGTAAGTGCAGACTGTGGGCGGGGGGCACACTGGCAGCATTTGATATGGCACACTGGCAGCATTTCATATGGCACAGTGGGAGCATTTGATGGGACACAGTGGCAGCATTTGATGGCACAGTGGGAGCATTTGATATGGCACAGTGGGAGCATTTGATATGGCATAGTGGCAGCATTTGATGGCACAGTGGGAGCGTTTGATATGGCATAGTGGCAGCATTTGATGGCACAGTGGTAGCAATTGATGGGCACAGTGGCTGCGTTTGATGGGCACAGTGGCTGCATTTGATATGCCACATTGGGAGCATTTGATGGGGCACAGTGGGAGTATTTGATTGGGCACAGTGGCAGCATTTGATGGCACAGTGGGAGCATTTGATATTGCACAGTGGCAGCATTTGATGGACACAGTGGCTGTGTTTGATGGCACAGTAGCGGCAATTGATGGGCACAGTGGCTGCGTTTGATGGCACAGTGGCGGCAATTGATGGGCACAGTGGCTGCGTTTGATGGGCACAGTGGCTGCGTTTGATGGGCACAGTGGCTGCTTTTGATGGGCACAGTGGCTGCATTTGATGGCACAGTGGCAGCAATTGATGGGCACAGTGGCTGCGTTTGATGGCACAGTGGCTGTGTTTGATGGCACAGTGGCGGCAATTGATGGGCACAGTGGTTGCATTTGATGGCACAGTGGCGGCAATTGATGGGCACAGTGGCTGCGTTTGGCACAGTGGCTGCGTTTGATGGGCACAGTGGCTGCATTTGATGGCACAGTGGCGGCAATTGATGGGCACAGTGGCTGCGTTTGATGGCACATTGGCTGCGTTTGATGGGCACAGTGGCTGCGTTTGATGGGCACAGTGGCTGCGTTTCATGGCACAGTGGCTGCATTTGATGGGCACAGTGGCTGCGTTTCATGGCACAGTGGCTGCATTTGATGGCATAGTGGCAGCAATTGATGGGCACAGTGGCTGTGACTGATGGTACAGTGAGGCTGCAATTGATGGGGTTTTTTTCAGAATTCTTCAGTTTGTTTGCGCCCCCCCCCCAAAAATTTTGAGCACCAGCCGCCACTGATATGGATCCTCCCATAGTCTTTTTTCTTTATCGGCTCTCTAAAACCAGTTTTTTTACTTCTCTGCTAAAGACAATAATCTATAAAATAAATCCATGAAAAAGATGTTAAACTACAACTTTTTCCAGATCAGGTTAGTAAGCAAAATGCATTAGTTGCATCCCTGAAAAACATTTATATGTTTCAATGTCAAAAATTAATAGGTCATCAACACAAAGGTCAGCCACAGGACTCACAGGCTGCCAATAAGCAGGAGAGGATTAATTTGGTTCTCCCAGCGGTCACATCATCAGAGATTGTCCCTCTGGCTCCTGATCACAAACCCTGACCAATGTAGGCAGTAAACACGCTCTCAGCACAGTACCTCAGACCACACTGGACATCTTTGTGCGATGGCTGGGTTATAGTGATTGTAAAGTCTCAGGTTTTTTAGTAAAAAAAATAACAATCATATTTACCTGCTTTGTGCAGTGGATTTGCACAGAGCAGCCCAGATTCTCCTCTTCTATGTATCTTAATGTATAGAATGCATTAAGATACAGTGCCTTGAAATACCCCTTGAAATTTTCCACATTTTGTCACGTTACAACCAAAAACATAAATGTATTTTATTGGGATTTTATGAGATAGACCAACACAAAGTGGCACATAATTGTGAAGTGGAAGGAAAATTATAAATGGTTTACAAATTTTTTTACAAATAAATCTGTGAAAAGTGTGGCGCTCATTTGTATTCAGCCCCCCTGAGTCAATACTTTGTAGAACCACCTTTCGCTGCAATTAAAGCTGCTAGTCTTTTTGGGGATATCTCTACCAGCTTTGCACATCTAGAGAGTGACATTTTTGCCCATTCATCTTTGCAAAATAGCTCAAACTCTGTCAGATTGGATGGAGAGCGTCTGGGAACAGCAATTTTCAAGTCTTGCCACAGATTCTCAATTGGATTTAGGTCTGGACTTTGACTGGGCCATTCTAACACACGTATATGCTTTCATCTAGACCATTCCATTGTAGCTCTGGCTGTATGTTTAGGGTAGTTGTCCTGTTGGAAGGTGTTCTCCGTCCCAGCCTCTAGTCTTTAGTAGACTCTAATGCCCCGTACACACGGTCGGATTTTCCGACAGAAAATGTGCGATCGGAGCGTGTTGTCGGAAATTCCGACCGTGTGTGGGCTCCATAGGACATTTTCCATCGGATTTTCCGACACACAAAGTTTGAGAGCAGGCTATAAAATTTTCCGACAACAAAAATCCGATGGCGTCAATTCCGACTGCGTGTGGCCAATTCCGACGCACAAAGTGCCACGCATGCTCAGAAGAAATTCTGAGACGGAACAGCTCGGTCTGGTAAAATTAGCGTTCGGAATGGATACAGCACTTTCGTCACGCTGCAATATTTTAAATTGTTTAATACAGCGCACTCTCTTCTTCTTTATAATGTGAGAAGAATGAAGTCGTTTTGCTGCTCATATTCACACAGACTTCTCACAAACTTCTTTCTTTATTATTTATTGTGATTCCCTCAATATATTTTGATTTGTCACATCTGACCAAATTTCTTTTTTGTTGTTTTATTTTTGTTTTGTATTCTTTTCAATGATTTTTTTTTTTTTTTTGTGTGTTTGTATTTTTTTCCAGGCTGATATATTTTTTAATTTTTTGGGGGTTTTACTCCATAATATTTTTGTGTGTGTTTTGTGTGTCAAGTTACCACAACACCATTATTATCTTGTATTATTTAATCTCAAGGAGGTTGCTTGGTGTTGGTGTCCCTTGTTAATTTCACATTCTATTTTTGAAATGTACCTGCCTCCTCACAAACAAACTGTCCTTTTTGAAGGAAAACACACATAGGAGAGTATAATTGAAACAAAAATTCCTTTATTAAGGGCTCAGAACCAAACAAAGAGGGAGGCAACGCTGGAGAAACAGCAGAAGTTGGCAAAGCCTTTGGCCCCCAGGGCACACATCAATTATTTTCCAGCAAAATTGGTGGCCTGAGGAGTCCATATCTAAGGGAGTGCAGTCTGGTCCAGAGGTCCCAGAGATCCTGAAAGCAGCAGATGACATCTGTGTCCCCAGGCTGTGGTCATACAAGAGCCTGCATCTTTTGTCACACCAGACTGAACCCAGGGCCATCGCTCTCTGGTCTTCCTTCCACGCTTCCTTCCACGCTGTGGCTGTGGTGGTGTAGTTGTGGCAGGAGGAGGAGGAGGATGGTGCAACTCAATCACGTCGGTATTGGGTGTGATTTTGCCACTCACCCCCTTAGTTAGGACTTTATAAAGAAGTTTCTCACACATGAGGCGTTGACCCTCCTGCATGCCCTTCAGTTTGGTGGCAGCCATGCAGGCAAAGGCATCTTCAGGAGTGGGTAAGGCTCTGAGGGATGCAGAAGCCTCCTGAATGAGCCTGAGTGCTGAATCCTGCACGTGACTCCCCTTCCTGGGTCTTTTGTTTGGAAGGCAGAGGGGAGGAACCTGCGATTCGGTCAGGCACCTACTGGTCCCAGGCTTCTCCTGGATGCCACTTAGCCCCGCCTCCTCCTGGCTGCCACTAACCCCCGCCTCCTCCTGGCTGCCACATTCCACAGCCTCCTCCTGTGTGCCACTTTCCAGAGCCTCGTCCTGTCTGAGGTCTTCCTGTGTGTGAAAAAGGGACATAGTTTTAGTTTTTTCTTCATCAATCACACACAATTTTCACCTCATGACTGTTGCAAATTGAATGTTAACAAATCTAACAGACTATCCTTCTGAGCCCAGCATTTTTAATTCTTGTCCCAATTATTTTTGCCCACTACTCTCTATTGATATGTAAAACACTTTATTAAATCAGCAATTAGTGATCAATAATACCATCTAGTAAACATCATTTATTTATTGACCAGAAATCTGTAGAACAATGCTATACCTGGCTCCATCTAGGCTCCTCCACTACTTCCTGGCTGGAAGTCCCAGGTTGGACATCTGAAGTCTCAGCTGGGGTGGAAGGAAGAGTGGAAGGAAGGGTTGAGAGGGATTCCCTGACTCCAGTCTGGTCTGACAGAAATTGCAGTCTCTCATAGTACCACAGCCTGGGGACATAAACATCATCTGCTGCAGTTCCGGGTCTCTGGGAATCCGTAACCTTCTTGCGCTCCCTAAGATAAGTGCTCCTCAGGCCACCAATTTTGGCTTTTAAATAGGGGATGTTTGCTGTGGGGACCACCGGCTTCACCAACTCCAGCAGTTTCTCCAGCGCTGTCTTCCTCTTTTGCTTATGATTATAATGTGGATGTTTCACCTACCACAGACAGGGCAGCTCCCTGTACTTGTCTATGAACAGGGGGAGGAAGTTGTGGTCATTGAAGCCATCCATTTTATCTGCAAGACACAACACGAGACAAACCCTAATGTCAGGCAAAACTCTTCTAATCTTGTTACAATATAGGCCTCAATCTAGAAGCAGTATAGGCCCAAGTTTAGATCTTACCTTCGTTATCATGATCGGCGCCTCCGATACTCCTTCCTCCGCTCACAGATCGTACGTACTACGCACGCGTGTTACGCTTTATACACACTGCGCATGCGTGTAACTCCGCCCGCCCCTGACGTTCTTTCTAGTCTATTCCCCGCCCCTTTTCGTTCGGCGCAGTGGGGGAAGAGCACATGGTGGAGACACAACAGGTGCGTGCTAATTACAGCAAGGAGGGGGAGGAAAGCCCGGAGCCTGAAACGTCTGGATCCAGAAGGAGAAGATTTAAGGCATCGAATATGTAGTTTGTTGGAGATGGTCGACATCCTGAAGAAGGCCGAGTATGACGGGAAGTATGGACCTTACCCCAACCCCAATGTCAGAAAGGCCAAGATCATGGCGAAAGTGGTCAAGAGTCTGCACCGGAATTTCGGGGTAGGACGATCGAAAGATCAGCTCAGGAAACAGTGGTCGGACCTCAAATTAAGAGAGCATGAGCAGTACCGAAAGATCCGGAGAGTGCTGCAAAAAAGTAAGTAGTTGTCCTGTGTTCCTATTCTTTATGTTTATTACGTTCGTGCTGCTCCATTTGCTTTTCTTAACTGTTATCCAGTTTCAAAAGGCAACTTTCATGTTCATGGGCACATTATTTGTTCGTATAAAACATTGTTCGTTCGGCCTAGAAAACACCATTGCTTTGGCCATATGCATTTGCCCACATTTTTTAGGGCCTACTTGTCTGAAATGAATTTGGTTGTGTAGATGTGTTTGTTACTAGAATGAAATGCAAACTAGGTTCTGTGTAAGGAGAGGACACTCAGCAGCTGGTTACACATCTGGACGCTGGAGCACTAGTGTGGGACACAAGAACACCCTTTTTATTAGGGGGCCCACACAGGTGCTCCAGTGTATACTATAGGGGTGTCTCCATCTGTGAAGCTTGTACAAAACAGGTAAAGTATTGAAGCTTGACAAAGGACACTAAAAATTCTACATCTTGGAACTCTGCCAAAATAGACAATTGTACCCCACTTCCAAGCAATGTTTCATATTTATAGTTCTGCCATCAAATATCTGTGTGCTAAGTATACCTATTTTTTTTTTACATAGGGGAGAAAAGACTCGGAGGACACCCCTCATCCGAGGAGACCACAAACCCCCCACCTCTGGAAGAAGGGCAAATCCACCCAAGACAAGCAGAGCAGGAGGAGGAAGACGTGGTGGAAATTGGCACCACAACAGGTGAGTGTCTGCGACCACAGGCTCAGGTAAGAGATGGATGCCGGCATATTTATAATACATGCTGTTTTTTGGTTTCTATCTTTTTAGGTGATCGTGATGTTGTGGATCCAGATCCTTTCACCTCGGAAAGTGCACAGATCCTGATCAGGGAGATCATGGGGTGTAATAGGGACTTGGAAAACATCAAGAAAAACATCAATGATGTTCTTCAAAAAATGGAGTTTAAAACCCCTCCAAATCACTTTGTTTTTTTGTGTGCTACAAATTTTTGACATTTTTTGACAAATTTGAGAAAAGCCAAATTTTGAAGAGGCACACAGTGTGTCAACATGTGCTATCTGCCATCACGGGAGATCAATGGACGCGTTTTGGAGGTGCAACCCCTTCCTCAATAATAAAGTAGCTGTGAGGAAGGGGTTACACCCCCCCAAACACGTCCCTTGATCTTCAAAATTTGGCTTTTCCTGGGGTGACTTCACCCCATCTGAACGCAATATCAAACACAGTTTGTAAATACTCATGTCTGATATTGCCTTCAAGTTCTACCAAAAGTGAACTTTGTAAGTTCAAGATTTGTGTCTTTCTTGTTGGTTTTAAACATGCCTGTTTTATCTTAAATGGACATTTCTACTTTTTCTAATGTGACCCCAAAAATTGTTATACAATAAACATGTTGGTTTGTTTTAAAAAAACCTTTTCTAAATGCACATGTGATTGTGCTGGTATTAAAAAGATTGTTAATCAAGAATGTGTGGATTATTGTCTCAACGCTACAACACTTTTGTGGTGCTCTAATTGGTGTTTTCTGTGACAATGGGTGTTATTTCCTAAGGGCAAAGTGCAGTTTCAGTGCAATTTCAAGTGCACTTGTAGTGCAAAGTGTCTTTGCCTTTAGTAAATAACACCCAACAGTGCTTTGTAAGGTTACACAATCACGCCATTTTCAGGACTCACCACATTTCTGTCAGGGTCAGCTAAAACAAACACAAGCAGTAAATGTCACCAAAGATTTGAGTAGTTTTTTGTTTTTTTTATTTGAAAAAGGTTTTAGACATTGTCTGGCATATTGATAGCCCCCCTACCCGCAAAGAATTCAAGGTATCTTAGCCGGACATCACGGGCACTCAGGGGGGACAAGCCAGGACGGCCACTTTCAAGCGCAGTCAGGGTTGGTTCATTTGGAATTCCAGCCTCAGGCCCAACTGAGTCAGCATAGTTGGCAGAATGTTGCCGTAAAAAGTTGTGTAGAACACAGCACGCCAGGATAATATGATTCAGTTTGTACTCCGCCATGTGTATGGGTGTAAGAAATAGGCGGGACCGGCTGGCCATGATTCCAAACGTGTTCTCCACCACTCTTCTGGCTCTGTCCAGCTGGTAGTTAAAAACCCTCTGGTCCGGGGTGAGGGTCCTCATCGGGAATGGCCGCATAAGATGGTCCCCCAGCGCAAATGCTTCATCCGCAACGAAGACGAATGGGAGTCCTTCCACATTGTCTTCTGAAGGTGGCAAGTCCAAGCTGCCATTCTGGAGACGCCTGTAGAACTCCGTCTGGGCGATGACTCCACCATCGGACATCCGGCCATTCTTCCCCAGGTCCACATACAGGTACTCATAAGTAGCCGACACCACCGCCAACATCACAATACTATTGAACGCCTTATAATTATAATAGTATGACCCCTAGTTGGGTGGTGGGACGATGTGGACGTGTTTCCCATCAATTGCCCCTCCGCAGTTAGGAAAGTCCCACTGCTGGGCAAAGTGGGAGGCCACAGTCTGCCATTCCTGTGGCGTGGAAGGAAACTGTGGAGTCAAACCAAAAAAATACAATTATTCATTTTGCACATAAACAGGGAAAGCAGATTAGACACAAACATTCTTGGCCAACATCAAGATAACATTTATTTGAGGGAGTTTTTAAAGACCAAAGTATAAGGTACACCTATCAGATTCCCCCACCCCCTCTCATGGGCCATTTCTAACATTATAGGGGGGGGGGGGCTCTTGGACAGGTAACCCTCTCCACTTCATTGAGAGATGAATGCCTAAATAATGGGTATTACTTTGAACAGTCCCTCCTTAGTTACACTATTGGCAGCCCACTGGACAGGTAAGAAGTGTCATAATACAAAGAGATAAATACACACTTTACACATTTGAGCACATTTGGACATTCTGCTATTACCTATCAAGATAATAATAGGATACAAAAACTTTAAACAGTACCATTTGAAAGTATACAGGCAGGCCCTTGCAATACATACTTTGGGGAATTCATCCATACATCTGACCACAAAAGAGATGGGTATAGTGTGTATGGGTTTGGCAAAGTCAGCAGATAGATGATTGAGGATAGATAGAGAATTGGTATCAGCTGACTTAGTAATTGGGGGGGGAGGGTTAAAAATGATTTGGGGACCCCCAAAAAAAAGCCTCGGGCACTCTGCCTGAATTTAAAGCACAAATCACATTTATAAACATTTTAGGGTGTATTTAGGGTAAAGCACTACTATGGAGCTGACAAAATACATTGTTAAGTGACTACATGAGGTGAATATAGGGGCAGGAGACCATGCTGGGGAGGTAAGTGAAGGCAAATATATATGAAGGAGAAAAAAATAATTACATAAAAATCCAGCATGCATGAGAACAAAGGGGACATTCACAGCATATTAAAAACATGGTAATTAGGGAATGAGGAAAGATATAAAATATATTATCAAACATTATATACAATAAAATGTGATGTTAAAGGATAAAAATCTTACCTTAATATACTCCTTCTGCAGGACCTGTATGATGGCAGAACAGGTCTCTGGGATAATGATCCCCAGAGCCTGGGGGGAGATGCCTGTCGAGAACTTGAGGTCCTGCAGGCTTCTCCCCGTCGCCAAGTACCGCAGGGTGGCGACGAGCCTCTGCTCCGGAGTGATGGCTTGCCTCATGCAGGTATCCTGCCTGCTAATATAAGGGGTCAGCAAAGCCAACAAACGGTGAAATACGGGGTCCGTCATCTGGAGAAAGTTCCTGAAATCATCAGGATTATTTTCACGGATCTCACGGAGCAAAGGCATATGACAGAACTGGTCACGCTGGAGCAACCAATTCTTGGTCCATGAACTCCTCCCCACCCTGTTCATGGACTGGACTTGTGTCAAGGTAAGGACCCCAACACCAAGCTCCCGCACAGCACGAACTCTACGAGGAGTAGGTATATGCAACATGGCTAGAAAACGGTCGGCTGCTCAGAACGAAGTAACAGAACGCACTGAAGAACAGCAAGGCCTGTGAAGAGCGACCTGAAAAACAGTAACGAACGAACAAGAACACAATGACAGAGTCACGCGTAGCTTGCTGCACGCACTGAAGAGCAGATACAAACCTACAAGCACAAACTGAACAGCAGAAAACGATCTGAAAACCACGAGTCTGAAAAAGCGGGAATCGTTCTCACCAAACTTTTACTAACACGAGATTAGCAAAAGGAGCCCAAAGGGTGCCGCGTTTGGTTCTGAACTGGCCTTTTCTAGTGTCGTCGTACGTGGTGTACGTCACCGCGTTCTTGGCGAGCGGAAATTCCGACAACTTTGTGCGACCGTGTGTACGCAAAACAAGTTTGAGCCAACATCCGTCGGAAAAAATCCATGGATTTTGTTGTCGGAATGTCCGATCAATGTCCGATCGTGTGTACGGGGCATAACAGTTTTTCTAAGATTGTTGTATATTTGGCTCCATCCATCTTCTCATCAACTCTGACCAGCTTCCCTGTCACTGCTGAAGAAAAGCATCCCCACAACATGATGCTGCCACCACCATGTTTCACGGTGGGGATGGTGTGTTCAGGATGATGTGCAGTGTTAGTTTTCCGCCACACGTAGCGTTTCGCTTTTAGGCCAAAGAGTTCAATTTTGGTCTCATCTGACCAGAGCACCTTCTTCCACATGTTTGCTGTGTCCCCCCACATGGCTTCTCGCAAACTGCAAATGGGACTTCTTATGGCTTTCTTTCAACAATGGCTTTCTTCTTGCCACTCTTCCATATAGGCCAGATTTGTGGAGTGCAAATGTGAACAGATTCTCCCACCTGAGCTGTGGATCTCTACAGCTCCTCCAGAGTTACCATCGGCCTCTTGGCTGCTTCTCTGCTGAATGCTCTCCTTGCTCGGCCTTTCAGTTTAGGTGGACGGCCATGGCAGTTGTGCCATACTCTTTCCATTTTCCGATGATGGATTGAACATTATTTCATGAGATGTTCAAAGCTTGGAATATTTTTTTATAACCTAACCATGCTTTAAACTTCTCCACAACTTTATCCCTGACCTGTCTGGTGTGTTCCTTGGCCTTCAAGATGCTGTTTGTTCACTGAGGTTCTCTAACAAACCTCTGGGGGCTTCACAGAACAGCTGTATTTATACTGAGATTAAATTACACACAGGTGAACTCTATTTACTAATTAGGTGACTTCTGAAGGCAATTGGTTCTACTAGATTTTAGTTAGGAGTATCAGAGTAAAGTTGGCTGAATACAAATGCACGCCACACTTTTCAGATATTTATTTGTAAAAAATGTTGAAAACTATTTATCATTTTCCTTCCGCTACACAATTATGTGCCACTTTGTGTTGGTCTATCACATAAAATCCCAATAAAATACATTTACGTTTTTGGTTGTAACATGACAAAATGTAGAAAATTTCAAGGGGTATAAACACTTTTTCAAGACACTAAAAAAAAAACCTTCTGCCTTTACAACCACTTTAAGGCCTACTTTTCTTGTCACAGCATACAAAAGATACAAAATGTATATGTTTGCCTTCTCTGACGAGGGACGTGCCCTATTTGAAAGCGATATGGTAGACTAGCCCAACCCTAATATAGCCACGATGGAAGTCAGTGGCCTGCTGACATTTTTCCACCGACCATTCCTGTTTGTACTGCAACCCGGGAGATGCACATTCATCACCCCCCCCCCCCTCCCTCCGTCCCCATTCACCTTCCCCACCCTCCCCCAGTCCCCCCCACCACTCCCTCTTCTTCCTCCCCTCTCTACACCCCCTCTCCCCTTCCCCCTAACCCCTCCTTCCTCCCCCACATTCTCAGGGGTCTTCTCGCCTTTTCTTTACTCATCTTCCTTTTTCTCTTCTCCCTCTATCCCTCTTGTATTCCCACTACAGATATATATCTTACTAATGTTTTAGAATATTTGAAAAGGTTGAGATGAGGACCATGAGACCATCTATTGCAACACATTAAAATCTGATGGAATTGACATTTAATGACTTAGAGGCAGAGGTTTACAACCATATTCCCTCACACCCTCCAAAGGGTTAACTTTACACGTTAAGAGTGGAAAGTTTGCTCGTCATGTCTCATTTACTTGTATCTAGAAACTCTGTCTATGACATGGTATGTTGTTTTACCTCACCCTTTGCCAATGTTCTTTTATGTAATTGAGGATGCTGTGTTTCGTGCTTTCATGTCTCTTTAAATAAAAGATTTGAAAAAAAAAAAAGATACAAAATTTAGAGTTGACACTAACTTTGGAAAGGTTCCTGTTACTTCCTGTTGTGTTTACAGGACAGGAAGTGAAAGGAAATCTACTCAATGGAATATAAATGGCAAAAAAATCCCATTAGGGCTGTTTACCATTCCTTACTCTGTCCAAAATAACTCAAAAAAAGGTTTTGGCTTTAGATGTAACATCTAGGCCCCATGTACACGGGACTCTGAGGCAAAGTCCTCTGAATGAATTTTTTTGACACCTTGAAACCTGCGTTTAAAACGCCCGTTCAGCTGCGTTTGTATGCCGCGTTTAGCCTCGTTTAACCGCGTTTGCGTCTAGAAGCGTTTATTGAGATTACCTCATTTAAGACCCTCCCCAAGCTCAAAAAACTTTGTAGTTAACTATTTCAGCCATTTTGACCAGAGTGAGTAGCAGCAGCAGAGAGAGCAGTTGTCTACTTGTATTTGCCTCTATTTCTGTGCTTTTTTTTTTGCAATGGATCCCATAATGAGCATATGTGAGGAAATGCTCCTGACATCTCTTGACGAGGCTAGAATGACATAGAAAATTGCGTGAGAGGTCCAGAGTCAGAGTTCGTCGCTATTGGACCCATCCTTTGATTGCGCAGCGAATGTCGGCAGGATATTTTGTAAACATGTACGTACAGCTGCGTACCTACCCCGACAAATTTTTTTAATTTCACACGCATGTCCATTGCCACATTGCATGCACCCAAGAACATCCTTGAGCGCCGGGTCCTCTGGACCTGGTGCATCACAGATCATGGTAAACGCCCACTAATCGTGGCCGTTTATCATGTAATCGCTCCGTCAAGTCATGACGCCGGTTCCTCTCTCCCTTCTGTGTACCGATCGGTACAGTGTGAGAGGAGAGGGGGAGGGATCGGATGGCAGCAGCGCTGTGGGCTGGATGTGTAGTGCCCACAGTGCTGCTCTGTGACAAATGCAGTCACATCCATGGATCCATCCATCCATGCTCAGCCATCCCTCTATGTTCAGCCATATTCTAATACCCTGCAATACTCTGCAATTACCCCGCAATACTCTGCAATACCCCGCAATACTCTGCAATACTGTGCAATACTCTGCAATACCCCGCAATACTCTTCAATACTCTGCAATACCCTGCAATACTCTGCAATACCCTGCAATACTCTGCCATACCCTGCAATACCCTGCCATACTCTGCCATACCCAGCCATACTCTGCCATACCCAGCCATACTCTGCCATACCCAACCATACTCTGCAATACTCAGCCATACTCTGCAATACCCAGCCATACTCTGCAATACTCTGTGATACCCAGCCATACTCTGCCATACCCAGCCATACCCAGTCATACTCGGCCTGCCATGCTCTGCCATGCTCAGCCATACTCGGCTGTACTCGGCCTCTGTATGTGGCCAGGCTGTAGAAGTCTCACAGATGTGGTATTGCCATACTCAGAAGGAGTAGGATAATCTATTTTGGGGTGTCATTTTTGGTATGTACATGCTATGTGTGAGAAATATTGCATAAATTTAACTTTGTGTTAAAAAAAAAAAATGCGTTTTAACCACTTCCCATCCACGTCATACGACTTCCTTGACTTTGTGCTGGGATATCTGAACGATGCCTGCAGCTACAGGCATCATTCGGATATCAGCTTTTTCAGCCGGCGATTCCCTACACCATAAGAATTATCATAGCGGCTGTTCCACTGCCTAATCGTTCTTATGGGAGGCGAGAGGGGACTCCCCCCCCTCCCGCCGCCCTCCGGTGCTTCTACCGACTCACCGCTACGATCGAAGCCAGGATCATTTTTTTTTAATTTCGGGCTTCCCAGCCTAGAGGTGAGATGTGGGGTCTTATTCACCCCATATCTCACTGTAAAGAGGACCTGTCATGCCATATTCCTATTACAAGGGATGTTTACATTCCTTGTAATAGGAATAAAAGTGATCAAAAAATTAATTTTTTTGGAAGAAAGCGTCAAACTAAAATAAATAAAGTAAAATGAACAATAAAAAAAAAAAAAATTTTTTAAAGTGCCCTTGTCCCCGTGTGCTAGCATGCAGAAGCAAACGCATACATAAGTTCCGCCAACATTTGAAAACGGTGTTCAAACCACACATATCGCTGCGATCGGTAGAACGAGAGCAATAATTTTGGCCGTAGACCTCCTCTGTAACTCAAAACATGTAACCAGTAAAAAATTTTAAAGCGTTGACTATGGGGATTTTTAAGTAGCGAAGTTTGGCGCCATTTCACGAGCGTGTGCAATTTTGAAGGGTGACATGTTGGGTATCTATTTACTCGACATAACTTCATCTTTCCCATTATGCAAAACACATTGGGCTAACATTACTGTTTTGTTTTCTTTAAAGCACAAAACAGTTTTTTTTTCCCAAAAAAAATGCGCTCGAAAAATTGCTGCGCAAATAGATAAAAAGTTGCAACAACCGCCATTGTATTCTCTAGGGTCTTTGCTAAAAAAACATATATAATGTTTTGGGGTTCTATGTAATTATCTAGCAAATAAATGATGATTTTTACATGTAGGAGAGAAATGTCAGAATTGGCCTGGGTGCTCCAGAACGCCTGAAGGTGCTCCCTGCATGTTGGGCCTCTGTATGTGGCCACGCTGTGTAAAAGTCTCACACATGTGGTATCGCCATACTCGGGAGTAATAGCAGAATGTGTTTTGGGGTGTAATTTGTGTTATGCATATGCTGTGTGTGAGAAATAACCTGCTAATATGACAATT
This sequence comes from Aquarana catesbeiana, assembly GCF_042186555.1. Taxonomy (NCBI): domain Eukaryota; kingdom Metazoa; phylum Chordata; class Amphibia; order Anura; family Ranidae; genus Aquarana; species Aquarana catesbeiana. The sequence goes on along the minus strand of NC_133325.1, from coordinate 676,699,656 downwards.
TTGTGGAAAAAAAAATCTTGATTTTGCAAAGAATTGTGGGAAAAAATGACAGCTTCAAAAAACGCACCATGCATCTTTCTAAATACCTTGGAATGTCTTCTTTCCAAAAAGGGGTCATTTGGGAGGTATTTGTACTTTTTTGGCATGTTAGGGTCTCAAGAAATGAGATAGGCTGTCAGTACTTCAGGTGTGATCATTTTTCAGATATTGGCACCATAGCTTTTGGACTCTATAACTTTCACAAAGACCAAATAATATACACCGATTTGAGTTATTTTTACCAAAGATATATAGCGGTATAAATTTGGCCAAAATATATGAAGAAAAAATACTAATTTGCAAAATTTTTTAACAGAAACGAAAAAAAATGCATTTTTTTACAGAATTTTCGGTCTTTTTTCTTTTATAGCGCAAAAAATAAAGAACCCAACGGTGATTAAATACCACCAAAAGAAAACTCTATTTGTGTGAAAAAAAGGACAAGAATTTCATATAGGTACAGTGTTGCATGACTGAGTAATTGTCATTCAAAATGTGAGAGCACTGAAAGCTGAAAATTGGTCTGGTTATTAAGGGGGTTTAAGTGCCCAGTGGTCAAGTGGTTAAAACATTTTTAACTATATTTTTTTATGTTTTTTCATTGTTTTCCATCATATTTTTGTCTTTTCAGGTCTAAAATATAGGGCACCTTTAAAAACGCTTATAAACGAAAATGCGTCTAAACGTGGGTACCCTCTTTTAGCCGTGTTTGGCATCTGAAACGTGGAAATCTTCTGCGTCTGAACCCATTTTTTTGCTTCCAAAGAAACGCTGTTAAACGCAATTGCAAAAAAACATCAATAAAGGAGACTGTGTACATGGTCACATAGGATAACATTGAATGAGTTCAGGGGCAGTTGAACAAAGCGTCCAACTGCCTCTGAACGCACGTTTAACTGCGTCCCGTGTACATGGGGCCTTAGTTGTTTTCACTGCAGTGAAATTTCTTTCTTTCTTTTCAGATCCATCCTTAAAGCTGATGCCATTTCTGAAAGCAGATACAGAGAAGCTGAATTGTAAGATCAAGTCTTATTTCACAGACAACATTCAGGTGTTATGGCCGAATATCACCCCCTCTGTCGAAACACAGGATTCATGGTATATTGTCACTGCACAACACACTGATGGCAAGTTTCAGATGTCAACATTCATACTTACCCAGACGCCATCGATGGCAGAGAGAGATGATGAAATACATCATACTTTAGGTTAGTATTTCCCAAGCTTTAGCTGGTTGTTTGTCACCAACCACAAACTTATGTGCTGATATCCAGTGGTGGACTGTACCTCTGCATCCTCATGTCCAGTTCTGTGCTAAGGGCCCTGCACCAGTCTTGATGACGTCAGAGGACCTGCGACCACCGGAGCATAGGGGAGGAGATGCTGTAGGGACCAGTCTAAGGCAGCCCATACATTAGTCAGTATTTTTTTGTCCAACCAACTTTGAATGTGGGATTGGGGAATTCTCCCCGCTGAGCTATTGCATTCTGACAGTGGGGAGACTTTCCGCCATCAGAATAAACTGATCAGTGCTGCAGTCTGCAGCGCTGATAGAGTGGGGAAACCAATAGATCAACTTCTGTACAAAAGCCTGAGAGGATTGTTTTAAGTTAACCCAATGGTATAACAGACCGGAAAACCAATAAACACTGCATACATTCTCTCCCATACATGGTTTGAAATTTGGCTGGTCTCTGCTGAACAGTCCAGAGGAGCCTGCATGAGCAGAAGATTGGGTAATTAAAAGTGCTTTTCTTGTTCTAGACCAAAAGTGCTTTACTTGTTCTCCTAGACCAGTGATGGCAAACCTTGGCACCCCAGATGTTTTGGAATTACATTTCCCATGATGCTCTGGCACTCTGCAGGGTAGTGGAGCATCATGGGAAATGTAATTCTAAAACATCTGGGGTGCCAAGGTTCACCATCACTGTCCTAGACCAATGGAACATTTAACACTTCCTGTGCTGAAGCAGCCCCACTGTACGGGAGGGTTTTTACTTTCCCTGTGTTAGGCTTTGAGGTGCAAGTTACAAAGTTAGCATCAATCTATTGGAGCATTGTGTGATCTCAAATGATCAATTGCTACTTCATGCTACCTGTGTAGTTTGCACAATAGGGAGACATTTATCACATCTGCTCACTGATAAATAGATCTTAGTGGTTTTAGTACCTTAATGTGTATGTCAGGGCAAAAATAAATAAATAAATAAATGTTTAAGTACAGAAAAATACCTACTGATCTGCCAGAAATCCCACGTGCTCCTAACGTCTTGTTTTGTCTGTGTGCCTCCGATGCACTGAAATCCCAACCAGTGTTGACAGTCCTGTTTTGTGGACTACAGAGCTCCCCCTGTCCTCCAAACCTGTATGTCCCTTTCAACATGTGTACCTTGGGAGGATTTGGCTAAGTGGTTAGCACTTTTGCCTAGCAGCACAAGTATCTGTGGTTGGAATCCCCACCACAACACTACCTGCCTGTGCTTGCATGTTCTGCCTGTGCTTGCATGGGTTTCCTTCCACACTCCAAAGACATGCTAGTCGGTAAATTGACTTGTGTCTAAATTGGCCCAAGTACAGTATGTGTCTGTATGACTGTGAGTTAGGGGGTCTTAGATTGTAAGTTCCTTCAGGGTAGGGACTGATGTGAACATATAATATATATGTAAAGTGCTGTGTAATTTGACAGTGCTATATTTAAGTACCTGTAATAAAAAATAATAAATAAATAATACACCTGGAACAGTCAGAGCCTGTTTGTGGCAACCAGTCAAATTCTATCTTTAACTTCTTCATTTAACCTTTGAAAAATGAAAGATAGAAGCCAATTGGTTGCCTTGCCTCCAAATTCTGTCTACTCCAGTTTTAATACATTTGTTTTTTTTTTGTTTGTTTGTTTTTTTTGCTAGCAAAACAGTGATACTGCTGTGACTGCCAAGAACCTCCCCACATACTTTGTGTAAGGAAATAGCTCTTGGGAGATGTAGTTTTTGCCAGCTTCCCCCCCATAAGAATTTTACAAGCCTGGCGATGATATCAGAGGAACTAATACAATTGTTTAAAGAAAAAAAGAAAAATTAACTATAGAGGAGGAGGGAGGTTTGAGGGTAAATTTGGGTAAAGCCTGGGTATTCATTTTAATTGATCTACTGAACGAGGGCCAGGTAGCTCTGCTCAAAGGCTTTTACTATTTCTTAACTGGATGAGATATAGAATACATACACTGGCTGTCGTCAATAATTACTGATCTATGGGACATGGCACTAAAATCCAGCCCTTAGTCTTCTCCACCTAATTACAGACACAAATAATTTTCCTATTTTCATTTTTTTAGGATACAGAAATGTGATCAAAACAAACTCTGATGAAATTATAAGTTTTCCACAGATTAAAGAAAAATAAATATATTCAATAATTTATTTCTAATAAATTCATCAACTGTATTACTAAATTGTATCTATGGTACATTGAACTTTTTTTTCTGTCTATAGCTACATTTACGATAAGTACCCATACCCCTCATATCTATACCAGACTGAATGACAACGTAGTTCTGGATTGTGCTTTCCTGGTCGATCACAAGGCTGAAGCTTCAGTTACATGGAATTTCCAAGGCAAAGGAAGGAGGAACCTAAAACTGCTGTCTTACAATGGATCCACAAAGGAGCTGGAGTATCACAGTAAGAAGGGTCAGGTGCAAGTGGACGAAATACAGAAGGGGATTGCTTCTCTTAGTGTGACCAGTATGGCTTTGGAAAAGGAAGGACTCTTCACCTGCACTGTGTCTGTAGGATCTCTCTATGCTGAACAACAGATTGACCTTGAGATCAGAGGTATGGGATTGGTCATAACCCATAATGTAATGATGACACATATAACTAACTAATAAGCTGGCATGTTTAAAGCTGAACTCCAGGATAGTCAAATACTGTCTTAAAGTAGACCTATAGACAAAATTTTTTTTGCCATTTTAGTAAGGGAGGATTACAACCCCTGATTTTTTTTCGCCATTTGTGTCCCAATGCGGAGACTTCCCTTCACATCCTGTCCCATAGCAAAACAGGAAGAGAAAGGAAATCCCTGCAAATTAAAGGAGTCCCTTGGGGATCCCCAAGTCACCAGAACTAGAGTCTCCATTGGAAGTTTTCCCCTCTATTACTTTTCTGGGGACAAACCAAAATTTGGGCTTTTCTTTTACGTTCACTTTCAGTGATAATGATAAACAGGACAGATAAAGAGGGTGAATCTCCCTAACGGGACACAAACAGCAATAAAAACTGACAGGTGTTCTAATCCATCTCCACTCTATCCAAAACAAAACAAAAAAGTTTTGCCTTTAGTTATACTTTAACCAGTTCCATACCGGCCCATAGTAAAATGACGCTGGCAGGAACACCCTCCCATCCTGGGAGGACGTCATATGAATTAAAAAAAAGTTTTACTTGCCTAATATTGCCCAGATCGCTCCTTTACCCCCTCTTTGACAGTCCCCCACCGATGCTGTCTGCTCCCCCCTCCTATGGGTGCCTCCTTAGCAACCCATGTTCTATGGGGGCTTCCGTGCTTGTGTGATCCCAAGAGGGACTGTGTGAGTCCTTAAACACATATGGTGCAGGTAAGCCATGCCCTGCCCCCTCCTCACAGGAATTTGACTGACAGGCTATGGCTCCCGCTGCCCTCCAGGAAGTAAGAGGAGCGACGCTGCACCCAGGACAGCGCTGGATCAGTGAGAGGAGCCAGGTAAGTGTTTAGGGAAAAAGGGTTAGAACAGGTAGTAGGAAGTTTTTTTTTTTACCTTAAAGTGGTTCTAAAGGTTTTTTTTATCTTAATGCATTCTATGCAATAAAGTGTTTGTTACCCTAATGCCCCGTACACACGATCGGACTTTCTGACAACAAAAGTGTGGATTTTTGTTTCGAAGGTTGTTGGCTCCAATTTGTCTTGCATACACATGGTCACACAAATGTTGGCCAACAATTACGAACGTAGTGACGTACAAGACATACGTGGTGTCTCCATTACGAACGCTAGTTTTACAAGACCGAGCGCTTCCGGCTCGTACTTGATTCCGAGCATGCGTGGACTTTTGTCTGACGGACTTCTGTACACACGATCGTACAGTCTGACAACAAACATTTGTTGGTGGCAAATTTGAGAACCTGCTAGCCAACGTTTGTTGGCGGAAAGTCAGACAACAAATGTTTGATGGAGTATACACGCGGTCTGACTTTCTGCCAACGAGCTCACATCCAACATTTGTTGTCGGAAAATCTGATCGTGTGTACGGTGCATTACACTTCATATTCCTGATATGTACCTGCTGTGCCATGTACTTATATGAAAAAATATCCTGTTCTTTTTATATTGCTTCCTTTTTGTGAAATCCCTGGTGTTCCTGTCAGTCCCTCTGCTTTCCTAGTAAAAACTGACCACACTAAGCAGGAGAGAACACTGTGGTCAGTTCTCTAGCTATGCTGTGAACTCTGTGTGTTCTCCTCCAATCATTAGAGTTGTCCTGACATGCCCCCACTGCACAACCATTTACTGGGAAGCTCAGCGTGCTGCTGCTTCTCCTCCCCCCAGCTTTCATGCAGCTGAGAAAGGGAAAAAGGTATTTATACTGTATTTTTATATCTATACAAAAATGTTTTGCCTTTCATTTCTATTTTAAACTGAATGGGTTGTTTTACGAGGTGATCGTTTACAATCACTTTAGGATAAAAAACCTTCTGTGTACAGCAGCCTTACCTGAGCCCCATCTCTATCCAGCAATGTTGCACGAGAGACTCAGTTGTCCGGGATTTTCCCTCCTCATTGGCTGAGACACACAGCGGGCGCCAATGGCTGTCAATCAAAGTCAGTGAGCCAATGAGGAGACAGAGGGGCAGGGCCGAGCCAGGGCTCTGTGTCTGAATGGATACACAGAGCAGTGGCTCGGCTCAGGTGCCCCATAGCAAGCTGCTTGCTGTGGAGGCATTCAATAGAAGGAAGGGGCCAGGTTCACTGGAGGGGGATCCGAGAAGAGGAGGATCAGGGCTGCTCTGTGCAAAACCATTATATAGAGCAGGTAAGTATAACATGTTTGTTGAAAAAATTATTAGACCCCCGGGCTTATGGTGAAAATGAAAAATGAGGAGCTGCAGCCTCTATATAATAAATTCACCCTAAGAAGATTTTAGAAGAAATGTGAAAAAGAGGGGATAGTTATGGCGCGGCTCTTATCAAGAGGTGACCTACAACCTCTAAATACTTGAGGGGTGTGTATCACGGGTGCATTTAGTGCAAAAAGCTTTTGGCCTACAGATGTGAGCACTTGGTTTGCTGCTGCCATGTTGGTTTGATAGGGACGGCTGAGTAAAGGTATTAACAGCTGGAGAAGGTACCTCTAATCCCTGGTGTAGTGTATGTGAGCTGGAGAAGCAGCCAAAGGGGAGCGGTGGAGGGCTATATTCACATTTCCATGCGATTTATTACAGTACATGAGGTGAGAGTTCTGGGAGACTGACTGTTCGGGAATTCATCTATTTATGAAGTTCTACATGGATATTGAGCAGCACTGATTTGTTTTTGCATTGCCACACCATCTCCGTGCACTTCTTTATCAACATTCATTACACTTATACTCAACGTCCTCCATAGAAGACAAGTTACTATCATCTCTCTGTCCCTCAATAGTGAATTATTTTTACGTGCCCTACACGCATTTTTTGGGCAATTTTGCACATGCTATTGTTTGCACATGCGATTCAAAATATTTTTTATTAATCTATATATTATTGATTGACTTTTTCTCTATTTTTTACCCACCATATACCTGCAACCATTGTTATCCTATTTTGCACATGCGATTTTTTACACATGCGACTTTTTGCACATGCGATTTTTTTGCACAATATTGATTTTTTCCACTTTTTTGCCTTTAGTGGTCTTTTGTTTTTATTTTTTTATATATAGATCTTTATGTCCTGTGTTGTTAGCAATTTTTACACAGTTTTTTCAATTTATTTATGAAGTGTTCATAAATATATATATATTTCTCTATATGTTTTTAAATGAAAAGTAATAAAGATAATATTTTTATTGGGTTTTGGGAGGGAGATTCAGTTTTTGTGCTTTGTATTTCGGTCATTTGATCTTGTCCTATTTTTTGTTATGCATTAGCATTTTTTTTTTTATTTCACAACTTTTGGTGGTTTAATTGCTTTAACTGCTTAATTTATCTTGATTATATACTTGTCTTTTTCACATATATCCTTTAAATATAGACCTACACACACACACACCTGTTAGTTCTCTGCACATTTGAGTGAAGGCCGATGATGCTTAAATACTCCCCCATATGCCTGGGATCTTCACCCCCATGACTAAGCTCCAAGGGAAGGAGCAAAACGCATTGGGTCCAGGCTGAGGATGCCATTCAAACACTCACACATTCATCCAAGGGACAGCATGGATGTGCGGCTGCAGGGAGACCTTTGTTTGCCTTAGGGGATCGCAGGAGCTGGGACGAGCTCCCATGCGTGCCAACACTCCCAGTGGCGGGTGCCTGAGACTCACACCCTGTTTCACAAAGCTTGAGCAGCACACCAAGCAGTTTTGAGTCACATGTAGAGGGAAAATGACTGCAGATAAACAGGTACAACGTATGTAGGAGGATTTGTTTAATCTCTGTGTAACACCTGAGGATAGCCCCTTCACTGGGTATATGTAAGGGTTTACAACCACTTTAAATGTAGCATTATGAGCTGAGTTTATAGGTAATGTTAGGAGTTAGGTTTATAGGTTACATTTAGGGTACTGAGACACAAGAAGCTGGGGATGGCAAGTTGAGGGTGTCTTCTATCATCATCATTATAATACAAGCATCTTCCAGATATTGTCCTGTTTGCACTCAATTACTATTTAGTTAGGAAGTTTAAAGTGAATGTAAAGCCAAAATGATTTTTTCAATATGTTTGGCATCATGCGTCACTGTATACAGTTTTCATAAGCAAATTTTTTTTGTGTGAATCTGCCAATGACATCATTAACTGTTGTAAGCTGACAACACTAAGCCTCTTCCTTGCAATCAGCAGCAGTGTTGTCAGCCTCCATGTAAGAACCTTCTGCTACCATTTTCTACCATTTGGGCTGTCTATCTGATTCAATAAGCTACGCAACTGCCAACTGAAGTAGTGCACATGGCAGACTGACAATGCTGCTGCTAATAACTAGGCAGTGATTTAGAGTTGTCAGCCTGTTACAGGAAGTGCTCTTACTGACAGGATCTCCAGATAAAAAAACTGAAAAAAACAGATTGACAAAAAATGATTTGCTAACAGTGGCGGCTGGTGGTATATTTTTTGGGGGGTGGCAAATAGTGTACAACCACATCACCCTGGTTAGGTCACCCACACACCCCCCCACCCCCAGTCGGTCGATCACATGCATTACTTACCCCGGGCAGCATTTCCCTCTGCATCACGGTGGTGTCCTTGCCGTGCATCTTCTCCTCTGCATCACGGCGGTGTCCTCGCCATGCGTCTTCTCTCTCCTCCTCCCTCGGCCAATAGGGTAGCTTCTCTTTTCGAGCAATCAGGAAATGAGTCTCAGGACCCTCTTCCTGATTGGCCAGGAGGCAGGATCAGTGCGACAATAGCGAATAATAATTTGATATGGTCACACAACTGGGTGGGCTTTGGGCTCAGTGCTATGCGCCCCGAGCCCACACTTTTTTGAAGCCTATTTGAGCCTTTGGCTCTAATCACATGCTTCAAAAAAAAAAAAAATCCCCCGTAGGAATCCAATGCACCCCGCATGTAGATTAGGGGGCCAGATGCATGGATGGGGGGGTGGCGCCCGTGTGCCCCCGCCACTGTTTGCTAAAGAAAATCTTATATAGTGAAATGTGAAGCTGAACATATTGAAAAATAGATTTTGGATTTACATGCACTTTAAAGTTTGGGGTGGACTAATCCTTTAGTTGCTCACAATTAATGCATGAGCTGGTAAATAATGTTTCATTTACACCTTATGTTTTTTATTTGTGTAACAAACAAGAATATTACAATATCTTTCTTTGCAGAAAGCCCAGTGGTGTCTGTAAATGTGGAATCAGTGACACTGAAAGAGGAAGAGGAGCAGAAGTTTGTCTGTGATGCCTCAAATTATTATCCTCTGGATGTCAGTATTGAATGGCTACGAGAAAGCCAACATGGACTTTTGCCAACTCCAGTACCACACGTCATCTATAGCAGCCACAGATACAATAGTGATGGCACCTATAGCATTTCTGGTTCCTTCTTCTACACCGCATCCCTGCAGGACAGTGGCACCATTTTCACCTGCCGTGTGGAGCACGAAAGCCTAAGCATACCAATAAAAAAGAAAGTGAGCCTCACAGTTGTAGGTAATGTATACATGGTCAATTTTATACAATTTACTGCAATAGTTACACATACGGGTGTATTTATATATATAAAAAAAAGTGCATAACCATATGTCCATGGAGATTGCATGTAAAGTTGTTCTGTGCAAATGGGGAAAAATCGAATGTTCTCAGGCTGTATTCTGCTGCATTCTATGTGGATCTGTGATAATGTGGAAAATACTGCATTATTGCCACTAGATGGCGCTGGGGAGTGTACTTATTTCCTATTCTAGTAAGCACCATCTAGCAGAGAATGAAGCCTGAGAACATTCTATTTTGCCCCATTCGCGCAAATTGTTTTTACATGCAGTTTTGACAGATGTACAGCTATGCAAATATTTTATAACTACCCCCAATGCTGTATAAATGCCACTAATGCAGCAGCTACTGTGGACCTTGATAGAACCAGTCAACATTTATCATGCTTACTAAACTGCATTAGAATTCTGTTGTTATTGCTGGTTCACTTATAAATATAAATAAATATTCACCCAGAAAATTGTTGCGATTACAAATGTTTAGGCATTCTCATGTTTATTTCTTTTGTTTGTATTGGTATGACACAAAAAAGTGGAGGAACAAAAAGCCAACTCTGACACATTTCACACAAAACTCCAGAAATGGACTGGACAAAATTATTGGCACCCTCAATTTAACCACTTCAATATAGGGCACTTTCGCACCTTCCTGCCCAGGCCAATTTTCAGCTCTCAGTGCTGTTACTTTTTAAATGACAATTGCGCACACTGTACCCAAACTAAATTTTTATCATTTTGTTCCCAAAAATTGAGCTTTCTTTTGGTGGCATTTGATCACCTCTGTGGTTGTTATTTTTTGCTAAACGTATAAAAAAAAGACCGAAAATTTGGAGAAAAAAACGTTTTTCTTTGTTTTTGTTATAAAACGTTGTAAATAAGTAAGTTTTCTCTTTCACTGATGGGCACTGATAAGGCGGCACCGTTGAGGTGGCACCAATGAGATGGCACTGATGAGGTGGCACTGATGGGCACTGACGATGGGCACTGATAGGCGGCACTGTTGGGCACTCATAGGTGGCACTGGTGGGCACTGATGGGCAATGACAGGCGACAATGATGGCCACTGAAAGGCTGCACTGATGGGTACTTATGGGTGGCACTGATAGATGGCACTGATGAGCTCTGATAGGCAGCACTGATGAGCATTCATGGGCACTGATAGATTTCAGTGATAGGCATCACTGGTGGCACTGGCAGGCATTTATAATTGGCACTGATTGGCAGCTGCCTGGGCACTGATTGGCATTTCCCTGGTGGTCTAGGGTGGCATACCTGGTGGTCCAGTGTGGTGGCCATCCCTGGTGGTCCTGCTGGCATCCTGGTGGTCCTGGGCGGGCATCCGAGGGGGGCTGCACTGATAAACAATCCGCACAGACCCCCCTGTCAGGAGAGCAGCCGATCAGCTCACCTCTACTCACGTCTGTCAGACGCGAGTGAGGAAAAGCCGATCAACGGCTCTTCCTGTTTACATCGTGATCAGCTGTGATTGGACACGGCTGATCACATGGTAAAGAGTCTCTGTCAGAGATTATTTACCTAGATCAGAGTTGCAGTGTGTCAGACTGACACGCCGCAACATTGATCGCCACGATGCGCACCCCCGGGGGGAACGCAGCAGCTTGATATCCTGACAATGTCATATGACGTCAGGTCAGGATATCGCAACCACTTTGCTGATGTAATTTTTCTATATGGCGGGCGGCAAGTGGTTAATATTTGGTAGCACACCACTTGGAAAAAATAACTGAAATCAATCGCTTCCTGTAACCTTTCTACTGGAATTTTGGACTACTCATCTTTCGCCAACTGCTCCAGGTCTCTCAGATTGGAAGGGTTGCTTTTCCCAAGTAACTCTCTGCTGGCCAGTTCAGTACTCTCCAGCGCTTTGTCTTAAACGATTACTGGGTGCTTTTTGATGTGTGCTGAGTCATTGTCCTACTGTAAGAGCCATGACCCATGACCTTTGACGGAGATCCAACTTTCTGACATGGGCTCTAAATTGCACCCCAGAATTCTTTGGTAGTCTTCAGATTTCATGATTCCATGCACACAGTCAAGACATCCAGTGCCTGAAGCAGCAAAGCAACCCCAAAACATCAGCGAATCTCCACCATGTTTGACTGTAGGAACTGTATTCTTTTCTTTAAAGGCCTCATTTCTTTTTCTGAAAACAATAGATTGATGGGCTTTACCAAAAAGCTGTAATTTAGTTTTTCCTGTCCACAGTACATTCTCCCAAAATGATTTTGGCTTCCTCAGGTAACTTTTGGCAAACTCATTGATCAATGTTTCTCTTTCGTCTACGTCCAGGGAGATTAGCTACAGTCCCAGGGGCTGTAAACTGCTTTACAATGTTGCTCACAGTGGACAAGGGAACATTGTCTGGAGATGGACTTGTAACCTTGAGATTGTCCATGCTTCTCCACAATTTTTGTTTTTAAATCCTCAGACATTGCTTTGCTGCTCTTTCTCTTCCCCATGCTCCGTGTGGCACACAGAGACACACAACAGAAAGGTTGAGTCAATTTTTCATCATTTTAACTGGGTGCCGGTGTGAATTCTATATTGCCGGCACCTGTTAATTCATGCAGGCGAGTTTATTTACAATTAAAGTTGGGCAAACAGTTCGGGCCGAGCAAAAGTTCAGCCTGAACATCACCTATTCACCCGTTCATCGAACACCCACATTTGTTCGCATGCCAAGCTCCCCACAATGTACTGCACAGTGCATTCTACGCCCTGATTGGGCAAAGCTTTGGGTGCAGTGAATAGCTGGTTGTTAAGGAGTGGGGCCGGGTCCTTAGCAATGGATGAGTCATTAGCAGTCAACGGGCTTCCCCGCTGACAGCTGAATGAAAAAAAAAAACATTGCCAGCAATTGAAAAAAGTGAAAAGAAAAACGGCATAGGGGTCCCTCCTGATCCATACCAGGCCCTTCTTGTCTGCTATGGATTTTAAAGGGAACTCCACTCCAAAAAAAACGATGTGGTGTCCCCCCCCAAATTCCATACCAGACTCTTATCCGAGCATGCAAACTATCCACTGATGTAGATCTCACGATGCCCACCAGACCCAAAGAAGAAGAAGCTCTGCACTCGTCGAAGACTAACCACCGAATGCCTGCTCTGCCAGGTGTTGGTTCTTAAATAGGTAAGGGGCGGGGCCACCAGGTGACACCACCAAGTGGACCCGTCCCCTTGCTACAGCACAGACCAATGAATGCTGGGTTGGTGATTTCACAAGAGGCGGGGTCACCAGGTGACGTTACCAGGTGGCCCCGTCCCTTACCTATTTAAGAATGGTCACCTGGCGGAGCAGGCATTCGACAGTCAGCCTTCCTCGTGGGCGGAGCCTATATATTTTTTATTTTTACGGGTTCAGCGATGCGGTGGGCATCGCGATTGACGATTAATCTACATCAGGGGGACATTGTTTTTTATTTCTTTTTTTTCATGATGGAATTGTCAAAAACTGTGTTTATTTATTATTTTTTTTTTTTTTTAGAAATGTCAGTTTTGCTGCAGCAGGTTCTATATATGGTACAAATGCGCCACTTTACAGGCAGACTAAGGTGTGTCCCCCCCCCCCCCCCCCCCCCCCGGTTCTATATTTAAAAGGAAATTTTCATTTTTATCGCTTCACTTTAAGTATCATTAGAACCACTGCTCCTTTAAAAACGATCATTTAAAATATGTTTGCATTCATACATGTCTTTCAGAGCAGTACCCAGGCCCCATACCCTTTTTATGGGCAATAACTTGCATATAAGACTTCAAAATAGAGACTTTTGATTTTTCATGTTTGAGTCCCATAGACTTTAATAGATTTCGTGGCCCAGGGCCAAACTTTTTCCCTGTTTGAGAGTTCTGTGCGAACCCAACAGGGGGGTGTTTGGCCCATCACTAATTACAAATTACAGGAGCATCACAAACTTGGAATGCAATTATTTCTTACAATTTTGAGACGGTGCCAATCATTTTGTCCGGTCCATTTTTGGAGCTTTGCGTTGAATGTGTCAGATGTGGCTTTCTGTCTCTCCACTTTTTTGTGTCATAGCAATACAAACAAAAGAAAAAACACAAGAAGGTCTAAACATTTGTAATATCAATAATTTTCTGCGTGAACTGGTGCATTATCTGACAGAAATGTAGGGGTGGCAATAATTTTGGCCATGACTGTTTTAAAAACTTTATTACCAAAAGTATTGGGACGCCTGCCTTTACATGCACATGAACTTTATTGGCATCCCAGTCCGTAAGGTTCATTATTGAGTTGTCCCATCCTTTGCAGCTATAACAGCTTCAACTCTTCTGGGAAGGCTATCCACAAAGTTTAGGAGTGTGTCTATGGGAATGTTTGACCATTTTTCCAGAAGCACATTTGTGAGGTCAGGCACTGATGTTGGAGAGAAGGCCTGGCTTGCAGTCTGAGCTCTAATTCATCCCAAAGGTGTTCTATTGAGTTGAGGTCAGGACTCTGTGCAGGCCAGTCAAGTTCCTTCACCCCAAGCTCGCTCATCCATGTCTTTATGGACCTTGCTTTGTGCACTGGTGTGCAGTTATTTTGGAACAGGAAGGGCAAAATCCAAACTGTTCCCACAAAGTTGAATGCATGAAATTGTCCAAAATGTCTTGATATGCTGACACCTTAAGAGTTCACTTCACTGGAACTAAGGGGCCAAGCCCAAACCCTGAAAAACAACCCCACACCATTATCCCCCTTCCACCAAACTATTTAGACCAGTGCACAAGGCAAGGTCCATGAAGACATGAATGAGCCAATTTGGGGTGGAGGAACTTGACTGGCCCGTACAGAGTCCTGACCTCAACCCGATAGACCACCTTTGGTAAATAAGTTCAGAAATGAAGTTACAGTATCTGACAAAAGTGAGTACACCCCTCACATTTTTGTAAATATTTTATTCTATCTTTTCATGTGACAACACTGAAGAAATGACACTTTGCTACAATGTAAAGTAGTGAGTGTACAGCTTGTATAACAGCGTAAATTTGCTCTCCCCTCAAAATAACTCAACACACAGCCATTAATGTCTAAACCGCTGGCAACAAAAGTGAGTACACCCCTAAGTAAAAATGGCCAAATTGGGCCCAATTAGTCGTTTTTCCCTCCCCGGTGTCATGTGACTCGTTAGTGTTACAAGGTCTCAGGTGTGAATGGGGTGTTAAATTTGGTGTTATCACTCCCACTCTCTCATACTTAAGAGTTTGAAAGGGAATTCACCTAAAGAGACCAGATTGTTACCAACATCCCATATATGACCAAAAAAAGGGGGGTAAGATAAAAGAACCGTAACACTCTGTAATTTAAGTATAATTTGTAGCAGACTGAGGGTTAGGTCCATGCAAGTCTGCATATAATTAGAGACACCTGCTAACACCAATCAATAGTAGGTGTGTTCCTCAGAATTCATGCAGCATATGACAAAAAAAGGGGGAGAAAAAGTGAATTCATTAGTGAGGAACAGGCAGGAGTCAGTGTAAATTTAAATACTATATAATGAAAAAAGACTCACAATATACACCAATCCAGAAAATATCCTGATAACTCAGGTACCATCACCATTAAAAAGACCAAACAGTCATGTGCAGACACAGATGGCCACCTATCACAACCAACCACTCGTAATAGGCATTATAAATCATTCACTATAATTAGACATCCATGATATCAAGACATAGAGTATATATGCAAAACATTGTTTGAAGTCCAAATAGCATGGGGGAAGGACAGCAGTTGATTGAATAAATGTTGGGTGGTTGTGACAACAGAACTTGATCAGCACTGAATAGTAATATAGAAGGCAGGACTGGCCGTTATGAGGGGGGGCAGTGATGTTGAGGGGCCGTGGTGGGAAGGCCCATGAAAGAATGGAAGACACCGCAACCGCTGCAGAGCACAAGTATATGTGGGAAGGCAGGTCGGAGCCTCTCTAGGCCGGGGATGGCTCACAAGGCTGCAGACCAAGAAGTATGGATGGAACGTGCAAACAGCTAAAATAGGAGAGGCAGGATTGATAGTAGGCTGACACTGTGGGACGGAAGCCAACTAGCATACACAGTGAGTAACTGAAAATAACAGTCCCGAATCAGGGATACAGAAAGGTAGGATCTCACCCGGTGTTGCTTGCCGTCCACGTCGGGAAAGAAAAGTTGAAACTGTCACAATCTCCTGTTTGTGGAGTTCCTTTTAGTAGATGGTCCAATCCAGTGGGGAGTCATCCAAAGTGTGCCTCAAGCGTGATTAGCAAGTGGGCAATGAGAGTGAATGGACTCACATGGGTGCTGCGCATAAAGTCCAGGCAGCTGAGGTAGCAGTCTCCCCCTCGGCTAGTTACTGTGACAGGATTCAGGCAGCCGCTGGTCTCGCGGGTCAGTGTGATCAAGGCTGATAGGTGGATCTGTTAGTCAGCCGATACACTAAGAGCAGCGTGATGGCGTCATGCTGACGCGTTTCATCCGTAGATCGGATTTCATCAGAGCATGCGCAGTAGCAGACCTCATCAACTTATATAGTATTGAGACGGGATCACGTGGGTTCCGGCGTCTCATTGCCAGAGCTACCACGCTGTTCACTGACAGCCATACACAAAGAAGAAACATAAAACATGACTAACAGAGCAAATCCGTAAGAGCAAACCGGGAATAGGAGAGGGAGGAAGGAGGGGAGGGAAAAGATAAGAAGAAAGGACAGAATGGAGGTGGGGAGAAAAAAAAAAAAAAAAACGGACTGTGGAGAATCTCGATGAAGAACAGAGCCATGGGGTTATCAGTGGGGGCTACAGACATAAAACTCCGACCATTAGGAGAAGATGTGGACAAGTAACCACCAATAAATTTATGGGGTTAGGAATACCCCGAGGTTGCACTCATTATTTAACCCATGGGGGTGCATACTGTTGGTGTTGTATATCCACATCTTCTCCTTCTGGTACAGAATCCTGTCGAAATCACCCCTTCTCAGAGGGAGGTTGAGCCTGTAAATACCTTTAACAGTAAGCCCCTCGGGGTTGCCGCCGTGTGCTTGCAAGAAGTGTAAGGGAATAGGTCGTTCATCGTCCTTACCCAGAATAGACTGGATATGTTCACTCACTCTTACCCTCAGTGGTCTCTTAGTTTTCCCCACATAATGTTTCCCACAGGGGCAGGTGAGCATGTAGATCACCCTGGTTGTATTGCAGTTAATAAAATTATTAATTTTGAAAAGTTTTTTGCCCTCAGAGTCGGAAAATGTGCTTGTACGTTCAACGTACTTACAAACTGAACAGCGACCGCACTTAAACATTCCCTTCAGGGGCGGAAGATGTGTCAGCCAGTTGGGGGTAGGTGATCTTTGGTACTCAGAGTGAATTAAGCTGTCTTTTAGATTTTTGGAACGCCGAGCCGTTAGGAGGGGTCTGGTACCTACAATCTTGCCTAGTAAGGGCAACTCAGACAGGATGTGCCAGTGTTGGTTAAGTATGGACCTGACTTGGTCCCAATGGGCACCAAATTTGGTGATGATCCTGGGAAACCCCTGGGATTCCAGGGGTTTAGGATCCTTTTTCTTCTTCGCAAGAAGTGTTAACCGATCTGTCTGAGTGGCCCTTCTTCTGGCCTCCCTAATACATGAGTGGGAGTAACCTCTCTCTCTGAATCTATTGTAGAGATCTTTAGACTCAGCGGTAAAATCATCTGGGTCAGAACAATTTCTTCGGGCCCTGAGGAATTGGCCTACTGGGATGGCCTTAATCAGAGATTTTGGGTGGTCACTGGATGCTAGAAGTAGGGTATTAGCTGCTGTGAGTTTTCTAAAAGTTTTGGTCTTGATCAGGCCGTTGTCGATGTAGATGGTTAGATCAAGAAAAGAAAGGGTGTGGGAATGAAAGGTGTAGGTAAGTCTAATGTTTCTGTCATTAGAGTTTAACTCGTTCATGAAGGTGTGTAGCTCATGTTCAGAGCCCCCCCAGATCATTAGAACATCATCGATGTACCTCAGCCACGTGACACAGTGACTGAGGTACAATGATGAAGAGTACACCAGATCCTCTTCCCACAAGCCAAGATGTAGGCATGCGTAAGAGGGCGCCCAGGGTGCTCCCATAGAGGTTCCCCTTATCTGCTGGTAAAAGATTCCCAGAAATTGGAAGCAATTATGTTCAAGTAGGAAAGTAAGGATTTCGCCTATGAATTCATTATGCTGTCCATAGGATGGGAACCTACGTTCAAGAAAGAATAGAACTGCACGTAATCCCCAGGAGTGTGGTATTGAGGTGTACAACGATTCAACATCTATCCCCACTAATAAGGCCCCAGGTGGCATGGTTAGAGTGTTTAGTCGCCGCAGTACATCCATAGTGTCTTGTACAAATGAAGGTAGCTCAGGGACCAGGTCCTTAATGAGGGCGTCAATGAATTTACCCACTTTTTCAAGCGGACCGTTGACAGCAGACACTATGGGTCTGCCGGGTGGATTATGCAGGCATTTGTGGAGCTTGGGGATAATATAAAAAGTGGGTGTGTTGAATTGCTGTACCCTCAAGTAGTTGAAGTCTTTTGAGGTGATCAATTTTTCTTCCAGGCCAAGGCTAAGGAGATAATTGAGAGCATTGACAATGGCAGTAAAGGGATTGGTATGAAGTTTAAGGTAAGTAGATTCATCCGCCAAGAGTCTCCTAACTTCAGTTTCGTATTGGGTTTCGGTTAACAGGACGACATTGCCCCCCTTGTCACTGCTCTTGATGACGATGCCGGGGGCATCTTCAAGCTCTCTGAGGGCTTTTCGTTCTTCACGAGAGATATTGTCAAGTCCCCTGTAATTCCAATTGATTTTAGAGAGATCTCTTTTAACTTGTGTTAGAAAAAATTCAATGGGTTTGTATTTGGAAAGAGGGGGCATCTTGGTAGACCTTATCGGTAAATTGGCAGGGCGAGTCAACGCGTGCTGGTAGTCCGGAGTCTCAGTGTCAGAATCGGACTCAAAGTTCTCCTGAAGTAACGAAACCAAAGTATCAAGGGCCTCTCGTTCTTCCCCATCTACCGGTATAGGGTGGGACTCATCTTGTCTTGTTTTGATGTGTGAGTGCCAGTATCTAAAGATCACCTTTCTTAGATAAAGTGAGATGTCCTTATAGACTTCGAACTCGTTCATCCCAGATTTGGGGGAGAAGGAGAGGCCTCTATTTAATAATGATAAGTGATGTTCATTAAGTGGGAATTGTGTGAGGTTAACAACTTTCATATCCACTAGAGAACTGGTGGGGGGCGAAGGGTCGTGTGTGGCAATGAGGTGCATTACGTTCTGTGTGTTCTGTTCCTTGGTTGTCGCTGGCTTTTTCGTATTTCTCGGACCCTTCCTTGAGGTGGTGGAGATTGGTGTAAAGTTTTGTGTCCCTTTAGATTTAATTTTGCTTTCCCTGTGGTTGTAATGGGATTGTCTGGAGGGGGTGGGTCTTTGTCTAAAAAAGTCACCGAGAGTTCTTTATGTTCACTATCGCTATCAGAAGACGAGATGTGATTGCGATTTAGTTTGGAACTATTATGCCTTCCTCTACTCCTACGGGATCTACTTCTACCAACATGGATGGTGGGATCAAAAAGATCACCTCGTTCCAGGTCTTGTAGATTCTGTTTAAACTTTTCTTGTTTGTTACTTTTTAGATTTTTTTGTGTCTTTTCTACTTCTCTTTTTAAGGAGTTCATTATGTTTGTCAAATAGGGGGTTTGTTTTGAAAGGTTCAAGTAGCGCCGCACTTGCGTCTATCTCTGCTTTAATCTCATTCAGTTGAATTAATTCCTCATCAACAATTATTTGCATTATTTCAAGGCCTCGTTTAACACAGCTAGCCTTCCATGCCTCAATAAACCGAGGAGTGTGGAGGTGTGCAGCTGGAGTAACACGTTCTCTCAGACCACGTGGTATGATACCATTCTCAATGTGGGATTTTAAAGAAGAAATATCCCACTTCCTGTTGAGAAATTTAATAGTTAACTTTTTGCTTTTTGTGGTTTCTGAAGAGGGACTGAAGTAAATCTTCACCGTCCTTGGATATTGATTGTTCACAGGAAAATGCCGACTGTATTTCTTTTTCTATTTCATCATCAATTTGATAAGCCATACTCCAAAAAAAAAAAAGGGAACAGAAAAAGTGTGGGTGAAGGGATGGTCAAGGGGGAAGTGAGGAAGAAAAGAAAAGAAAAAGCAAAAAAGATATGGGGGGGGGGGGGAATAAATGGCAAGAGATGGCAGAAGATGGGAAAGGAAAGAATGCCTACGTATTCGCTCTGGGTTAAAAAGGTTGGTGGATGGTACGGATTGGCGTGAGTGAACACAGAGTGGGGTTCAAGAAGGGAAGTATAATCCCACAGTGGCACACTGAGCAAAAAAAGGGGGGTAAGATAAAAGAACCGTAGCACTCTGTAATTTAAGTATAATTTGTAGCAGACTGAGGGTTAGGTCCATGCAAGTCTGCATATAATTAGAGACACCTGCTAACACCAATCAATAGTAGGTGTGTTCCTCAGAATTCATGCAGCATATGACAAAAAAAGGGGGAGAAAAAGTGAATTCATTAGTGAGGAACAGGCAGGAGTCAGTGTAAATTTAAATACTATTTAATGAAAAAAGACTCACAATATACACCAATCCAGAAAATATCCTGATAACTCAGGTACCATCACCATTAAAAAGACCAAACAGTCATGTGCAGACACAGATGGCCACCTATCACAACCAACCACTCGTAATAGGCATTAGAAATCATTCACTATAATTAGACATCCATGATATCAAGACATAGAGTATATATGCAAAACATTGTTTGAAGTCCAAATAGCATGGGGGAAGGACAGCAGTTGATTGAATAAATGTTGGGTGGTTGTGACAACAGAACTTGATCAGCACTGAATAGTAATATAGAAGGCAGGACTGGCCGTTATGAGGGGGGGCAGTGATGTTGAGGGGCCGTGGTGGGAAGGCCCCTGAAAGAATGGAAGACACCGCAACCGCTGCAGAGCACAAGTATATGTGGGAAGGCAGGTCGGAGCCTCTCTAGGCCGGGGATGGCTCACAAGGCTGCAGACCAAGAAGTATGGATGGAACGTGCAAGCAGCTAAAATAGGAGAGGCAGGATTGATAGTAGGCTGACACTGTGGGACGGAAGCCAACTAGCATACACAGTGAGTAACTGAAAATAACAGTCCCGAATCAGGGATACAGAAAGGTAGGATCTCACCCGGTGTTGCTTGCCGTCCACGTCAGGAAAGAAAAGTTGAAACTGTCACCATCTCCTGTTTGTGGAGTTCCTTTTAGTAGATGGACCAATCCAGTGGGGAGTTATCCAAAGTGTGCCTCAAGCGTGATTAGCAAGTGGGCAATGAGAGTGAATGGACTCACATGGGTGCTGCGCATAAAGTCCAGGCAGCTGAGGTAGCAGTCTCCCCCTCGGCTAGTTACTGTGACAGGATTCAGGCAGCCGCTGGTCTCGCGGGTCAGTGTGATCAAGGCTGATAGGTGGATCTGTTAGTCAGCCGATACACTAAGAGCAGCGTGATGGCATCATGCTGACGCGTTTCATCCGTAGATCGGATTTCATCAGAGCATGCGCAGTAGCAGACCTCATCAACTTATATAGTATTGAGACGGGATCACGTGGGTTCCGGCGTCTCGTTGCCAGAGCTACCACGCTGTTCACTGACAGCCATACACAAAGAAGAAACATAAAACATGACTAACAGAGCGAATCCGTAAGAGCAAACCGGGAATAGGAGAGGGAGGAAGGAGGGGAGGGAAAAGATAAGAAGAAAGGACAGAATGGAGGTGGGGAGAAAAAAAAAACGGACTGTGGAGAATCTCGATGAAGAACAGAGCCATGGGGTTATCAGTGGGGGCTACAGACATAAAACTCCGACCATTAGGAGAAGATGTGGACAAGTAACCACCAATAAATTTATGGGGTTAGGAATACCCCGAGGTTGCACTCATTATTTAAC
Organism: Aquarana catesbeiana; assembly: GCF_042186555.1. Lineage (NCBI taxonomy): Eukaryota > Metazoa > Chordata > Amphibia > Anura > Ranidae > Aquarana > Aquarana catesbeiana. The sequence goes on along the minus strand of NC_133325.1, from coordinate 676,678,186 downwards.
CCATGGGGGTGCATACTGTTGGTGTTGTATATCCACATCTTCTCCTTCTGGTACAGAATCCTGTCGAAATCACCCCTTCTCAGAGGGAGGTTGAGCCTGTAAATACCTTTAACAGTAAGCCCCTCGGGGTTGCCGCCGTGTGCTTGCAAGAAGTGTAAGGGAATAGGTCGTTCATCGTCCTTACCCAGAATAGACTGGATATGTTCACTCACTCTTACCCTCAGTGGTCTCTTAGTTTTCCCCACATAATGTTTCCCACAGGGGCAGGTGAGCATGTAGATCACCCTGGTTGTATTGCAGTTAATAAAATTATTAATTTTGAAAAGTTTTTTGCCCTCAGAGTCGGAAAATGTGCTTGTACGTTCAACGTACTTACAAACTGAACAGCGACCGCACTTAAACATTCCCTTCAGGGGCGGAAGATGTGTCAGCCCTCAGAGAGCTTGAAGATGCCCCCGGCATCGTCATCAAGAGCAGTGACAAGGGGGGCAATGTTGTCCTGTTAACCGAAACCCAATACGAAACTGAAGTTAGGAGACTCTTGGCGGATGAATCTACTTACCGTAAACTTCATACCAATCCCTTTACTGCCATTGTCAATGCTCTCAATTATCTCCTTAGCCTTGGCCTGGAAGAAAAATTGATCACCTCAAAAGAGTTCAACTACTTGAGGGTACAGCAATTCAACACACCCACTTTTTATATTATCCCCAAGCTCCACAAATGCCTGCATAATCCACCCGGCAGACCCATAGTGTCTGCTGTCAACGGTCCGCTTGAAAAAGTGGGTAAATTCATTGACGCCCTCATTAAGGACCTGGTCCCTGAGCTACCTTCATTTGTACAAGACACTATGGATGTACTGCGGCGACTAAACACTCTAACCATGCCACCTGGGGCCTTATTAGTGGGGATAGATGTTGAATCGTTGTACACCTCAATACCACACTCCTGGGGATTACGTGCAGTTCTATTCTTTCTTGAACGTAGGTTCCCATCCTATGGACAGCATAATGAATTCATAGGCGAAATCCTTACTTTCCTACTTGAACATAATTGCTTCCAATTTCTGGGAATCTTTTACCAGCAGATAAGGGGAACCTCTATGGGAGCACCCTGGGCGCCCTCTTACGCATGCCTACATCTTGGCTTGTGGGAAGAGGATCTGGTGTACTCTTCGTCATTGTACCTCAGTCACTGTGTCACGTGGCTGAGGTACATCGATGATGTTTTAATGATCTGGGGGGGCTCTGAACATGAGCTACACACCTTCATGAACGAGTTAAACTCTAATGACAGAAACATTAGACTTACCTACACCTTTCATTCCCACACCCTTTCTTTTCTTGATCTAACCATCTACATCGACAACGGCCTGATCAAGACCAAAACTTTTAGAAAACTCACAGCAGCTAATACCCTACTTCTAGCATCCAGTGACCACCCAAAATCTCTGATTAAGGCCATCCCAGTAGGCCAATTCCTCAGGGCCCGAAGAAATTGTTCTGACCCAGATGATTTTACCGCTGAGTCTAAAGATCTCTACAATAGATTCAGAGAGAGAGGTTACTCCCACTCATGTATTAGGGAGGCCAGAAGAAGGGCCACTCAGACAGATCAGTTAACACTTCTTGCGAAGAAGAAAAAGGATCCTAAACCCCTGGAATCCCAGGGGTTTCCCAGGATCATCACCAAATTTGGTGCCCATTGGGACCAAGTCAGGTCCATACTTAACCAACACTGGCACATCCTGTCTGAGTCGCCCTTACTAGGCAAGATTGTAGGTACCAGACCCCTCCTAACGGCTCGGCGTTCCAAAAATCTAAAAGACAGCTTAATTCACTCTGAGTACCAAAGATCACCTACCCCCAACTGGCTGATACATCTTCCGCCCCTGAAGGGAATGTTTAAGTGCGGTCGCTGTTCAGTTTGTAAGTACGTTGAACGTACAAGCACATTTTCCGACTCTGAGGGCAAAAAACTTTTCAAAATTAATAATTTTATTAACTGCAATACAACCAGGGTGATCTACATGCTCACCTGCCCCTGTGGGAAACATTATGTGGGGAAAACTAAGAGACCACTGAGGGTAAGAGTGAGTGAACATATCCAGTCTATTCTGGGTAAGGACGATGAACGACCTATTCCCTTACACTTCTTGCAAGCACACGGCGGCAACCCCGAGGGGCTTACTGTTAAAGGTATTTACAGGCTCAACCTCCCTCTGAGAAGGGGTGATTTCGACAGGATTCTGTACCAGAAGGAGAAGATGTGGATATACAACACCAACAGTATGCACCCCCATGGGTTAAATAATGAGTGCAACCTCGGGGTATTCCTAACCCCATAAATTTATTGGTGGTTACTTGTCCACATCTTCTCCTAATGGTCGGAGTTTTATGTCTGTAGCCCCCACTGATAACCCCATGGCTCTGTTCTTCATCGAGATTCTCCACAGTCCGGTTTTTTGTTTTTTTTTTTCTCCCCACCTCCATTCTGTCCTTTCTTCTTATCTTTTCCCTCCCCTCCTTCCTCCCTCTCCTATTCCCGGTTTGCTCTTACGGATTCACTCTGTTAGTCATGTTTTATGTTTCTTCTTTGTGTATGGCTGTCAGTGAACAGCGTGGTAGCTCTGGCAAGGAGACGCCGGAACCCACGTGATCCCGTCTCAATATTATATAAGTTGATGAGGTCTGCTACTGCGCATGCTCTGATGAAATCCGATCTACGGATGAAACGCGTCAGCATGACGCCATCACGCTGCTCTTAGTGTATCGGCTGACTAACAGATCCACCTATCAGCCTTGATCACACTGACCCGCGAGACCAGCGGCTGCCTGAATCCTGTCACAGTAACTAGCCGAGGGGGAGACTGCTACCTCAGCTGCCTGGACTTTATGCGCAGCACCCATGTGAGTCCATTCACTCTCATTGCCCACTTGCTAATCACGCTTGAGGCACACTTTGGATGACTCCCCACTGGATTGGACCATCTACTAAAAGGAACTCCACAAACAGGAGATTGTGACAGTTTCAACTTTTCTTTCCCGACGTGGACGGCAAGCAACACCGGGTGAGATCCTACCTTTCTGTATCCCTGATTCGGGACTGTTATTTTCAGTTACTCACTGTGTATGCTAGTTGGCTTCCGTCCCACAGTGTCAGCCTACTATCAATCCTGCCTCTCCTATTTTAGCTGTTTGCACGTTCCATCCATACTTCTTGGTCTGCAGCCTTGTGAGCCATCCCCGGCCTAGAGAGGCTCCGACCTGCCTTCCCACATATACTTGTGCTCTGCAGCGGTTGCGGTGTCTTCCATTCTTTCATGGGCCTTCCCACCACGGCCCCTCAACATCACTGCCCCCCCTCATAACGGCCAGTCCTGCCTTCTATATTACTATTCAGTGCTGATCAAGTTCTGTTGTCACAACCACCCAACATTTATTCAATCAACTGCTGTCCTTCCCCCATGCTATTTGGACTTCAAACAATGTTTTGCATATATACTCTATGTCTTGATATCATGGATGTCTAATTATAGTGAATGATTTATAATGCCTATTACGAGTGGTTGGTTGTGATAGGTGGCCATCTGTGTCTGCACATGACTGTTTGGTCTTTTTAATGGTGATGGTACCTGAGTTATCAGGATATTTTCTGGATTGGTGTATATTGTGAGTCTTTTTTCATTATATAGTATTTAAATTTACACTGACTCCTGCCTGTTCCTCACTAATGAATTCACTTTTTCTCCCCCTTTTTTTGTCATATCCCATATATGACAACTGAACAAAGATAACGTGCCCCCCAAGAAGAGTACACAGGGGACTTTTAGGGCAAATATATAAAGAGATTTAGAGAGTGTCAAGATATGTAAAGAAATAAAATGTATTGAATTGGTTTAAAAAAGACTAGTAGGTGCATACATCACCATATATAGTATAAAAATAATAACAATAAAAACAATACAGTTAGTGTAATTGAAATTGTTGATCTCCTTTTATTTTGCCCAACGCTTTTCAGGATCTCAATGTTAATCCCTTTATCAGGGACATTTTTTCAGGAGAAATCAAGGCAAATGACAATCGATCAACTGGATACTGTATTTCAACACTGCCAATGTTCAAGTGTACATATAAAAGTGTAGTATATACACATATGGAGGACACATGTACACAAAATGACAACCTAGCTGTGGTATTGCGAACAATCAGATATAGATTTTTATGGACATGGTGTCTGGATCTACAGGAATCCCAGCGAGCGTATCAGAGCTTAAGAGGGTCATTGATGGCGAACCACCCACTGCTGACCCAGGATATCTGGAATAGGGCCGACACAATAATGTATGTAGTAATGCCCACGTGTTCTGTTGCTGGGATCTAGTGCATATGTAGAGGTCCTGACTGGCACTGCTTTTTCTTCAGCAATGGAGTCTTGCGTGATGGGCGTGCATTCGGGCCATGGTGTTTGAGTGCGTAACTTATTGTTTTCTTTGAAACAATTGTACCTGCTAATTCCAGGTTTTCTGCAGCTCTCCACAAGTGGTCCTTGGCTCTTGGACAGCTCTTCTGATAATTCTTTTCATTCTTTTGTCAAAAATCTTGCGAGGAGCACCTGTTCGTAGCCGGTTTATAGTGAAATTATGTTCTTTCCACTTCCAGAATTTGGCCCCAATAGTGCTCAATGGAACATTCAGAAGTTTAGAGATACTTCTGTAACCAATGCCATCAGTATGTTTTGCAACAATAAGGTTGCAAAGGTCTTGAGAGAGCTCTTTGCTTTTACCCATCATGAGATGTTTCTTGTGTGACACCTTGGTAATGAGACACCTTTGTATAGGCCATTAGTTGAGTCTGAACCAACTGATATTAATTTGCAATGACAAGGGGGAGGATTGCTTTTTAATTACTAATAGAGTTCAGCTGGTGTCTTGGCTTTCCATGCTTTTTTTGCACCTCCCTTTCTTCAAGTATTCAAAACTTTTTCCCTGTGTCATTCCATTTTACTACACATAACTTAATTTCTGAAATTATTTGTTTTGGTTTCTTTGTATGTATGGATTACATGGGTTGTTACCGACATGTGAAAATGAAAATTTAATGTCAACAGCACCTTTAGAAATATATTTACCTAGAAAAATGGTGACGTGTTCAATATTTATTATTTATTTTACCTGCTGTGTGTGTGTGTGTGTGTATATATATATATATATATATATATATATATATATATATATATACACACATATATACACACACACACAGCCGGTAAAATAAATATTGAACACGTCACCATTTTATTTATATATATATATATATATATATATATATATATACATACATACATACATATATATATATATATACATACATACATACATACATACATATATATATATATATATATATATATATATATATATATATATATATATATATATATATATATATAACTTGATTATGTTGCTCAGTGACTGAGAATGAAACAGATTTAAAAACCTATAGCAACCAATAGCAGGCTTTCTAAAAACAGTATTATGATTTCCTAACAAACTAAATGTGATTTAGTAAATATGATTTGTCACATGACTCCTGTCATGTATTATATTAGCTGTGTCTCATATGTAGAGATGAGCTAATGAGCATAATGAGCTAACTGGTCTGTTAAAGTGGTTTCTTTCATTAAGGTAAACAAATGTTTGGGCATTAGAATTCCCCCCCCCACCCCCTCTTTTCCTTACCTGAGCCCTCATTCGATCCAGCACTGTGCAGCGGCTTCCCATGGGGGCACTGGACAGGGAGGAGGGGCAATGCCATTGCACAGAGTAGGTAAATAAAGACATTTTTATTTTTATTTTTTAAATCGTTACCTTTACAGTCACTTTAAGTATAACCAAAGGCAAACTGTTTTTTTTTTAGTTTTGGACAGAGTGGAGATGGATTAGAACACCTGTCAGGTTTTAGTGCTGTCTGTGGCCCCGTTTGGGAGATGCAGCCTCTCTATTTTCCCTGTGTATCTTGATTTATTTGAAAGCAAAAAAAATAAATCTACAATGTTGGGTTGTCCCCAGAACAGGAATAGAGAGGACATTTTCCAAACAAACACTAACTTTGATGACCCTGAGGGCCCCAAGAGATTCCCTTATTTTTAAGGTATTTCCTCTCACTTCCTGTTTTGGCTATGGGACAGGACGTTAAGGAAAATCTCTCCAATGGGACACAGATGGCAGAGACAAAACTGGCCAGGGTTATAACACCCCCCTACTTTATCTGTAATGAAAAAAACAAGTTTGTCTTTAGTTATACTTGAAGGACAACAGGCTCAGATCAATTGAATATGGATCTAATAGAATAGAAAATGTGATAGCATAACAGCGAAGTAACCAGCTTCTTCATAACAATTAAATCTGAACCCTGCATAATAACTACTTGGAATTTAAATGACCCATCACTATTCCAATTTGCTTATCTCTATTCATGTACAAAGGAGGCTAATTGTACCATTATGAGAAGTAGTCAGATTCTCCTTTTTAGTCTTCAGAAAAATAATTTAAAAATGGGAGGTGAAGTTGTAAAGTAATACAATCATGATAGAAACATGGTGGCTGCACTACTGACTTTAAAGTTATACTAAAGCTTCATTTTTTTTTTAAATTAAAATATTAAACAAGTTATACCTATCTGCTCTGTGCAATGGTATTACACAGAGCAGCCCTGATCCTCCTCTCCTTATGTCCCCTGCCGCCACACCTGGCTCCACCTCTTCAGCATGTGTCCCCATAGAAAGCAGCTTTCTCTGGGAGCACTCATGCAGGCTCGCTCCAGAGCCACCGTCTGCGTTTATAGACACAGACCAAATTAGTGTGCTACACTTGTGGTCCATACACACGATCCAAAAATAGTACAGATCGTCCGTTTTTTTGGTTGCTAGTCTCATATCAAAAATATAGAGTTTACTAAAGTGCTGAAAACTCTTGTATAACAGAATAAAAATTCAGAAGTGATCTAATGTGTTGTAGTGTATTTGTGTTGTATTATCGAACGACAACTGTACTGATTCTTTGAAAATCATACGATCTGGCATCGTACGAGTAAAATGTTCGTGCTTGTCCCATCAGATAATATCGGCAAGTGGTTAATGAAAGAAAGCTTGAAGGGCCATTAAGTAGTGGATGTGTATGGATTATTTGGGGGAAATAAGGATATTGCTTAATGTCACTTTAAATAGCTTTGTATTTTGCAGAAGGGGTACATTATTTCATAATGTTTTATTTGACTGTTGCCAGAGTGGAATCCATATTGTGAGATTATGTCACAGACTAAGGCTGGATTCACACCTAAGACAGCAGCGGTTTGCACAGGAATGCTGTGCAGTCTTGTTCTTCCTTTCAGGGGTGAATCAGGGACACATCTTTGCCTGAATTCAGCCCTGAAACGCACATGGGTTTCTGTGCAAGCTGCTCCGCAGCCGCCCCAGAGATATGTGAACCGGCTCAGTAGAGAGACAGTCACATTCTCCCGTCATGCAACTTGGATGCGGAGAAAGCTACATCCAATTCGCAAAGGTGTGAACCCGGCCTTAAAGTTGAAAATAGCAAAGCTCTATGCTCAGTAAATAAAATCACACAGGTTCAATTTGTGGCCAACTTGATTTCTCCACAGCAGAACTTCTATTTGAAGCAAACAGCCATTCATTTCTAAATAACAGACTTGAATTACTCAGAATCTTATATATAGACCTCTCAGATCAAGTGTTGAAAATATAGTGCTGTAATATAGACATTTCAATATTGTATTTCTTTTTTTTTTTTGTTTTACAGAAAGCTATGGATGGACCTGGACATTTCTTCAAGCTATGATCATTATATTTATTTTAATCATTCTTTGTGGGTTAATAATATTGTGCTCAGGTAAGCCTACCTAGTTATTGTGATCTATGAATGTTATCTCAGAATTCAGTCTATTTCTGTATAGCAAAAGGGTTCAAGACTGCTTAAGCCCGGGTTCACACCTATGCGAATTAGATGTGCGTTTCCGCACATCTAATTCGCATAGCAGGAGAATGCGACTGGCTCCCTATGGAGCCGGTTCACATATCTCGGGGGCGGCTGCGGAGCGCACTGCACAAAAACGCTGTGCGTCTTTGGCTCCATGTCAGGGCCGAATTCAGGCATAGAATCGGCCCTGATTTATCCCTGAAACGGGGAACAGGGACGCACAGCGCTCCTGTGAGATCTGCAGCCCATTGTAATGTGAACCCGGGCTAAATCTTTTTTAAGCTTAAAGTGTATTTCCACATCTGCAGCCAGCTTTGGGATAATACCTACTTTATTTTTACAGTTTTTAGTTCACATATCATAACATTAAAAAAAAAAAAAAAAATTGCAGCTTAAATTTTTTAGATCTTTTTTTGAAAATCCAGCATTTACAAATCGTACATAGTTCTCTGAAGCTGTGTTTGCCATAATTAAACCTGTCTGTCCTGTGCAGGCAGATCTCATTCTCACTTGTCCAAACAAAAAGTAAAAAATGTAGGAGGAGCTGAGCTTATCATAGTATGCTGGTGAAAGGAAACTCGGTCGCCTTTGCCTTACCATTGGGACAAACTCACATTGAAATTGTTCAGAGATGCTTGCAGTCTGCCATGACTGGTAAGATTTTTTTTTCCTTATATGCTGCATTAATAGCAATACAACAATAACAAACATATAGTGGATTTTTTTTTCAAATTTGACTGCAAAAGCAGAAATACACTCTAAGCACCTTACACGGGTTACAGATTTTACAGTTAGATTGAGCAATCAACTATATTCAGGTTAAATTGTACAGAAATGCTGACATGTAGAGGTCAATATACATCTAATCCAGCAGTTGAACTCCTGACAGATATAAAAGGCACACATAAATGTAGCTGTGTAACCATTTTACCGAATGAAATTTATTTTTGTAAGTAAGCAGTGTAAGCACCTGAATTTGGCCTGGTATCACTCTCTTCAAGTCTACTGTACAGCAGAGCTCACACAGGGGGAGGGAGAAACAGCACAAGAAGCCAGTCAGGCATGCTGCAGTGCAAAGATCATGATAATAGGAGAGGAGAGCAGAGTGCAGAGAGATGAGCTCATTATATAACGAATGAGCTGGCATGCATAGGGCATGGGTATGTCTCAGTCCCAAAATGTACATACACACAGAAAAAATTGTCCACGGGACTTTAACGAGGTACAACCAACAGATAATATTTACAAAGATTATTTTAGTAATACAAAAATCAAATATTACATACATTTAAAATCATCTTGGGTACATAATTGTTCAAAGGTATCTGTGCAAGGATCATCATCATTAAATACATCAAAGCCTAACTTCCATAGGATGAGTACTATATACTGAGTCTCTACGCATTTTGTGAGATAAAAGCTCACTTCCTCGGGAGAGGTACATATGGACATCTAAAAATAGGGACAAGGTTGTTTAAAAAAAAAAAGACATACTCAATAGACCAAATTTTCTCATTTCCATGGTTACTTCTCCCCTGACAATTAACACATCAATGCCACCTGAGCTGGATCATCATCATTAGGACTTGTAGCCACAAAACCTTAGGTGCCCAAATGGACCACTTGGTGCTAGGATCTCTTCTTTACACTGAACATTTTCCTCCCCTTTCCTTTCGTTTCATTTGTCCTAACCTGGTTTAGAATATTGTGATTGAACAAATAAGTTTATATAAGATGTCCGTATTTCTGGTAATGATAATAAACATGTGTGGTCCAAAACTATACAGGAAAAAGCCACTCCATTGCCTTTGCTGCCTATAGGCAGGGCTGGATTTACATCTCAGGAGCCTATAGGCAGAGAATTATGCCGACTTCCCCTCCAACTGTCACAAAGATGTAACATGAGACGATCGTGTATAAGCTCCCAGGAAGGAAGCCACGCTCCAGGCACACTGACAGCTGCTCATCTCCAGTGTCTGCAACAGGATGGACAAGCTCACTCAGCTGCCGAAAGAGTCAGCACCGGCTAGGACGTGAGCAGGGTGGAGGAGCTCACTCAGCCACCGGAAGAGTCAGCGTGGTTTAGGACGTAAGCGTGATGGAGCAGCTCATTCAGCCGCCAGAAGAGTCAGCACCAGCTAGGATGTGACATCCTAGCCGACAATGGCTCTTCTGGCCGTTGAATGAGCTGCTCCATCCCGCTGCAGACACTGGAGCTGAGCATCTGTCAGTGTGCCTGTAGCGTTGCTTCCTTCCTGGGTGATTATACATGATTGGCTCGTGTTACATCTTTGTGACAGTCGGAGGGATCTCGTAGCTCAGTGATTTCACAGAGGCTCTTGTGGATGACATGCCTAAAGCGGGGTATACACTATTTGTTTTTTTTTTCATTCAACCCCACAGGTTGAACGAAAACAGGTGTCAGCTCTGGTCAGAGCTGCTGTATTAACAACCAACAGATAATATTTACAAAGATTATTTTATTAATTCAAAAAGAATTAATACATTTAAAATCATCTTTGGTACATAATTGTTTAAAGGTATCTGTTACATAATTACACAATTACATAGTAGGTGAGGTTGAAAAAAGACACAAGTCCATCAGGTCCAACCTATGTGTGTGATTATATGTCAGTATTACATTGTATATCCCTGTATGTTGCGGTCGTTCAGGTGCTTATCTAATAGATTTTTAAACTATCGATGCTCCCCGCTGATATCACCACCTGTGGAAGGAAATTTCACTTCCTTGCCGCACTTACGGTAAAGAACCCTCTACGTAGTTTAAGGTTAAACCTCTTTTCTTCTAACTTTAATGAGTGGCCACGTGTCTTGTTAAACTCCCTTCCGTGAAAAAGTTTTATCCCTATTGTAGGGTCACCAGTTCGGTGTTTGTAATCATTGAATTGAAATCATATCCCCTCTCAAATGTCTCTTCTCCAGAGAGAATAAGTTCAGTGCTCGCAACCTTTCCTCATAGCTAGCATCCTCCAGATCCTTTATTAGCTTTGTTGCCCTTCTTTGTACTCGCTCCATTTCCAGTACATCCTTCCTGAGGACTGGTGCCCAGAACTGGACAGCATACTCTAGCTGCGGCCGGATCAGTGTCTTGTAGAGTGGGAGAATTATCATCTTATCTCTGGAGTTGATCCCCTTTTTAGAGCATGCCAATGTTCTGTTTGCTTTGTTAGCAGCAGCTTGGCATTGCATGCCATTGCTGAGCCTATCATCTACTAGGACCTCCAGGTCCTTTTCCATCCTTGACTCCCTTAGAGGTTCTCCCCCTAAGTGTATAGACTGCATTCATATTTTTGCCACTTAAATGCATTATTATACATTTTTCTACATTAAACCTCATTTGCCATGTAGTTGCCCACCCCATTAATTTGTTCAGATCTTTTTGCAAGGTTTCCACATCCTGCAGAGGAGTTTTTGCCCTGCTTAGCTTAGTATTGTCCACAAATACAGAGATTGAACTGTTTACCCCATCCTTCAGGTCATTTATGAACAAATTAAATAAAATTGGTCCCAGCACAGAACCCTGGGGGACCCCACTATCTACCCCTGACCATTCCAAGTACTCCCCATTTATCACCACCCTCTGAACTCATCGTTGTAGCCAGTTTTCAATCCATGTACTCATCCAATGGTCCATGCCAACAGAGCTTATTTTGTACAGTAAATATTTATGGGGAACTGTGTCAAATGCTTTTGCAAAATCCAGATACACCACGTCTACAGGCCTTCCTTTATCTAGATGGCAACTCCCCTCCTCATAGAAGGTTAATAGATGGGTTTGGCAAGAATAATTCTTCATGAATCCATGCTGATTACTGCTAATGATACCAGTCTCATTACTAAAATCTTGTATATAGTCCCTTATCATCCCCTCCAAGAGCTTGCATACTATTGATGTTAGGCTAACTGCTCTGTAATTCCCAGGGATGTATTTTGGGCCCTTTTTAAATATTGGTGCTACATTGGCTTTTCTCCAATCAGCATGTACCATTCCAGTCAGTAGACTGTCAGTGACTGAGTTCCCTAAGTACCCTCAGGTGTAAGCCATCTGGTCCCGGTGATTTATTAATGTTAAGTTTCCCAAGTCTAATTTTAATTCTGTCCTCTGTTAACCATTGAGGTGCTTCCTGTGATGTGTCATGAGGATAAACACTGCAGTTTTGGTTACTGAAGCCCCCTGATTCCCTTGTGAAGACTGAGGAGAAGAATAAACTCAATACCTTCGCCATCTCCCCATACTTTGCAACCAGATGTCCTTCTTCATTCTTAATGGGGCCAATATGGTCTGTCCTCCCTTTTTTACTATTTACATACTTAAAGAATTTCTTGGGTTTATTTTTGCTTTCCTCCACTATGTGTTTTTCATGTTCTATCTTAGCCACCCTTATTGCATCCTTACATTTCTTGTTGCATCCTTTATAAAGTCTGAATGCTGATGATGATCCCTCAACCTAGTATTTTTTGAAGACCTTCTCCTTTGCATTTTTACATTGGAGTTAAGCCATCCAGGACTTTTGTTCGCTCTTTTAAATGTATTACCCAATCAATGGGATGCATTGGGTAATGCCCTTATTTAATATGCTCTTAAAGCAAATCCATCTCTCAGGTTCATAGTTTAGAGAAGTTGGTTCTTTTGAAATTCAGTGTCTTTGTATTCCCTTTATGTTTCCTCTTTGTTTGATTTATACTGAAGCCAATTGACCTGTGATTGCTGTTTCCTAAATTGCCCAGTATTTCCACATCCATGATCAGGTCTGTATTGTTAGTAATCAGTAGATACAGTAACGCTTTATTTCTAGTTGGTGCGTCTACCATCTGAACCATGAAATTGTCCTGCAAGACATTTAGGATCTGGCGAGCCTTAGACGAATGCGTGGTTCCCTCCGCCCAGTCTATGTCTGGATAATTAACCACTTCAGCCCCGGAAGATTTTACCCCCTTCCTGACCAGAGCACTTTTTACAATTTGGCACTGCGTCGCTTTAACTGCCAATTGCGCGGTCGTTCGACGCTGTACCCAAACAAAATTTGCGTCCTTTTTTTCCCACAAATAGAGCTTTCTTTTGGCTGTGTTTTTATTTTTTGCACTATAAACAAAAAAAAGCAACAATTTTGAAAAAAAACAATATTTTTTACTTTTTGCTATAATAAATATCCCCACAATTTAAAAAAAAAATAAAAAATTTCTTTATCCGTTTAGGCCAATATATATTCGGCCATTATAAGAACACTTCCCATCTTTGCTGCTAATCCAAATTGTGATAGGAGATCCGTTTCCTCCAGGGATCATCATCATTGAATACATCATAGGATGAATAATATATACTGATTTTCTACGCATTTCACAAGATAAAAACTCACTTCCTCAGGAGAGGTACATATGGATATCTACAAATAGGGACAAGGTTGTTTTAAAAAAAAAAAGGGGAGAGGAAAGACAGGCAAAAAAGAGAAAAGAAAACAAAAGTCTGACTTACAGATCTTAGGAGTCATACTATGAACCTCAATGAACTTTCAATGGTATGGTAATTGAATTGATGAATCTTCCAGGTAAAGATGAGTAAAAGTAGCCGGACACAGACACCCAGTGATACATATGGTTCCTCCTGGGAGTTGTGGAGAGGAGGGATGCCAAATACTTGACAAAGCAATCCCTTGTGACAGCAACACGGAGCGCAAAGAAAAATCAGTACAGGTGCTAAAAATTTTTTGAAAACAAAGTGATAAAGAAACCTCAGCACAAAATGATGTTCTGTAAAAAGCTATCAATTCCCAAAGATTGTGCCAACTTGACTGATAAGAAAAAGAAAGTGTGTGAATTGAACCGTCCATTGAAATTATTAGTAAAAGACATACTCAATAGAGAATTAGATACATTAAAGTGCCTGTTGCAAAAAGTGTAGATATTATAGAAATATATAAAGAAAAGAGATATATAAATTATATGTGAACTTTGGCTTAAGTACGTGACTGAATCAAAGTGAAGTGGGGACAAAGCCCTCAATGATCATTGGTAGTGAAAAATTCCCAAATATTGAAAAGCAAGTAAAAGGAGACAGAAACCATAAAAGTGTAATGAAAACAGTGCCAAGTAAATAGAATAAAAAACACAACACACCAAATGAGTGCTAGCATGCACACCAACATCTATATATGGCCAAAGTGTTGAAGTGAAAAAACAAACAAACCAGCAAGACTCTCTCGTGGGTGATAGGTGCCAAAAATAGATAGTGTGACGAGTTACCCAGGAACTGCTGTTACCAAATGTGAATATGTCACAGGTACAACCAGTTCCTCACGGAAAGGAAGCGGCCGTATCTGGGGTGTACCCGGCTAAATAGCCTGTTGCCGTCACAGGGGATTTCTTTATCAAGTGTTTGGCATCCCTTTTCTCCACAACTCCGGGGGGGGGGGGGGGGGGGGGCATATGTACCATTGGGTGTCTGTGTCCGGTTACTTTTACTCATCTTTACCTGGAAGATTCATCAATTCAATTACCATACCATTGAAGGTTCATGGAGGTTTATAGTATGACTCCTATGATCTATAAGTCAGGCTTTCATTTTCTTTTCTCTTTTTTGCCTCTCCCCCCCCCCCCCTTTTTTTAACAACCTTGTCTCTATTTTTAGAAAGCCATATGTACCTCTTCTGAGGAAGCAAGTTTTTATCTTGTGAAACGCGTAATCAGTACATAGTACTCATCCTATATAAGTTAAACTTTGATTTATTCAATGATGGTGATCCTTGCACAGATACCTTTGAACAGTCTACCAAAGATTGTTTTAAATGTATGTCATTTTTGCTTTTTGTATTAATAAAATAATCTTTGTACATTTTATCTGTTGATTGTGGCTCGTTAAAGTCGAGGCACAACCAACCTGCATTTCATCTGTGTAATTTAGCTGCTTGCCTGGGCAGGGCCCGATTTACATCTCAGGAGCCTATAGACAGAGAATTCTGCTGACTCCCCCTCCAACTGTCACAAAGATGTAACATGAGCCGATCGTGTATAAGCTCCCAGGAAGGAAGAGACGCTTCAAGCACACTGACAGCTGCTCATCTCCAGTGTCTGCAGCAGGATGGAGGAGCTCACTCAGTCGCTGGTAGAAAAAAGAAAGAGGGTTTGGGACTTTATATGAGGACATTGGATTGTACCTCCATCTCTGATAATTGAGACATCTAGAAGCAAGGTTTGGGACTTTATATGAAACATGCAGCCAGGGAGGCAACACAACACAATGATGTCTGGTAGGTAAACCATAATAATAACCACCATATATCTTGCATAATAAAAAAAATATCCAATATAATAAAATACAGAAACATTTTATTCCATATCATAGTATTATAGTAATATAGTGACATATTGGCATAGCAACATATTGGTTTAACAATGGTAACATCATAAAAGCGCTAGACATTGTGCTTGTCTCCACAGTATAAAACATAATTGAAATTGGTAGAATCCACTGGAACATATTGTTAATAGTATATAAAAGTAATGTGGGCGGCATCTAATAGCTCGACACGTTTAAACTGCCAATCTTCAGGAGCAGATGCGGTGTAGATGTCTATAAGGGTATTAAAGATAATTATTAAATTGTGTCATGTTACCTCCCTGGCTGCATGTTTCATATAAAGCCCCAAACCTTGCTTCTGTATATCTCAGCCTCCGGAAGAGTCAGCATGGTCTAGGACATGAGCGTGATGGAGCAGCTCACTCAGCTGCCGGAAGAGCCAGCGCCAGCTAGGATGTGGAATCCCAGCCGACGCTGGTTCTTCTGGCAGTTGAGTGAGCTGCTCCATCCCGCTGCAGACACTGGAGCCGAGCATCTGTCAGTGTGCCTGTAGCATCGTTTCTTTCCTGGGTGATTATACACGATTGGCTTGTGTTACATCTTTGTGACAGTCGGAGGGATCTCATCGCTCAGTCATTTCACAGAGGCTCTTGTGGATGACATGCCTAAAGTGGGGTACACAATATTAGTTTTTTTTTTTCATTCAACCCCATGGGTTGAACGAAAATAACTGTCAGCTCTGGTCGGATATAAAGGTAAGTAACTCCTGCACTGTCAAGATGAAGTTGAAGATGGGGGCTAAATACACTGCAGCAAGCACCTGATTAACTGATCCTAAGCAGAAAAAATATATAAATGTATACATGATGCCGATGTACTGTGTGGGGTATACAAATGTGTATCAACTCAATATACAAAATATATAAAATACCATGTGATGAAAAAAAGTCTAGAACCAAATATATGAAATCTATATAACAAAATGTGACATTGATTGAATAAGTGAACAAATGAATAAACAGTGTGATAAAGTCCAACATGCACCACTGAGTGTGCAATAAAGCTGGATAAAACCAATGTAGTCCGGTAGTGAAAGTGATAAAACAAGAAACAAATTCCACTGTAACAGTCTGAAATAATGTTCCACACAAATAGTGAATCCCTCCACCGTGAGCAATCAATCGATCGGTGCCCAGCTAATCTTCTAATGGTGGCACCTCTGTGTGCACAAGCCTCTCACCTTGCTGCCGTAAGGTATACGGCATAGAAGGAATTATAGGTGATCTTTAAACGTCCTTTTGACCGGCTCCAGTGAACTTAAACGATCGTGGTCTCAGTATGTGGTGTTTAGATAAAAAAAAAAAGATAGCCCATAGCATAATCCCATAGGAGGTAGTTTGTGGTGACACGCATAATAGATTAACTCACTTAATTTATATAATAGCTGGCATCAATCCACGAGCGCCAAGCTCGTATCCTTCTGCCCAGATTTTGTAGTTGGATGTTCAAGTCTCTCTGTTACTATCCTCAGAATGCAAGGGGAGTTTTAGGCACAAAGAAAGGAAATGCCCATAGTGTAATCCCGTATAACAAGGTTTATTAAACACAAGCAGCGTAAAAGCAAACACTCACGTTTAAAAGCAGCAAAATAGCAGCAATCCACGAGCACCGAGCTCGTATGTACAGCCAGTTCCTGGTAAACCTATTGCTCCAATCCTGACGCCTATCGTCACATCACGTGACTTCATCAGAGGAATTTATTAAGAGCACAGCAAAAGCCAGAATACTTACAAACATCACAGTAAAAAGCAAATGTGAATCCAATAAAAATGATCAATGTTTCCAACCCGACTGTCAAGCTTGGCAACATCTGCTTACGACTCCTCCTACTGAGTTTCGTTGTAAGAAGACGTCATCAGGGGCATGGTCACGTATACGAGAGTCGCCATATATATGCTACAAGCCAGAAATGGATTTAGAAACAATTATCAGCGTTCCGGAAACCGGAGCCACTGGAGCCACCAGTGTCAGACAGGAGATGACGCATCTGCATTCCACCTGGAGGAAATAGGGTGTTTCAACAGTTTCCTGACAGAGACTGCCTGCCAATAAAGAAAAGCATTCAATCTAATCACACTGAAATGGCCAAAATGCAAAATAACCAGCCTAAAAAGAATTACGCTGGTATTGGGAGAGTGTTAATTAAAATATATTTTCTTTATGTGACACTGTCAATATAAAACCCATGATAAATAAAGCTCATAGTGCCATCTAGTGGCTGGAAACATAGATAACAAATTGGTTAGACCCAACCTCACACAAATTATAAAAATATAACTAAATTTTTTTTTTTACAATTATTATAAAAACACTCAATATGTGAACATTTCATAAAAAAAATATACAATGCCCAAAAATTCAATAAAAAGAACAAAAATTCAATAAGAAGAACAATACAACCCCAACGAGAATTCAACTATTATTATAAACGCATTGATGTCCCAATCAGTATTTAAACCATGTGGCCTGTAGGATTTAAACCAAAAAATCCATTTAGTCTCAAGTTCGGAGATTTCCCGGCTAATGTGGCTACCTCTCCAATGGGGATTATATTGATCTATGGCCATAAAAGAAGTCCCTTTTAAATCCCTGCCATGATGGGTATCAATGTGCCTAGAAAGTCAATGCTTGGGAAAGCCTTTTTTGGCGTTGGCTATGTGCTCTTGCATACGCACCTGAAAAGTGCGAATTTTACACCCAACATTATGTAACCCACATGGGCAGGTAATGATATAGACCACATTTTTGGAAGAACAAGTTAAAAATGATTGAATGTCATAGGATTTGAAGGTGATGTTGGACCAAAAAAGTAGCTTAGCCTCATCAGCAGAGCTCTGCGAAAGAGAGGAGCAATCTTTCAACTCAGACGGGCGCCCCTCTAGGAAGGGCGCTTGTAGGCACATCTGTCCCTACCTATAGACAGAAGCCTACTGTACCTATCAGAAAATCCAGTCCTGATTTGAGATAGGCACAGTTGTTTCTCCTAAAACAGTGATGGCCAACCTTGGCACCCCAGATGTTTTGCAACATATTCCATGATGCTCAACTGC
Organism: Aquarana catesbeiana; assembly: GCF_042186555.1. Taxonomy (NCBI): domain Eukaryota; kingdom Metazoa; phylum Chordata; class Amphibia; order Anura; family Ranidae; genus Aquarana; species Aquarana catesbeiana. Next base: position 676,659,762 of record NC_133325.1, on the reverse strand, counting down.
CCTGCAGAGTGCATGAGCATCGAGGGAAATGCTGTTTCAAAACATCTGGCATGCCAAGGTTCGCCATCACTGTCCTAGAACAATGGCTGGGAAGATATCTGCCTGTCCTTGAACAGCAGTCCAAATTGGAGGGTCCCTAGCAATTCATCAAATTGCAAATCAGAGGATGTGGTGACCTTGCTGTCTATGACTCATTTCTCTTCTCAGTGATAAGCACATAGGATTGGCCCCATCATGGGCAGATTTTATTTACCAAGTGGGCAAATCGTAGAGCTTTATTTTGGAGATGCTTATTGCCACCCTAAGGTCTCCTTAGCAAAATGTATTGTTTAATCACAGTTTGTAAATTTTATTTTGAAAATGATCCAGTTTAGGAAAGATTTACATAACATTTAACAAGTTTTGAGCAGATTTATTGAAGCCTTTGCAAGTTGCAGTTTAGACCCATGTGTCCGTGTTGATGGGCATTGGTAACACATGTGATACATGCATTTTGCCAAGACAGTGACAGTCCATTCATTTCTAATGGGTCCCAACATGTCAACATAGTAAACAAAGTACCTGATTCTGTACCCTGTACTATTTTTGCAAAGATATTACTACATATGCATTGTGATGTGATGTGGTGGTCAAAAAAGTGTTATGCCCCGTACACACGGTCGGATTTTACGACGGAAAATGTGTGATAGGACCTTGTTGTCGGAAATTCCGACCGTGTGTAGGCTCCATCACACATTTTCCATCGGATTTTCCGACACACAAAGTTTGAGAGCAGGATATAAAATTTTCCGACAACAAAATCCGTTGTCGGAAATTCCGATCGTGTGTACACAAATCCGACGGACAAAGTGCCACGCATGCTCAGAATAAATAAAGAGATGAAAGCTATTGGCCACTGCCCCGTTTATAGTCCAGACGTACGTGTTTTACGTCACCGCGTTTAGAACAATCGGATTTTCCGACAACTTTGTGTGATCGTGTGTATGCAAGACAAGTTTGAGCCAACATCCGTCGGAAAAAATCCTAGGATTTAGTTGTCGGAATGTCCGAACAAAGTCCGACCGTGTGTACGGGGCATAAGAATTGTTCTTTGGATGGGTAAACCTAAAGGGCCTATAGGAAATGAATAGGCGGACACATTGTTCAGTTACATGAGCATGCATAGGTGTGAATGGGACCATTAAAGAGCTCAGATTAGAGTTAAACAAGCTATTATTAGGGTTCAATATGTTTTTTTGACAAGTATGAGAACTGCTGAAACATACAAAACTAAAATTTAAAATATAACAAAAGGCAAAACTTTTTTTTCCAAAATGAATAAAAAGTTTTGCTAATAGTTCTACTTTAAGACTGTATAGAAACTACATTTACAGTTAATCAAATTGAATTACTTTCTCTTTCTCTTTTTTTCCCAAAACACAAAGGGATGAACTCCAGGAAGGTGAGCTTGTACTTTACATTTTCATTTACAGATGGTTTTATTTATGTATGTAAGAAATATGAGACAATTCCTTAAATAGACTGTCTTTAGGCTTTTATTTAAATGGAAATCATCCCATTTTATGTAATTTCTACATATTATTTACTTGTAAAAGCTTTTCTTGTATAGACATTCAAAAGTCCTAACATGGCTGCTGGGATCTGCCATCTTGGATATGATATCAGCAGAACCAGCAGACTCAGACCTGTCATTCAATTAACAACCTTTGTTCCTCCCCTGTGAGCTACATGTAGCAATGTGGACTACAATTGCAAAGTACAGTGATCCTCCAGTATTCCTATGCAGTGTATGTCCCTCTAGTGCCCTGTGTTAGCAACTGACATCATACTTGTGAGCCAAACTAAAGGGATTGTGGGATGAGTAGTTCCTCAGACTGGTAATTGTCCCGCATGACTATGCACCTGGACTACATATCCCAGGGATCTTTGCTACCACCTGGGAGATTGCTGGGAGGAGCTATAAAAGAAGCCAGAGACCCTCCCTATGATCTCTTCCTTCTGGGCCTGATGTGAGACGGACCTTTCTGTGCATGGAGAGAGAGGTCGCGGCCTACCACTCGGTGTATGAAATTCCAACCTGGATGAGAAGGGCCTAGCACTGCTTGCTGTTCGTCAGACATCCATCCAGCACCACTTTGGTCACCCGACAACCTGTGTTTCAAGCTTCGCATCGGAAGATCGATACAGCGGATCCACTTCACAAGCGTCGCTATAGGAGCTGCTGTCCGGAAGGCACCAAATTGGCTTGGTCGTTGGTGAGTGGGCAATTGCCCACCTTTGAAAATCTTTTCCTATGATTTCACTGGGACACTGTGCACAGACATCTTTACCTTGGAAATACTTTACTGAACCTATCTTGAACACTGTGCATAGACACCTTTAGTTTATACTACTTCAAGAAATCCTATTGCTTGCAACTACACCTTATTGGATATAGTTAATGAGCTCTGGTGAAGACCATCAGATCTGCAACGGGGACATTGCTGTCAATACAGCTATAAGGGCCCGCTTACCATTGCTATTAAGTCAAACGTCTCATTAGGGTTAAAGGTTTATAGGCTGGCCGGGGTTCCCCCTTAGAAGTTGACAGTACAAATACTTATTTCTTGCTTAGGGCCCTTTCACACTGAGGCGGTTTGCATGCGCTATTACGCTAATAATAGCGCCTGCAAACTGACCCAAAAGTGCTGCTGCTTTGATTCCAGTGTGAAAGCCCCGAGGGCTTACACACTGGAGCGGTGCGCTAGCAGGACGGGAAAAAAGTCCTGCTAGCAGCATCTTCGGAGCGGTGAAGGAGCGGAATGTATACCGCTCCTTCCCCGCTCCTGCACATTGAAATCAATGGGACAGCGCGGCTATACCGCCGGCAAAGCGCCTCTGCAGAGGTGCTTTGCGGTGGTATTTAACCCTTTCTCAGCCGCTAGCGGGGGTTAAAACCGACTCGCTAGCGGGAGAATACCAACGGTAAAGCGCCGCTTATAATAGCGGCGCTTTACCGCCGACGCCGGCCCTGCCCCAGTGTGAAAGGGCCCTTATCCTTTCAGGTTCAAGCAGTACTCTACAGTATATATGTGCATATAGTATACTGTTTATCTGCAAATACAGTCAGGTCCATAAATATTGGGACATCGACACAATTCTAATCTTTTTGGCTCTATACACCACCACAATGGGTTTCAAATGAAACAAACAAGATGTGTTTTAACTGCAGACTTTCAGCTTTAATTTGAGGGTATTTACATTCAAATCAGGTGAACGGTGTAGGAATTACAAGAGTTTGTATATGTGCCTCCCACTTTTTAAGGGACCAAAAGTAATGGGACAATTGGCTGCTCAGCTCTTCCATGGCCAGGTGTGTGTTATTCCCTCATTATCCAATTTACAAGGAGCAGATAAAAGGTCCAGAGTTAATTTCAAGTGTGCTATTTGCATTTGGAATCTGTTGCTGTCAACTCTCAATATGAGATCCAAAGAGCTGTCACTATCATTGAAGCAAGCCATCATTAGGCTAAAAAAACAAAACAAACCCATCAGAGAGATAGCAAAAACATTAGGTGTGGCCAAATCAATTGTTTGGAACATCCTTAAAAAGAAGAACGCACCAGTGAGCTCAGCAACACCAAAAGACCCGGAAGACCACGGAAAAGAACTGTGGTGGATGACGAATGAAGAATTCTTACCCTGATGAAGAAAACACCCTGCGCAACAGTTGGCCAGATCAAGAACACTCTCCAGGAGGTAGGTGTATGTGTGTCAAAGTCAACAATCAAGGGAAGACTTCACCAGAGTGAATACAGAGGGTTCAGCACAAGATGTAAACCATTGGTGAGCCTCAAAAACAGGAAGGCCAGATTAGAGTTTGCCAAACAACATCTAAAAAAGCCTTCACAGTTTTGGAACAACATCCTATGGACAGATGAGACCAAGATCAACTTGTACCAGAGTGATGTGAAGAGAAAAGTATGGAGAAGGGAAGGAACTGCTCATGATCCAAAGCATACCACTCATTAGTGAAGCATGGTGGTGGTAGTGTCATGGCGTGGGCATGTATGGCTGCCAATGGAACTGATTCTCTTGTATTTATTGATGATGTGACTGCTGACAAAAGCAGCAGGATGAATTCTGAAGTGTTTCCGGCAATATTATCTGCTCATATTCAGCAAAATGCTTCAGAACTCATTGGACGGCTCTTCACAGTGCAGATGGACAATGACCCGAAGCATACTGCGAAAGCAACCAAAGAGTTTTTTAAGGGAAAGAAGTGTAATATTATGCAATGGCCAAGTCAATCACCTGACCTGAATACGATTGAGCATGCATTTCACTTGCTGAAGACAAAACTGAAGGGAACATTCCCCAAGAACAAGCAGGAACTGAAGACAGTTGCAGCAGAGGCCTGGCAGAGCATCACCAGGGATGAAACCCAACGTCTGGTGATGTCTATGCGTTCCAGACTTCAGGCTATAATTGACTGCAAAGGATTTGCAACCAAGTATAAAAAAATGAAAGTTTGATGGATGATTGTTAATCTGTCCCATTACTTTTGGTCCCTTAAAAAGTGGGAGGCACATATACAAACTGTTGTAATTCCTACACCGTTCACCTGATTTGGATGTAAATACCCTCAAATTAAAGATGAAAGTCTGCAGTTAAAGCACATCTTGTTCATTTCATTTCAAATCCATTGTGTTGGTGTATAGAGCCAAAAAGATTAGAATTGTATCGATGTCCCAATATTTATGGACCTGACTGTATCTTGATTTGCGTTATTCGGAGGAATTCCTCTGCTGAGTTAGCACTGTTGCTCAAAACTCAGCCGATCTATTACCTCCTCTTTGTGATAATATCCTCTTTGAATTGCTCCAGTAAACATTATTATAACATAAATGCACAGAGTTGTTTGACTGATTGCTTTGAGGTGGTGCAAAGATGTCTGAACCCAGAGTGTCAGGTAGGTTGGAATGTTCACCAGGTCATGTCGGTGCAGATGAGCAGGTAGATCCAAGCAGCCTCCTAGGGGGCCATGCTACATACATAAAAGGTTATGTAGTGAGGGGCAGAGGAGCTGGGCTGGCACAGAGTAGATACACACATCTACAGGAGAGAGAAGGGAGCTATGATGTGCAAGGAGGGAGAGAATTTTGCAAGGAAATGTATGCTTAGTAAAGTAAAAAGATTTCAAAGGTTCAAAGGCACATTGCAAGTAAATTAAAATAATTCATGGAAATACAAACACTGCAAGCATTCAAAATGCTTGATTTTTCAGTGTTTATACCTGCAATTGTTTAAGCTGGTGACAGGGTCACCTACCAGCTTATAATGGAACTGAGTTATATTAACATTTTCTGTAAAGTATTATGTAGTGTGTAGACATACTTGTGTTATACTTGTTTAACAGCTGCATACATACCGTACTTACCCCATCACTTTGACTTTTGGCAAAATTCTTTAACCATACGTATGAACTTTCCCGCCTACATCTAAGCTGCACCTCACCTGCTTCTGCGCATGGGTCTTAAGACTCTTGAACCTGCGACTCCCCATCAGCCTGCAGCCTTGTTAAACAGCGGCAGGGGGGGGGATAGTAGCAGTACATTAACAGGCAACGCCTCAGCTTTACCACCCTTTACAGGCCTAAAGCCACAAGTCTCTATAGGCAGCTTTCTAGTCACTAATCAGCCTATATCAGACTTGACCCTAAAGGGGATGCCACTGTTCTTGCACACCTTACTACATGCCATATATAGATATATATATATATATATATATATATATATATATATATATATATATATAGTCAATAAGATAAATATTGATGTTCCAGATTTTGGGGACAAGATTAATCATCCAGAAACCAAAATGGGTAAATTCTCTACAGCCCATAATGAGTTGGTAGACTCACACAACGACCATGACTTTGGCATGCAATGCTTAAAAACAAAGCTTGTAGATGTAGACTGCTCTAATAAGGAGCAATATAAAATTCACATGCATCCCCAAGTGGATCTCTTGAGCTATTTATATCAGCTGATGTACTCTCTTATACCAGAAGTAAAGGACTATGAGTTAGAAACAGTCATGGTAAACTGTATTCCTAAACTAAAGTTCTTTTCCAAGCATGTTTTTCAAGACGTCTTATGCCGTGCACACACGGGCGTCTTTCCGACTGACTTTCGAACGAACGGACTTGCACACACACGATCACACCAAAGTCCAACAGATTCGTACGTGATGACGTACGACTGGACTAAAATAAGGAAGTTGATAGTAGCCAATAGCTGCCCTAGCGTCGTTTTTTGTCCGTTGGACTAGCAGACAAAATTTTAAACATATTCCAAATCTAAAGTCCGTCTGATTTTCGACCGAAAAAGTCCGCTGCAGGTCCGATGAAGCCCACACACGGTCGGATTGTCCTACGGATTTGTCCCATCGGACCAGTCCGGTCGAAAAGTCTGCCCGTGTGTACACCCCATTAGACTCATACAAAGGAACAAGTAATCAAATGGTTACGTTGCATAGTTCAATTAATTTGGAAGTAATTTCATGTAAACATATTTACTGTATGTATAAAACTAAGTAATGAGTGACTTAACACAAGATTTTTTTTTTTTTTCAGCCCAAGCCATACTAAAAACTTTTGGAGAACTTAAGGTAACTGAAGAAAGAATCTGTTACTGGTAAATATTGTATGTACTGATAGAGCTGTTTGATAGCAGGTGCTACAAGGTGCTGGAGCATATCAGACCAGGCATTCAAAATTGGTGTTATATGGGTCGTTTGCAGCCCTTTATCGCTCCTGCTCTGGGGCCCTCAGTGAATGACATAATGAATGTGTTCCCAGCTGTTACCTACCAGTTAAAAAGTTACACTTCTGGATATAATTTTTCAGCTAAATACGTCAGGGAATGTTTTGACCCCCTTTCTCTGGGATTAAATATTGTAAGTAGCAATTTTTAGTATAATGTTAAAGTTTAGTAGGCGCGGCCCTCAACAGGCATATTGTGGCCCACCTTGAAGATGTAGTTGTTTCAATTTGGCCAGTAAAGTCAACATTTGCATATTATGTACATGGTACAATGGAATAAAATTATGACAAAGTACTAGTATGAAGTAGCACCTTCTGGTATCCCATACTGCAAATTTATTCCAATATAGACTATATTTCTTAAAGAGGTGTAACCAGTTGTAGACATTGGGCATGCTACACACGCCCAAAAATGTTAATAGAAATATACAGGGTCTGTGTAGCGTGAAAAAAAGCTGCGCTATCCCATGTAGTGAAAAAAATATCAAATGCAAAAATTATAGTGCAAACAGTGTTCAAGATGTATTGAAAAGTGCTGACAGTTCTTTAAAGTGCAATGATGCTGGAAAAAAAAGTGCTCCTCTTTCTTTTAGACAGAAATAAAGTGCTGTGTCTTGTGCAAAGATGCAATCTTTGTGCTTTGTCACCAATCAGGGGCCCTCCTAGGACCGAACTCACCATATGTTGTTGACCTCCTGAGTTTACACTGAGGCAGGTGAAAACGCGCTTATTGTATCTGGTCAATCCCTCATGTTGTTCACCATCCGTACTGTAATTGTCCATACAAAGAAACCAGAGAGGATATCATCGCATAATAACTAAATACATTTATTAATATAAAATTCCCATTAAAATTATAAGGTGTGCACTCACATGGTTAGTTGCCTCCCCTGGCACCAGGAATTATCTGCCATCAGTATAAGACAAGCCGTGGCTGCTCCGTGTCTCCGAATGTGTGTAAAGCCAGCGTGCGTTCCACCTGGCGGAAGCGAAGTATGAAGATTGCATTTTTGCACAAGACACAGCACTTTATTTGTGGCTAAACGCAATCTTTGTGCTCCGCTTCCGCCAGGTGGAACGCACACTGGCTTTACACACATTTGGAGCCACAGAGCAGTCACGGCTTGTATTATACCAATGGCAGATAATTCCCGGTGCCAGGGGAGGCACCTAACCATGTGAGTGCACACCTTATGATTTTAATGGGGGGTTTTATACTAATTAATGGTGTTATGCAATGATATTCTCTCTGGTTTCTTTGTATAAACAGTTAAGGTACGGATGGTGAACATCAGGAGAGATTGACCAGATACAATAAGTGTGATTTGACCTGCCTCAGTGTAAACTCAGGAGGTCAACAACATTTGGTGAGTTCGGTTCTAGGAGGGCCCCTGATTGGTGACAAAGCACAAAGATTGCGTTTTTGCACAAGACACAGCGCTTTATTTCTGGCTAAAAGAAAGAGGAGTGCTTTTTTTCCCACCATTGCACTTTAAAGAACTGTCAGCACATTTCAATATATTTTGAGCACTGTTTGCACTTTGATTATTGCATTTGATATTTTTTTCACTATAGGGGATAGTGCAGCAATTTTTTTCACTATTTTTTGTTTACATCCCTTTTCACACTGTGCCGCCACCAGCTATTTTAGCGCCGCTTTACCATCGTTTTAGCTGCGCTATTCGGCCGCTAGCGGGGCGGTTTTAACCCCCTGCTAATGGCTGAAAAGGGGTTAAATCCGCCGGCAAACCGCCGCTGCAGCACTGCCCCATTGATTTCAATGGGGAGGAGCGGTGAGTTCACCGCTCCTTCAACGCTCCAAAGAAGCTGCTGGCAGGACTTTTTCTGATGCCCTGCCAGCGCACCGCTCCAGTGTGAAAGCCCTCGGTCTTTCACATTGGAGTGAATGGAGCTGCTTTTTTCTAGCACTATGCAGGCGCTATTTTTAGCACTGTAGCGCCTGAAAAACGCCTCCAGTGTGAAAGAGTCTTATTGTTTGTGGCAACACAAGGTATAGCAGCAGCTTTGCTATTTGTTGATTTATTTGCCACCATTGTGAAAAGGCACTTATTTGAGGTAGCACAACTTACACACATTTTACATCTGTGTAGCGTGCCCTGTCCTTCTGCCCCGCTGCCGAGACCTCCTCTCAATAAATGACAGTTGGGAATTGCTGTGTAAATAAATGGTCAGAAGAACAGACCATCTTATACATCATGCAGACGCACGATAGAAAAAACTAATTAACACTCTTATGTTTGTATCTACTGTATAATACTATGTAATCTTTATCTCTGCAGTATTCTTCTGCATATCAAAGGGATGAGCTTTGATCTGCATATGATTTAAGCAGTTAAAGCAATCAACAAGTTATAAAAAAAAAATATATATATATATATATATATATATATAGAACAAATTAAAAATTATATATATATATATATATATATATATATATATATAATTTTTAATTTGTTCTATTTTTACCCTAATCCGTCCTAACCGGTGTTGCCAACCTCCCGTTAATTTACGGGCAGCCCATAAATTTTAACCCATTTTCGGGCTGCCCGTAAATGTCCGTTACGGACAGTGGTGCCCGTAAAAAATATGGCTGCGGGCCAACTGCGCATGCGCTGTCCCAGAGCCTGCCGGGCTTAGGAAAGCTCCTGTGCGCTCAGGTATGTTCGGGCGGGCGCATGCGCAGTGATGTAACCGCGCCACGAGGCGCCAGTATCTTGTACCGTGTCTCTTGGGCTGGAGGCTGCCAGGCTGGTAAGTGAGTGCAAGCCACCCCTTACTAATGAAACTCTTGGTTCAGGAGCATGTAGAAGATGGCCTCAAGCAAGGAAGGGGTTAAAGTGGCAGAGACGAAAATGCATAGAATGCATTCAGGTGAAAAAACGAGGGTTTACAACCCCTTTAACCATTTGATCACCCCCAATGTTAACCCCTTCCCTACCGGTGTCATTAGTACAGTAACAGTGCATATTTTTTAGCACTGATCACTGTATTAGTATCACTGGACCCCAAAAAGTGTCAGATAGGTGTCCGATTTGTCCACCGCAAAGTAGCAGTCCCGCTAAAAATCGCTGATTGCCGCCATTACTAGTAAAACATATATATATATATATATATATATATATATAAATTCCATAAAAATATCCCATCATTTGTAGACGCTTTAACTTTTGCGCAAACAAATCAATATACGCTTTATTGGGATTTTTTTTTACCAAAAAGATGTAGCAGAATACATATTGGCCTAAATTGAAGAAGAAATTAAAATTTTTTACATTTTTTTTCGATGTGTTCTATAGCAGAAAGGTTTAAAACTGCAGAGGTGATCAAATACCACCAAAAGAAAGCTCTATTTCTAGGAAAAAAAGGAAATACATTTTATTTGTGTACAGCATCGCATGACCGTGCAATTGCCAGTTAAAATAACGCAGTACCATATCGCAAAAAATGACCTGGTCATGAAGGGGGGTAAACCTTTCCGGGGCTGATGCAGTTAACTGACCAAGCAAAAGGGTTGAAACAAACTATTTAACATTGACATTGTTAAATGTAACTTTTATGTACTGCCTACCAGTCATTAGTCATTTGACAATATACCTCAGTATGATCTCAGATAGCCAGTTGGCTGTGTTTAGCAAATTATTATGCTCTACAATAATGTATTGCACGACTTGCTTTTTAGGATTGCCATGCACATTACAATCTAACTGTATAATTAATTCTGGATTTATCAAAACTATGTAGGACCCACCTAATCTATCCAATCAGGCCTTTGCACTTTATACTTGTTGGTAGATCTCAAATAGATTGTAACATGTGTGGTGAGATTAAGATTAATTTATGAAGCTTATTTATTTTGAAAAAGTGACATTTGGCAGTATTCCTCTTTGGGATGAATTACAGGAAATTAGTTGTGTGTTGGATGGTATTGCTCTTTACGCGACCTTTCTTTTAAAGATAATCATTTGTGAAAAGTTCTCATATCTTCTGCATACTGAATGGCACCAACAAATGTCTTCTGTAGACCGTTAGTTATAAATGATCCCTATAGTCATTCTCTCCACATTCTGTCAATTTGAATTGTTCTACAATCTTCTCTCTTTCTAGAAAGAAGATAAATCCTTTAGCCAGTGATATCATCCTGTCACTTAACAAAATAAAAGCAGCCATAAGTCATGACATAGAATACTCCTGAACTGTGTTATCAGTTAACATATACATATAGCTCAGATGTCTTACTACTAGTATACTACAATGACATTCATTTATAAATGGAAAATGTTATTGAGCATGACGCAATGCAAATGACTTACATAACCGAAAATATACTTTGTCTATTAATGGCCAGGTTAAAACATGGTAAGGATTGCTCACCTGAAATTTGTTGATGCTTAGTCCCTAGAGATGTCATACAAAGATGTCGGGAATAATCCAATAGGTTTTCTTTGTACTAAATTTGCAGCTGCCTTCATCAAGGAAACGGATAAAGTGTGCAACAGAAAGCAAATTCAATGGAAGATTACTAGACTGGAGATCCAAGAAATTCAATTATGAACAAATCCACAAGAAGGATGCCTTTATTGGATGGCATGAGGACAACATGCCAATAAAATGAATCTTATTGAGATAATATTCCCTGAAGCCAGGGAAGGTTTCACAATCTGATATCCTGGGGTTTATTTACTAAAGGCTGTTCACTTTGTAAGATAAATTTCCCCAGATTTCAGTGAATAAAGTGAAGCTCTGTTGACATCATAGTGTGCATTTTTTTTTCCTTGTACATGATTGTGCTGAACTTTTTCTTTGCAAAGAATACCCAATCACTAAGCTCTGGGGCAAATTCCCTTGCAAAGTGAACAGCCTATTTGCCTTTAGTAAGTCAAACCCAATGTATGAAAGATTGACTTCTGTAGAGAATATGTAAATAAGAATACTTTAACCGCTTGCCAACCGTATAACTTACATATACAGCAGCAAGGTGCCACTGCTGGACCAGATCGTGTATCTAGTACGTGATCTGAGTAGGGGGCGTGCATGCATGCCATTGCCGGCGGCCCACTTCACAGGGACAAGGATCCATGTCTTCCCCTAGTAAAAGCACCTCCCACACTGTACTAAAACACAGGCTAGGCACACAGTTAACCCTTTGATCACCCCTGATGTTAACACCTTCACAGCCTGTGTCATTAGTACAGTGACAGTGCAATATTGTAAGCACTGATCACTGTATTAGTGTTACTGGTTCCCAAAAAAAGTTTCAAAAGTGTCAGTTAGTGTCTGATTTGTCTGCCACAATATTGCAGACCTGTTCTAAGTTCATGATCGCTGCCATTACCAGTAAAAAAAAAAAAAAAATTAAAATTCCATAAATATATCCCATAGTTTGTAGACGCTATCATTTTTGCGCAAACCAATCAATATACGCTAATTAGGATTTTTCTACCGAAAATATGTAGTAGAATACATATTGGCCTAAATTGATGAAGAAATATGATTTTTTTTTTTTTTTTTTTTTTTTATTGGATGTTTCATAGCAGAAAGTATAAAATATTGTTTTTTTTCAAAATTGTCAGTATTATTATTTTTTTTTATAGTGCAAAAAAATAAAAATAAAACACAGAGGTAATCGAATACCACCAAAAAACACCTCTATTTTTGGGAATAAAAGAACATAAATTTTATTTTGGTACGGCGCTGCATGACCGCGCAATTGTCAGTTAAAATAATACAATGTCGTATCGCAAAAAATGGCCTGTGATGAAGGTTAGTAAATCTTCTAGAGGTCCAGTGGTTAACAGACAGACCCATTACAAAGTGCTCTTCATGCTGGAAACTAAAGGTTTCCAGGTATAGTTGACAATCCAACCCCTATCTTTATTAACAGAAATTAAATCTCCAACCAACAAGTAAGATTTCTGCTAACTTTATAGTGTAACTATCTAGAAAAAGCCATGCAACTAGACTATTTTTAATGTAATTCCCATAATAATTCAATATCTTTTACTAGAACAGTTTCTATTGAAGAACTGTCTCCTGCCTAGCTGTCTGGCTGCAGATGGCTAATATATTCACTGGTCTGGATCCAGGGAAACAGACTGATTATGCCCTGCCCAGTACATGCTCCCACAGTATAGTCTGTAGATATAATGCCACTGTGGACTGTTCTAACGCACAGGCGTGTCACTCCCCTGCTGCCATGCATGGACTTTTAATGGGGGAAACTAAAAAAGTTTCCAAATGCAAACCCTTGAAATTCACAGGTATTAAAGTGTTTGTTACCCTAAAAAAAAAAAATTGTATCCTGTTCCCTAAAGCATGTTATACAGCACAGCGCTTGTACTGTGTAATTTGACCCCCTGTATAAAATACCTGGCTGATCCTGCCTGGTTCCCCCCTGTAAACTGACCATGGTTTATCATGGCTGCTGAGCCCTGACACCGTGGTCAGTTTGGGTGCCTCCGTCACCCGCAGCTTTGCTCTCCTGTGTCTCCTGTGTCCTCCCCCCACCTGTCAGCTCTGTTCATTCCACAATCCTCCCCTCCTGCTGCTCTCATAATACAACAACCTATTAACAATCCCCTCTGCTATGTTAAACAATGCACTCAGTGTAAAAGTCGCTGTGCACCCGATTTCAGAGCACCTATCGGCACTCACGTGACTGGCCGCCTCTCTCCTTCCCTCCTCCTGACTGATGTCAGTGGGGGTTTCCCAGCCCCACCCACTGGAGCTGTCAGCTTGAGAGAGGAGAGAGGCGACCGGCGCTCTGAAATCAGATACACAGCAGCTTTTTAAATACAGAAATACACTGGGGACATTGTTTAACATAGCAGAGGGGATCGTTAAAAGGTTGTTGCATGGCTTAACAACCTTTTTAATATATTTAATAACAAAACTGGTCAACAGAGATATGATATAACTTTACTGGATGGCTACCAATCAGGTTTTAAGTTTAGGCAGATTAGTGACTGGAAAGGAGCAATTCTGGATGTTTGATTTATAGAACAGAATATGTGATCTACAAGCAGTGGCATTGGTGTGCACTGCAGTACACATATGACAGCTTTACATTTAGCATTTGGATTTGACAGTCACCTTGGAAGGCTAAAGCTGTTGCACATTGACGATGGTACAAGAAGCACTAGGTAGCACAACATGTTTGTCTGTAGTGGGTGTGGATTACTGAACGTCATCCTCCTAACTATCTGTTATTAGAACATGTTCATCTTCCGCACTGGCAACTCAAGACTCTCTGCACTATTGAAAGCATGGGTATCTATATAGGATATGCTCATATATTTGGGGCTTCTTTGTTTTGGCACTTTTATATCTATGCTCACTGGGTAGTTTCATTTATTAGTTTAGAAAATGTTTGTGGTTGTTTATGAAAAACAAAAATATTTTTGCAAGATTTTGCAACACATAGACTTTTTGCAAAAAAATTAAAATTTTAATTTACTGGCTTATAACCTTGTATTTTACATCCTGAGCTGACACTAAAAGCCATCTCATAAATCTAGCTATTCTCTTCACTCTAACCTATGAACTTAAACCTCACAGGATTCTGTCTGGATAGAATGGGAGCTGCCACCGATGACTTGTGAAGGTGCATGATTCAAGAATGTCATCCTTATATTCAGTACTTATTGGGGGTAATTTAATAAAGCTGCTGCACCATGTTTGGGTGTTAATCTTTCTTGTTATTGTATTGTTCATATTCATGAAGCATTTGTGACTGTTTTAGTTCTGAAACCAAATTCAGGTAGTTCTAAAATGCACCACTTTTACATTGTGGCACAATGAATATGCCCAATACAAAATACAATACCGACAGTTTGTATCTTTATGAAAGTGAGACCAACTGTCTTTTGGTGTACAGAGAGAAACCCTGGCACAGACAGAATTTGTGAAAGTATCTTGCATGCAATTTAAAAGAATGCAGCACGCACAAAAATTCAAATACAAGTTCTAGACTGGTACATGAATTTGACGCATGCTGCACCATTGTTAGGGCGCATGAGAGACCCTTTTGCAAAATCTGTCTTCGCCAGTCTTTATTAATTCCAGGGATTGAGTCACTGACCTGGAACATCTGGTGTCCCAATACTTCACATGATTGTTCCATGTCCATAATTTACCAAGTACTGAAGGATAAGGATGACAGCTCTGAAGCTTACTCCTTTAACCACTTGCCGACCGATGCACGCTGATATACGTCGGCACAATGGCAGTGGTGGGCAAATGGGCCTACCTGTATGTCCCCTTTAATTGGCAGGGCTAGCGGGTGTGCGCCCGCCGCGTGCAGCGTGACCATGCCCACGGGTCCCGCGCTCGTGTCACGGAGCCGCAGAACAAGGAATTTCCTCGTTCTGCCTAGTGACATCATTATTATTATTATTATTTAAGGTACTTATATAGCTCCGTCAATTTTACGCAGCGCTTTACATATACAAAGTACATTCACGTCGGTCCCTACCCTCAAGGAGCTTACAATCTAAGGTCCCTAACTCACATTCATATACTAGGGCCAATTTAGACAGAAGCCAATTAACCTACCAACAGATAAGCAGGACACACTTAACCCCTTGATCGCCCCCTAGTGTTTAACCCCTTCCCTGCCAGTGTCATTTACACAGTAATCAGTGCATTTTTATAGCACTGATCGCTGTATAAATGACAGTGGTCCCAAAATAGTGTCAAAAGTGTCCGATGTGTCCGCCATAATGTCGCAGTCATGATAAAAATCGCAGATCGCCGCCACTACTAATAAAAAATAAATAAATAAAAATGCCATAAAACTATCCCCTATTTTCTAGACGCTATAACTTTTTTTCGCAAACCAATCAATATACGCTTATTGCAATTTTTTTTTACCAAAAATATGTAGAAGAATACATATCGGCCTAAACTGAGGAAAAATGTGGTTTTTTATATATTTTTGGGGGATATTTATTATAGCAAAAAGTAAAAAATATTGCTTTTTTTTTTTTTTTTTTTACATTGTCGCTCTTTTTTTTGTTTATAGCGCAAAAAATAAAAACTGCAGAGGTGATCAAATACCACCTAAAGAAAGCTCTATTTGTGGGAGAAAAAGGACGTCAATTTTGTTTTGATGTAACATCGCGCGGCTGCGCAATTGTCAGTTAAAGCGGCGCAGTGCCGAATCGCAAAACTTGCTCTGGTCAAGGGGGTAAAATTTTCCGGGGCTGAAGCAGTTAAAGACAAGTCAGAAATGACAGCTCCCATATCTCTATTTTGCTCCTTTAAACACAACCTGCACCTAATCCTTAGTTGTTGTAAACCTCAGTCATGAAATCTGAGCAAAGGACATATATCTGTAGTGTTTACTTATCTCTCTCCAAAGCTCTAAGTGTCATTTCTCTTTGATGCTTTGTTCCTCTGTTATCAGCATGAGTCACTTCTAATAAGTTTTCATGACACATGAGATAGAATTTGTGTTGGGGAAGGAGCTCAGCACGCAGCTTGTCTATTCACAACACAGTTCTGCTGTGTGGAGGAGGGTGTGTGCCTTTCCTCCAATCAGCTCTCACACACTGTAACTGCAGCCCTCCGCCCCCTCCTCTGTGGTACTAACAGATGCAGAAGGATTTTAAAACTGTTCTGGGGTGTAGGGAAGAGAAAACTGCAGATAAACAAGTAAAACATATGGAGGATTTGTTTTATCTCTGTGTATCATCTGAGACTGTTCACTTCACTGGGTATATGTGAGGGTTTATATTCACTTTAAATGTAATTCTTAACTGGAAACCAAACCCTTAACCTCAGATGACTTTTCTGATATCACAGTGATACAATTCAAATGTATCATCACACAGAAAATGTCATACTAAAATCAGTGAGTAATATTTACAAAAGCCTGTGATGGTATCTGTATGCCAAAAAAATAATGTCCACACTGGCTGTTAGGGGACTGATCCCCAAAAAAAGATGCACTGAAGAACCCATATGACTACTATTAGACATGAATGGAACACTTGTTTTACAATGTTATAGTTAATAAAATGTATTTTATACTATCCCTATTCAATGCTTCTCTTTTTGTGTTCTGTAAAACAGTGATGGGAAAGAACAACAACAGTGCTATAGGCTAAACCAATGTGGGAAAGAAAGATCACTCAGCGATTTCTTCGTTTAGCAGTACTTCTTACTGGCTTATTAGAAAGAAGTGATGGTTGATTCCGATTCATTGTCCAGTGAGCAAGCTGGAGGTGGAAATGTGACACAGGAAGCTGCAAAGCTCAACCAGGCAATTAGTGTGTAACCTGCCTGGCTGTGTAGTGTGGTAATTCTTGTATGTCAACTATTAATTATAAAGGATTCTGCTTCTGACAATGTCCTGACAGTATGTATGCAAAGGATACATTAGAACATGACAATCAATTAATGAGACTAATTTTAAAAATGACTTGCGTAAGACCAGACAATGACAGTGCTTGGACATATCCACCAAGCATGTATAATCATTCAGGCACATATTAACGGAAATTTAGCACATTGAAAAAATATAGTTCTATAATGTCTTGCAGTTATAGACTGCAAGACATAGACAAGATTACGTGTAACAGCACACAAGTGACCTATGTTATTGAGTGCCCTTGTCACCTACAATATTTAGGGAGAACCACCAGACCTCTGTTCGTGAGGATTAGAGAACATATCAACAATATAAAAAAGGGGTTCCCCAAACACAGTCTTTCAAGACATTTTAAAGAAGTTCACCACAGGGACCCCACTGGTTTCATATTTTATGGGATAGATCAAATTAGAGACCACTGGAGGAGATGGTAATAAAAGGGCCCACGTGTCACAAAATGACACAAGGTGGATATACAGATTGGGGTCTTTAGCGCCCGGAGGCCTCAACATTGATATAGACCTCATTTGTTTTATATCCAACTTTTGAACCCGTACAATCACCTCACCTGGGAATATTCTTCAACATTACCAGATCCATATCTACTTGGATTTTCCCTCCCTTTACTCGTAGGTTCCCGTATTCATTATAGATGGGTCCCTGTAGCTGATAGCCAGGTTGGGACACAATAGATATATATATATATATATATATATATATATATATATATATATAAAAAACTCTATATTTCATATATATCATTTGAGATAAACATAGGTTTACAGTCTTTAATCTCTAACAATCTCTTACAAAAAATATTTTATATATAAATATATCTCTCTAAGAACCAATCGGTTTAGCATGTTTACCAGATAATATCTGTATTGTACATGGTGAGCGGATGTGCTGGGAGTTATTTATACACTTGACCACAAGGGGAGCACAGGTCCCATTTTAATGGCTTCCCTGTGGGGGAAACACCATCCTACATGGTATATGTGGCCACATTAGATTAACTTTCCCACAAACATCCTATACTTAATTACAAGGGGCTAATCCAGCACCGCCGCTCACTATATATGATGTGAGGTGTACCAAGATGGCACCGCCTCAGACGACGTCCTATGACGAAACGCATAAGGAGGAGCTTGGTGCACACCCATGTCACTTCCGGACTGTAACCTTCCGGTTGGTGGAACGCACGCGGGCACAAACGCTTTGGATTGAACCTTATTTTTGCTATTCGGGCATATGTTATGCCCTGCGTTTTCATTTTTAATCCATTTGTTACAATAAAATTCACCATTCAGATTTACGCTATGAGTACCCATTCTTTATGTCCACATATATGAGGATACCCTGGGGCTTGGTGTACCACAGAGGAGGTGATCGCTCTGGATACTGGCATTAGAGCAAATCTGGTTACATGCGCTTGACCCCTGCAGGGGTACAAAGATCTGGTGAGTGTGGAATTGAAGGGGAGCACGACAGTCACCTCAAATTTTGCACAGGATTAACGATTAAGAGTACGCACAAACCACTTTGGATGTCTGCACGAGTCACTTGGTAATAATATTTGTACTAAAGATTGAATTATTTGTATTTACAATTCACACGAGGGCATTTTTTGCACTAAGGATTTTATTAATTTTTAAAACATTTTTCATTTAAAAAATATTTTAAAAATATTTATTTTCTTCATATATTTACAGTTTTCTACCTTTTAAGGGTTTATGCACTTTTGGATATGTTTCATGTTTTAGTCACGTACAAGCAGGAGGCTTGCATAATTAGCACAAATGCACTTTAATATTTGTATTTAGGTTTATCTAAAAAGCACTATCAGAGTTTTATTACTTTGATCACTTGGCTTTGAAACACAAAATATTTTTTTCTGTTGATTATCACAACATTCACACTCATTGATGTGAAGTGAGATTCACTCCTGAGGGTCACTCTTCAGTTGAGGGGCAGCACCATTTACCTCTTGATTCACCTTTATGTTGTAAAAGGTTCAAGAGTGAGAGCGGTTGAGTAGTTTAGCAAAAGACACTGGGAGGGCTGACAACATTCAGTCCACAAAAATGCTGTATGTTGTCAGCCCACCACAGGACGTAAAAGCCCCCTCTTGATCCAGCAATTTGCACGGGAGCCTTGGCCATCCCAGGTCTCTCTCTCTCTCCTCATTGGCTGAGACACAGCAGTGGGAGCCATTTGCTCCCACTGTTGTCAATCACAGCCAGTGAGCCAATGAGGAGAGCGTGGGAGACGTAGCCACAGCTCTATGTGTCTTATGGAGGCATAGTGCGGGGCTGAGGAGCGAGCATGCACTGGTGCCCCCATAGTAAGCAGCTTGCTACTGGGGGCACTGGTCAAGATGGAGGAGCCAGGAGCACAGACAGGGGACCTGAGAAGAAGAGGTTTAGGGCTGCTACTACTGTACTATTCGATCCGGTGCAGGCAAAAGTGTTGCATTTGAGACCTGCATTTTTTAAGTTAACAATGACACCCACTGAAGAACATAAGTGCAGTGCCTTCTCAACATGATGTGGGAAATGCACATGTAATGTGGGTTTACCCCACCGTGTTCTGGTGTGAACTTTAGTAAAGGAATGTAAACAATTTCAAACTTTGCACCAGAAGGAGATGATTTTGTAAATGAAGACACACCAAATAAGTTTTCATAGTTCCACAGTACTATTGTGTGCCTTCATTCACAGAACAATCATCTACTAGTACAATGTTATTGTCAGAAACCATGAACCAGACCAAGACAAAAGTACAGTAAAATCACACTTGTTTATTAATAAAAATAAAAAGGTAAATAGAGTAAGCGTAGTCAAAGTACAGCCAGAGTCCAGTAACCGGATCGGATAGTCAGCCAAGCCAGAGTTCAGTAACCAGATTGGGTAATCTGCCAAGCCAGAGTTCAGTAACCAGATCGGGTAATCAGCCAGGCCAGAAGTCTGGGATCCAAGTAGTGGAACAGCAAGCAGGATAAGGAGCCAGAAGGGATGTCAGCAAAGCCAGTCTTTAAACAGGAATGCAGGCGATGGTTTCTTGTGATGTGACCAAGGCGAAGGCAGAGATCAAGTGAGCTGGACGGCTTTAAGTAGGCAGGACTGACAAGCAGAATCAACAACAGCTGGGTAACTGTGGAGAGAGAGATGGGAGCTGGCAATTAGCCGAAAGCTGAGCAGCCAGCTCAGAGAAGGAAGGGCTGAGCCCAGCCCTGACAGTACACCCTCCTCAATGACCCCTCCCCCTCGGAGGACCACCGGGCTTGAGGGGAAAACGTCTATGGAAATCACGGAGGAGGACAGGGACATATACGTCCGAGGATGAGACCCAAGAGCGTTCCTCCGGACCATACCCCTTCCAATGCACCAGGTACTGTATGCGCCCACGGAACCTACGGGTGTCAACGATGGATTGTACTTCAAACTCCTCATGGTTCTCAACCTATATAGTGTGGCACCGAGGTGGTAAAGCGGTTGCAGACCAAAGGTTTCAATAAGGAGACATGAAACACATTTGAGATGCGCATACTAGGAGGAAGGTCCAACGCGTAAGCCACTGAGTTAAACCTGCAAAGAATACAGAAAGGCCCAATAAACTGAGGTGCGAACTTCAGTGAGGGAACACGAAGTCGGAGGTTGCGAGATGACAGCCAGAGGTTAGGAGGTTGCGAGATTCCTACCAGGTCCCCAACCTGGTAGGAAGGCGCAGGCAGGCGTCTGCAGTCAGCATGGAGTCTGTACCTATCATTAGCATGACGCAAAGCCTCCTGGACTTGTACCCAAGTGGAACGAAGACCACGGAGATGCTCCTCTAGCGCAGGAATACTCTGCAGAACAAATGAGTCAGGCAACATGGAAGGTTGGAAACCATAATTTGCCATAAACAGAGACAGAGAATAGGGAAGCAGAATTCAAGGCACTGTTGTGAGCAAGCTCTGCCCATGGTAATAGGTTTGACCAGTTGTTGTGACGGTCAGAAATATAGCAATGTAGGAATTGCTCCAAGGGCTGCTTGGCTCGTTCTGTGGTCCCATTAGACTGCGGGTGATAAGCAGAGGAGAAAGCAAGCTGAATTCCCAGCTGTGCACAAAAGGCTCGCCAGAACCGGGACACAAACTGACTACCCCTGTTCGAGACAATCACCTTGGGTAGCCCATGTAAGCAAAAGATCTCCCAAGCAAAAATGGAAGCCAGTTCCTTAGAAGTGGGCAACTTCTTAAGTGGAATACAATGACACATCTTTGAGAACTGGTCAAGCACCATAAGGATAACTGTGTTGCCTTGGGAGTTGGGCAACTCCACAATGAAATCCATAGACAGGTGGGTCCAGGGCCTCTCTCCATTGGGTATGGGTTGTAGGAGGCCCACTGGAAGGTGTCGTGGAGTCTTACTCTGAGCACACACGGAACAGGCAGCTATGAAGGCAGTTACATCAGCATGTAGACTAGGCCACCAGAATTGTTGGGAAATGGCCCAAACAAGTTGATTTTTACTAGGGTGGCCAGCTGCCTTGGGAGAATGGTAAGTCTGGAGCATGGCATTACGGAGACATTCTGGGACAAAGCAGCGGTCACAAGGTTTCACAGGAGGAGCATCGACCTGAGCAGCAAGAATTTTGTCACCCAAAGAAGAAGTAAGACTGGTGCAAACCGTAGCCAGAATACAATCAGGAGGAATCATAGGAACCGGAACCGACTCCAACTTGGAAGTGGAGTAAAATTGTTGTGACAAGGCGTCAGCCCTTACATTCTTAGTACCAGGTAAGAATGAGACAATGTAATTGAAACTTGACAAGAAAAGAGCCCATTGCGCCCTTCTGGGAGAGAGGCGTTTAGCCTCAGACAAGAATGTGAGATTTTTATGGTCAGTAAGAATGAGAACCGGCACAGTGGTACCTTGGAGGAGATGTCTCCATTCTTTCAGGCCTAAAATGATTGTCAACAGCTCTCTGTCACCAATCTCGTAATTGCACTTGGCAGGTGACAATTTCTTGAAAAAGTAGCCACAACGATGCATAGCACTCTCAGAGGTACACAGGACCTTGGCTACCTTCCGGAAGCATGTTTCACTGCATTGTGGTGACCAGGAGAGAACCTCAGCACTGAGCCAATCAAAAGAGGGGTTGTGCCTCTGTAACCAAGGATAACCAATAACCAGTGGAAACTTAGGAGAGGAAATCACTTGGAATTGGATTATCTCATGGTGAAGTGCCCCTACGGCCATGGACAACGGAATCGTCTCATGAGTCACATGGGCAGGTTGTAGAGGTCTCCCATCAAGAGCCTCAATGGCAAGTGTCACGCAGCTGCAGTGGAATCGAGTGCTTTGATACAAAGGCAGCATCAATGAACAGGCCTGCAGCCCCAGAGTCGATTAGAGCCTGTATCTCTATAGACGACTTAGCCCAAGAAAGGGTGACCGAAACCAGGGGCTTATCCTTCTGGATAACTGGGGACGACACAACGCCAACTAAGGTCTGTCTATGACAGGACCTCAAGGTTCGGGTGTTCCCGGGATGGGTAGGACTTCAAAAAGTGACCTGCCTGGCCACAATAAAGGCACAATCTCTCCCTCCTCCTAAAGGCTCTGTCATCTGCAGAGAGACGCGTGAAGCCCAAGTGCATGGGTTCATCTTCACTGACCGACTCGGTACCAGGAGGCATGGGAAGTGAGGGAGGCAAGGGAGGCACGGGTGGGACTGCAAAGCTCGGAGGCAAACGTACAGGAGGCTTCTGCAAGCGCTCCTTAAAAGAAAGTCTTTCTCTGAGTCTGGAGTCAATGAGGATGGCAAACGAGATCAAGCTCTCCAGCTCAGTGGGTATATCTCGGGCTATCTCATCCTTGATGGAATCCGAGAGACCATGAGAAAAAGCAGCCACGAGCCATTGTTCCAAGCAACCTCTGCTGCCAGAGTACAGAACTCAATGGCGTAGTCGGCAACAGTTCTCGTACTCTGTTTGATGGACATGAGGCACTTGGCAGCAGAAGCGGAGCATACGGGAACGTCAAATACCCTTTTAAAGGAGGCCACAAACTCAGGGTAACTCAAGACAACAGGTTTTTGCGTCTCCCATAGAGGGTTAGCCCAGGCCAAGGCTCTCTCAGAAAGCAAAGATATCACGAACCCTACTTTGCTTCTGTCTATGGGAAACGCCTGGGGCAGCACCTCAAAGTATATCTCAATTTGGTAGAGAAACCCACTGCATTGAACTGGATCGCCCCCAAATCACTGGGGAAGCGGGGCGGAACCAGACATACCTCTTATAGAGGTAATACTCAAGGCAGGTGCCTGCACAGAGACTGGCGCAGCAGCAGGGATGGCCTGCAACACAGGATGTAACGGAGCAGCCACAGTGGGGGATTCCAGGTGAGCCGTGCGACTCAGGAGCGTTTGTAATACCATGGAAAACTGATCCATGCGGTGATCTTGCTCATCCAATCTGGAAAAAATATTACCAACAAGTGGATTGACTGAATTCATGGCTTTCAACTACTGTCAGAAACCATGAACCTGACTGAGGCAGAAGGGGCCCAGCCCTGGCAGTTCGTCTATGAAAAAATTGCAATAAAATAACAAAAAATAACACCAAAATTTGAGTGTTAAATATTGCAAAACTTTTGAAATACATACCGCTTGAGTTAAAGTGCTTGTAAAAAATATGTTTTTTTACCATAAATGTATTCTATTCTGTTCCTCCTGATCTCCTTAAATATTTACCTGAGCCCTACATAAATCCAGCACTGTGCTTTTCTGCTGGTCTTCTGTTCTCTCTCCCTACTCTCATAAGCTTGGCTGAGAGCAGCGGGAACTATTGGCTCGTGCTGCTGTCAGTCAAATCCAGTGAAGAGGGATAGGGGGGCAGGGCTGAGCCGCACTGTGTGTGCTTAGACAGGAGTGTGCCTGCATGCGTGCCCCCATAGGAAGACGCAGGACGAAGAGCACTGGTGGAGGACCTTTAGAAGAGGAGGTTCTGGGCTGCTCTGTCTAATACCCTTACACAAAGAAGGTAAATAAAACATCTTTTTTTATTTTAGTTTAAAAAATTGACTTAAAAAATGTATGCATTGTTTTCTCTTAGTGAGCTGACATCAAAAGGTGCATAAGTGTAGCGCTGACGTGCCAAACTAAGTTAACACAGCTCTAGCATGAACATGAATCAAATCAATAAACAAACCACATTAAACTTATATACATAAATGTAATGTAAACATGTGATAAAAAGATATGTGAAAAAATCCAAAACAAGTGTAAAGTATGTAATAAAGTCCATAGAAATCTCAAAGATCCACAATGTGCAGTGAATAATAACAGTCCATATTGAAATAAGATGGTCACCACACATAAAGCCAATGTGGTAGATGAAAAATAGGAACACCAATGTGATGGAGCCACCACCAGAGTAGATGCAGACTTACCAGAAAGTTTGAACTCAAGAGAACGTACGTTCAATGAGTCAAACAGGCTTGTATTGTCAGCCGACAATGGGGGTGAAGCCTCGGGGATCCTCAGTGATTGGAGCCTGGAGTTTCTTAGACCCTCATAGGAAAATCGTCTCCATACAGGTGGTTAGACATCTTCTCCTCATGTGTTCAGACTAAGCTCTCTTAGTGATCTGGCCCCTAAATTACTAATCTCCCAGTTTACAAAATCACTACAGGACTTAGCATTGTCATAGGAGTACAGACAATGACACACCGGAAAGTAACAAATACAGGATTTCAGAGAGTGCAGCAGTAGAACAGTGAGGAGCAGAGATGGGCTGAATGACCTCCTGTTCAGTTTGTGGCAGAACTTTCAAACATCACAAACACTCGGAACCGAATAGTGAACCCTATTGAAGTCTACGGGACCTGAACTGGAAAAATCAAAAGTGCCCATTTTGAAGGCTTATATGCAAGTAATTGGGCATACAATGGTTAATGGGGTCCGCATACTGCCCTGGGGGACATGTATCAAAGAAAAAAAGGTTTGTAAAAAACATAATTTTTAAGTGAGCAGTGATTTACTGATGCTTAAAGTGAAAGCATCAAAATGAGCAATAACAATAAAAATGAAAAATTCATTTAAATATAGTGCCTGGGGAGTCCCCTTAGTCTGTACCGTGTATAGAAACTGCTGCAGCAATAATGACATTTACAAAGCCAAAAAAATGACATTTTCCATTCAAGCTTTCTTTATTTTATAAACAACAGCTTGGGGGGCCAGTCTGTATGATGAGGCTACAATTTAGTGTAAAAGAAAATATAAATAACACTGCACTAACCCAATGTGAAAAGCAGCTACATAAAATATGATCAATATTGTAAACAGAAGTAAAAGTGAAATGCAGCGCTAAAAATGATAACCAATGGTAAAAGGCACATCAGACATGGTGACCATTACCAATATATACATAGCTGAAACACATGAAGCATAATACTAAAAAATGTAATATTAGACGGGATATAGTAAAGTCCCAATGTATGGCTATGAATCTGATACAAGAGAGTCCCAAACATAGGCTAAATACGAATGTTGGACTGATGTAGAAATCTTCTCTTGTATATCATGAGTTGTCCGATCATGGGAAGTGAATAGATGGAATACGCTTACCAGCAGGAGTGGATTCGGATGCCGGTGACACCGAATCAAACAGGCTCTGAGATCCTTAATGGACGATGGTTGGACGATGGTTGGTCCTGGAAATCCCAGATCTCGAGGGGGATCTATCCTCTATGGTCCACGTCACGACTGTCCGTTTAACCAAGGGCTAGTTATGTTCCCATTATGGGCAGCTTTTTACTAGCATCATTTATTTATTTATACTCATCTATTGTTCTATTTTATCGCCCATAGGGTTGAGGGGTGTGAGGGGGAGGAGCGTAATGATCATAAAGATCATAAAGATAAAGATCATAAAGATCGTGGAGGAACTCACAAGCATCACTACCTCCTGACGCATTTCGAAGGGAACGTCCCTTCTTCCTCAGAGCTCAGCAGTGGACACTCCTTCAACAGTCCCTATATATGTAAACCTAGGAGCACTATCAGTGAATCAAAGAGAGTGCTTAGGGCCCCTGATAGTGCTCCTAGGTTTATATATATAGGGACTGTTGAAGGAGTGTCCACTGCTGAGCTCTGAGGAAGAAGGGACGTTCCCTTCGAAATGCGTCAGTGGGTAGTGATGCTTGTGAGTTCCTCCACGATCTTTGGACGGTTCCGCTCATCCTAGACTTCATGCCGATAGTCGGTGTATTTTTACATTGTGCCATCTTCCACAACTGCTTGTGAGTAGTTTCTTTTTATCATTTTATTCAATAAATATTTTTATCAAAAGATAATGCACATGGCTGGTGTGCCCTTTTTTCTTTTTCTCTTGTTGTCTATTAGGATTCCCCATCCTTGAGGGCAGCAAGGCCTGTGTCGTTGTACTACCTGGCTGGTGATCCACTTGTGCGTAGGAGTGATTTCTTTTTCTGCTCACCATTGTTGTGGCCTCCTCAAATGGTGACAGTACATTGCATGCATCCTTTATCGGCAGCCTTTAGCATGGGGAAAAAAAGCCGAGCGGACCTGAGCCTGTCGTTGTGCCATACTCACACAGGTACTCGTTGATGGCCCTCTGCTGCATGTACAGCCATTGCAGCACCGTTGCCAAAGTCGAGTTCCAAGTAGTGGGCATGTCACAAATCAGGTGGTTTGTGGGCAGGTGGAATTCCCACAGAATTTCAGCCAAACGAGCACTGGCTGTGTATCAAGTGGCTACAGACTCTTCTGGCCTGCTTTAGCAGATCTTCCAACCTATTTAAAAAATGCTGCACCACCAAATTGAGGACATGTGCCAAGCATGGCACATGTATCAAATTTCCCTATCTAAGGGCGGATAGGAGGTTTGTGCCATTATTGCACACCACCATTCCTGGCTCCAGCTGGCATGGCGTGAACCACCTCTGGGCCTGCCCCTGCAAAGCTGCAAGAATCTCTGCTCCGGTGTGGCTTCTGTCCCCTACACAGACCAACTAAAGTACTGAACTTTTAGCTTGACTTATTGAATAGCCCCTTGAAGGCTTAGGGGGTACTTGGGGTTCATGGGACAATTCAGCAGAGGAGGGCATGGAGGATGGGGGAAGCTGACAAATCTTGCATCATCGCCACTAGCTGTATAGAGAGGTGGCGGCACAAAAAGCTGAAGCACTGAGCCGGTCCTGCATCCTTCAGTTGCAAGCATAGTTACCCAGTGTGCTGTGAACAAAATGGATCTTCCCTGACCATGCTTGCTGGACCACATGTCAGCAGTAACGTGGACCTTGCGCTGACTGCCTTGCCAAACGATGCCACAGCATTGCCTTCCACGTGATGGTAAAGAGCTGGAGTAGCCTTACATGAAAAGATATAGTGACTGGGAACCTGCCATTGTGGTACAGCACATTCTGCAAAATGCACGCAAGAGGACAGAATCCACCAGACGGAAAGGCAGGGGTTGTAAAGCCAGCAGCTTTGACAAGCTTGTATTTAGACGCTGGGCATGTGGATGGCAGTGACTGTATTTTTTTTCTCTGCAGCAGTTGGGGCAGAGAAATATGCCTGCTATAGTCTACAGCTGGTGGTGTGCTACTGGCAGACATGCTGCAAGGACCTGGGACACCCTGCGCTATACCATCATTCCTGTCAGTGGAGGCTGCTGAGAGATCATGAGGTATAGTGGGGTTAGAATGTAAAGATGAGGAGTGAGGAAGAGCAGAATTGCATCCCTTTTGTGTGGCTTTCAGGTGGTACCCAAATGGCTGGTGTTTTTGCCGCGTTTGTTGTGCTTGGGGCAAAGTTTGCAAATTGCAACAGTGTGATCGGCTGCATATGTGCTAAAAAGGGCCCAAACATCTGAGCTATGGGAAGTGGGCCGGGAGATAACAGCTCCACAATCTGGTCGAATAAGGTGGCTACTCTCTAATCTTCCATGATGGCTGCCTCTTTGGGGTTGTGCCTTACCCTCACTTTCCTTCTCTGCTCTATCCAGGACCCAAGTCACGTCAGTGACCTTATCATCATCATCCCCTCCATTCTCATTATCACTGGAGACAAATTGGCAATATGCTGCGGCTGGGGGAGCATGGCTGCCAGTTTGTGGATTACCAGTGTTCTCTCCTCTCTGTAGGCTCATGTTCCTACTGTACCTTACTCAACCTCAGAACCAACATCAGAATGAGGTAATGGCTGTGCATCGTCAAGGAGCAAGTGGCTGATGCTGTGTTCAAATAACTCAGCTGACTCCTCCATGCCTAATGCTGGGGCTATGGCAGGAGTAGCTGTGGACAAGAAGGCAAAATAAGCCACTCTGACAGCTGCAGTGGACTGCGCACTAGTCTCTGCTTGGATGACAGAGGATGATGATGGTTTAGTAAGCAAGTCCACCACCTCCTCTGCATGCTGTGGCTGGATGGCACAGGCAACATCACTAAACAGAGGAAATTATGCCCTGCCTGAGGACGGTCCACGTCCACCTTTGCCTGTGAACACATACACTGCTGGACTCCTCACAGTGCCATGGGAATGTATGCCTTTCCTTGTTGGCGCTCATTAACAAAATGTAATAAAGATGTGGAAATGTGTACGCGGATGCACTTTAATCAATGTTAAGTGGTGTTTGGTGCACTTTAACTTGAGTACTCACTACACAGACACACTCCACTGACACACTACAATATACTGCAGTAAAACTACACTGACACACTGCAATATTCTGTGGTAAACGTGCAATAATGCACTGAAATATATTATGTTAGCGTGCACTAATGCACTGAAGTATACAGTGATAAACATGCAGTAATGCACTGATATATACTGCGTTAAACGTGCAGTAACCCACTGATTTACAGTATCTCACAAAAGTGAGTACACCCCTCACATTTTTGTAAATATTTGATTATATCTTTTCATGTGACAACATTGAAGAAATGACACTTTGCTACAATGTAAAGTAGTGAGTGTACAGCTTGTATAACAATTCCAATTTGCTGTCCCCTTAAAATAACTCAGTACCCATCCGTTAATGTCTAAACCACTGGCAGCAAAAGTGAGTACACCCCTAAGCGAAAATGTCCAAATTGGGCCCTAAGTGTCAATATTTTGTGTGGCCACCATTATTTTCCAACACTGCCTTAATCCTCTTGGGCATGGAGTTCGCCAGAACTTCACAGGTTGTCAGTGGAGTCCTCTTCCACTCCTCAATGACGACATCACGGAGCTGGTGGATGTTAGAGACACTTACACTCCTCCAGTATCCATTTGAGGATGCCCCACAGATGCTCAATAGGGTTTAGGGCTGGAGACATGCTTTGCCAGTCCATCGCCTTTACCCTCATCTTCTTTAGCAAGGCAGTGGTCGTCTCGGAGGTGTGTTTTAGGTCCTTATCATGTTGGAATACTGCCCTGCAGCCTAGTCTCCGAAGGGAGGAGATCATGCTCTGCTTCAGTATGTCACAGTACATGTTGGCATTCATGGTTCCCTCAATGAACTGTAGCTCCCCATTGCTGGCAGCACTCATGCAGCCCCAGACCACGACACTCCCACCACCATGCTTGACTGTAGGCAAGACACACTTGTCTACTGTACTCACCTGGTTGCCACCACACATGCTTGACACCATCTGAACTGAATCAGTTTATCTTGGTCTCATCAGACCACAGGAGATGGTTCCAGTAATCCATGTCCTTAGTCTGCTTGCCTTCAGCAAACTGTTTGCAGGCTTTCTTGTGCATCATCTTTAGAAGAGGCTTCCTTCTGGGACAACAGCCATGCAGACCAATTTGATGCAGCGTAGGATCTGAGCACTGACAGGCTGACCCCCACCCCTTCAACCTATGCAGCAACGTTGGCAGCACTCATACGTCTACTTCCAAAAGACAACCTCTGGATATGATGCTGAGCACATGCATTCAACTTCTTTGGTCGACCATGGTGAGGAATGTTTTGAAGGAGCCTGTCCTGTTAAATAACTGTATGGTCATGGCCACCATGCTTCACCTCAGTTTCAGGGTCTTTGCAAACTTCTTATAGCCTAGGCCATCTTTATGTAGAGCAACAATTATTTTTTTCAGATCCTCAGAGAGTTCTTTGCCATGAGGTGCCAGTGACCAGTTTGAGAGAGTGAGAGCAATAGCAGCAAATTTAACACACCTGCTCCCCATTCTCACCTGCAACCTTGTAACACTAACAAGTCACATGACACTGGGGAGGGAAAATGGCTAAATGGGCCCAATTTGGACATTTTCATTTAGGGGTGTACTTACTTTTGTTGTCCGTGGTTTAGACATTAATGGCTGTGTGTTGAGTTATTTTAAGGGGACAGCAAATTTACACTGTTATGCAAGCTGTACACTCACTACTTTACGTTGTAGCAAAGTGTAATTTCTTCAGTGTTGTCACATGAAAAGATATAATAAAATATTGACAAAAATGTGAGGGGTGTACTCACTTTTGTGAGATACTGTATACTGCAGGAAACCTGCCCTGACAAATTAAACTGACACTAAAGTAGAAATTAATGGTCACTCACTACACTCACACCGAATTGTCACTAGATTCACACTAAACTGATATTCTACACTGACAATAGAATCACCAGGGCTTTTTTTCTCAGAGAATAGGTGCAGGAACTCAACCATGCCCGCCACACACACATACCTGCCAAATGGCATCAAATAGTAGCTCTTCCCTCTGCATACAACCCCCTCCCTCCACTGCCCTCACCCCCCCCCTCCTTAAAAGCTCCACCATCCGTCATATGTTTTACCTTTGTTGCAATATTAAGCTGAAACACCTATGCGGCTGTATTACCTCCCAGCATACTATACTACAGTCACTTGCAAGGGAGATCATGCAGTAGGAGAATCAACAACTGGTCACCAGGGAAAAATGGTGACCACAGAGGGTGCAGCCTACCACGCACCCTCTCCTGCCCATGACTGCACTGAACACTGGGCACCTGTTCTGTATCTCCCTTGTCCCTGTCTGGCACTCAGTGGGATCTGCACAGATCTGACCTGTGGGAGCTACTGGGAGATGAGCTATCACTTGTAAACGCAGAAGCTGGACTTCAGTGTTACCAAGTGATAGCGGTGAGCAGGGAGCAAAGCCCTGAGAATCATAATAGCCCACTATAGCACACTAACTGGCTAGATAGCACTGAACAGAGCCCTGTTCTATCTCGATCAGAAGGGAAGTTATGGTTATTCCATTGTTTGTGGATACAATTGATTTGATCAAATCACACATTGATCACATTAACAAAAATCAAGTGTGTGGCCACCATTGAGAATGGCTTTTTTTTACATCTCTTTTATATTGTTCATATTGAATCTTGTAATTACAATACAACATCTAAATAAAATACCATTTCATAAGAATGGTTGTATCTTATACATCAGCATATTCTACAAGCAAAATTAAAGAAGTGTATAACTGTGAGCAGAAATACAGCCTGATCAGTGCTGTTGTTTATAAAAATTAGGAAGGTGCTTGGTATCCTTTTCAACACTAGAAACACTAGAGGAGTCCTATCTATCTATCTATCTATCTATCTATCTATCTATCTATCTATCTATCTATCTATCTATCTATCTATCTATCTATCTATCTATCTCATAAGTGCATTCAACTTCTTTGGTGGACCATGGTGAGAAATGTTTTGATGGAACCTGTCCTGTTAAATCACTGTATGATCTTGGCCACCGTGCTTCACCTCAGTTTCAGGGTCTTGGCAAACTTCTTATAGGTATCCAGAATCTCTGCGTTGAATGTGGCTGGAGCAGTGCTGGCTGAGGCCACACACTGTGAGAGCAACGGATCAGTATGAATGGCATAGGTATCCAGATACCTTCAAATATACAGAAATCCAATCACCAAAATCTCATATATGTTTTACCATTACAACAACATTTTAAAAGTAATTTTCAATCTTGTTGAATCTGCAGAGCTCTTTGAAATAATCTTCGGTGATGCGGCCATCAAGGTCCTGGTTCAGGCAATGCCTGTTATATGGTGACAACACTCTGTCCCTGTCTCCCAATTGCGCTCCTGTGTTGTTACCTTGTCACGTTGTCCCATTGGAGGCTACAAGCAACCCTGCAGACGCACATTGCGCAGGTTTAGTCTATTGTTCTAACCATCAGTAAACTCCTTCTGAGAAATGCCAAATAATTCATGCAGAAATAGCCATACTAAGACGCAACAATGGAAAAGATTTATATTACAAAAAAGCAATTTATAAAGCCAGTAAAAAATGGTTTGAATCTTGTCTAGTTCAGCAGGGACCGTCCGAGATTCGACCCATGTATGGGCAGGCTGAGTGTACACAAGTCAATCCATCGATCAGCTTGTGTACAACAAGCATGTCTAATTTCTAGCATGTATTTGTTGCCAGCAGCTATAGTGCTGGCATTAATCATTATGTTCCCCTGACAGGGACAGCTCCTTATCCCCCCCGTCAAACACAATAGCTCCATGGGAGGGAGTCAATGTTGATGGGAGAATCAAGCAATTTTCTTTCCTGCAACCACAGGGGGAAAATCACATCATCTATGGCCTGCCTTATGATAAACTGGTCTTTAGCAAGTTTAATGCCATTCACATCTACTTTAACATTTTACAACCAACATCAGAAACAAGGAGACAATGCACAATGTGGACATAAAATAGGTCATTTATTGTGAATTTTGCAAAGACACATTTAAGCAACAAAATATACATTTGTGAACTTTTGATTTCATTCTATACATTACTAGACCATAGCAATAAATTAAATGTACACTATTTACAGACAGAGGTCACCCGAGACTTACAATAAGCACCACCAATCTAAAAAGAATACAAATAGATGTATATTATCCCCTTTACTCAATTCACATACTTCAAAATGATTTTTTTTTTACTCTAAAATTAGAAACCGATTTTGCTTATTGTTTGTATTTTGTCTAGTGCTACATTTAGGTAAAAATTATATTTATTTATATCGGCATGCTATTTTTATGTACACAACTCTTTTTTATTTTATATCTGCAAAATTAAAACAAACAATTTAAAATAAATTAAACCATTAAACACAATCTGATGTAGATGTCTGGTTATAACACCAACATCTCCTGGGATATCATAGAATTAAATATTTGAAATTGGGCAATGACAGTCAGTATAAAAGTTGGCAGCTGAAAATAAAAAACAAAGACAAGATTTTTCTTAAAATATAGAACCTCGGATTTCTCTACTCCAGTTAAATAATACTAACAGGTCTTGTCCCTCCCACAGCCTTTGACTGGATAGTGAAAGGAGAAGCAGCAGATTGATGATCTCATCTTTCGGTCATGCTGCACTCTCCAGCTATCAGCATGTACCTTATTAGCACATGTGCACTGCAGCACAACTGATTAGATCCCTGTGCTGCTTCTGCCTGTGCACAGGAAGTTATGTCCTGTACACACGGTCGGACATTGATCGGACATTCCGACAACAAAATCCATGGATTTTTTCCGACGGATGTTGGCTCAAACTTGTCTTGCATACACACGGTCACACAAAGTTGTCAGAAAATCCGATCGTTCTGAACACGGTGACGTAAAAAACGTACGTCGGGACTATAAACTGGGCAGTAGCCAATAGCTTTCGTCTCTTAATTTATTCTGAGCATGCGTGGCACTTTGTGCGCCGGATTTGTGTACACACGATCGGAATTTCCGACAATGGATTTTGTTGTCGGAGAATTTTATAGCCTGCTCTCAAACTTTGTGTGTCGGAAATTCCTATGGAAAATGTGTGATGGAGCCTACACACGGTCGGAATTTCTGACAACAAGGTCCTATCACACATTTTCCATTGGAAAATCTGACCGTGTGTACAGGGCATAAGAGGAAATCTCTCCAACAGGGATGTACCAAAGGATACCCGCTTGTCAAGTAGAAATGAACACATCATACACTAATGCACACAGGAGGGTACCCTTCGCCACCTTATTCATAGCATTTAAGATGACAAGAATTAAAAAGGTATATGCAAATCTTTTCTTTTAGTCAAACCTTTTTTTGGTATGATTTTGGTATGATTTAGGGAACTCTATCTCTATTTATATTATTATTATTACTATTTTTAATTGGAATGAAGGACTAATTTTGCCTATAAAATATGACCTTTAATATAACACATATATATATATATATATATATATATATATATATATATATATATATATATATATATATATATATATATATATATATATATATATATATATATATATATATATATATATTTCTTTTTTGAATAAAAAAAAATCTGAGTTTTAAAATAATTTTACAACAATTAAATGATTTTAAATATATGCTGATCAGCTGAAATGCCAGGGACGCCACTCTTTCAAAAGTAAATTTCTGTTCTCTGAGCCTTTGGTTGAGCAGCTCACTTTGCTTTTTAAAATGCTTAGAAGCAGAACGGGGCTTTCCTGGCTTATGCTCTCCCAATACTCTTTCTTACTCTCAGAAAACCTTAGCCTGGTTTCACCTTCCATAACTATGGAAACCTAAACCCAACTGCTTTTGCTGTAAATGCTTTGGTAAAAGTAATAATATGGGCTTTTAAAATAACTGCACAACCTTCAGCAATATATAAAAGCACAATGTATTTCCAATGTAATTTATAACATATTATTGATGTTTAGCACTCCATAAATATGTTTTGTTGTGTGATGGCACCAGTTCTAGTAATATTTAAAGCAGATTTCAATTTTGATCATAGTGATTAACACAAAAGTATCACAACAAATATATTGAACTAAAGATTGCCTCTGAACCTCCAGTCAATCTGATCCTACTGCCACTAGGCTGGGTTCACACTGCCGCATGGAGCGGCTCAAAGCAAGGGTCCACTGCGTCCCCGTTCACCGTTTCCGGTCCGATTTAAGCCCAAATTTTTGGCTGAATTCGGACCTGAAATAGACCAGAAGACGCACAGGACTCCTGTGCAACTTGCTACGGGGCCGGTCACAATCCTGTGTAATTAGCTACGGGGCCAGTCATGATCAGAGCTAAAAATAGCCACTGATTTTATAAATGTCACTGGCAGGGAAGGGGTTAACACTAGGCTGTGATCAAGGGGTTAAATGTGTTCCCTCAGTGTTTTCTAAATGTGGGGGGGACTGTCTAGGGGAGGAGACCGATCGTTGTTCCTATATACTAGAAACGCACAATCTATCTCCTCACCTGCCAGAACGGGAATGTGTGTGTTTACACACACACACATCTCCGTTCTGGCTCTGTCAGGAGCGATCGCGCGGGTGCCCGGCAGACATTGCAGCCACCGGGTACGTGCATTGGCTCCTTAGTGAGGAGGCACACACGTGCGCCATACAGCAATTTGCGCAAGGGAGCCATTCTGACGCCGTCAAACGGCAAGAGGTTAAGAGGCATTCTGAATTTTGCAATGAGACCAATGCATCTCACAGAAAGTAAGACTCCCGCTCTGCAGTTGGTAGCAGGAGACAGGCTTTTTTACTCAGGCTATGACTACAATTGTAGCACTTAAATTTAGTTGCCTAATTCTATAAAAAGTGTCCCTTGTGCTGATGACTGCTCTCTTAGTTGAAATCTTCAGTCCTCTTCCCCAGACCGCATACCTCTGCAACATAGAAGCTGTACTATAGCTTCGAGCAATGAAAGGCAATCTGTAAGTGGAGGATGGTGGATGAATGAAAGGTCTGCCTCCTTCATTCATAGAGCACATTTCATTGATGGAAACTATAGTACAGCTTCTATGAATAGAGAAGGGCGGGCATAGTCATTACTCTTGAAAAATGCCAATGGCAGATCTATTATTGGGGTATGAGCTAATGACAGTGAAGTATGAGCTTAGCTGCCTGCTTTCTCTTCCTAATTGGCTCATTGTACTGCTTTTTTTCTCTCACATTCCATCCCTGCTGCACAGGGACTGAAATAGGCTGATGCCAGGTCAAATTCAGATACTTACACCACTTGAATTAAAAAAAATACATTTGATGGTGTATTAATGATTACGGAGCTGCATTAATGTGTGTCTTTTTTATCTGTCTTAAATTCAGCTTTAAGCCTAATCCTGTTAAGAAGTTAAAGAAAATTCAAATACAGGTGGATGTCATTTAGAATGAGCTGCCACCGGTAGTGGAGAGGTGGGCATGAATGGGGATCTGGAGCATAGCATTGTGGGATTGCACTGTACAACGTTAGGTTGGTGCTCCAATGTCACTTTTTTTACAGCACCCAATGAGTTGTTTTTATATGTAACCAATTATTGTTGGAGATTATACAAATGTAAACATACAGATAGAAGTAATCAATCTGATGTAAAGTAATCAGAAATGCATGGGTTAATTAGTTACTTAAAATCTACAATATGCTTTTGGAAAACATAGAAAAATTGAAGATTTTTCTGGATATCCATAAAAAAGCAAACTTGCAAAAATGTATCAACCTGAATTAAGGTAAAATTCCATAGAGCACATTTTATAATAATATAATTATAATCATAACTTGCATTTCTTATTTTAGCCCAAAGAGGGCATCCGATAGCAGTAAATGCTTTGAATTATTAAAGTATAACTAGAGGCAAAACTTTTTTTTTTAGTCTTAGGTAGTGTGGAGATGGATTAGAACAGCTGTCAGCTTTTATTGCTGTGTGCACCCCCGTTAAGGAGATTCACCCTCTGTATTTGTTCTGTTTACCATTATCATTGAAAGTGAAAGTAAAAGAAAAGCCCAAATTTTGGATTGTTCTCAGAAAAAAATTGGAGGGGAAATCTTCCATTGGGCACCCTAGTTCTGGTGACCTGGGGGTCCAATGAATTCCCCTAATTTGCAGGGATTTCCTCTCTCTTCCTGTTTGGCTATGGGACAGGAAGTGAAGGGAAATCTCCGCAATGGGACACAGATGCGAAAAAAAAAATCTGACAGAGGTTATAACCCTCCCGTGCTCCGAAATCCGAAATAAAACAAGTTTTGCCTATAATTTTACTTTAAGTCTTAAAGATGATAATGACAGTGACACCCAACACAGCAGTATGCTGTCATCTGTTCCATCCATATACCTTATAATTTAATAGATATGTACAAAACTGTAAGCTATACGTGGTGTTTTATATGCTCATATGATTAAGTTCTAATGGTTTATATGTACAAATATTTATGTTAAATTATTGAATATTCGAGTACTGAATCATTGTTCAGATGATGATAATGTCATTATCTCTGGCAGCACAATAAATGGTGCAGAGCAGAATTCAGAGTGCACACATTGTTCAAAATTAAAGTCAGGCAAAGTCAGTTAAAACTGTTCTGGGCATTTTTTTAAGCCTGTTTCTGATAATGCATATTACAGAAACAAACAAAAAAGGGAAACAGATGAAAATTATAAGCTGGAAGAACCTTATGGTAGTTGTTTGATTTGGCATTTAAATTTTAAACTCTAAATATTTCTTTGTATTACAGGGTGCATCCACTTTACATGCTGGGCTTTCTAATATGAAAGCCCAGCACTATCTGTATGATATGCCCTATTTACCATTTTCAACTGGTAAAGCCTCATGCACACTGGGCATTTAGCTCTTGTGCACAATATTTTAGGTGTTTTTATGAGGGTAGAAGGTACAGGTGCACCATCCAGCCTAGCTTCTGTAAACGTCTATGAGAGGCTAAAAACTGCTGTGGCTGGACGGTGTACCTAAATAGTATTAAGGCCAATATGGGCTCAAGAATGAATGACCAGAACACAAGAAATTAGCTTTTTTCTCATTTGGCCCTGGGCATATATTGTCCCAAACACTAGTACCACACAGTGCACCATCCAGCCACAGCAGCTTTCAGCCTCTCATAAAGTTTTACAAGCTGCTGGTAGCAAGGCTGGACAATGCAACTGTGCTGTCTGCACAAAAACACTGGAATCTCATGTACGGGGGCTAAATGTCCAGTGTGCACGAGGCCTAAAGCCGGCCATAGACATTTCGAATCTCGCTCGCTTCAGCAGGAACCCGCCAAGAGTCTAATCATGTATGGGCAGGCTGAAACTTGGGCACAACCAGCCTGTCATGTTGTACATGCGATTATTGCAAGGGGGTGTTACAGCAATAACCACTGTCTTCTCCCAGCAGGGACAGCTTTCCTTGCCATAGGGAGAACACAATGGCTTGGCAGGAGGAATTCCCCTGTCAACGCTGGCTTAAGATCTTTTGTGACAAAGCAGCTGTAAGGAAGATACAAAACCGGACCCCACCTCTTATAGAGAACTACCTGCTGGCTGGGAGTGCTTTTTTTTTTTCTTTTTTTTTTAGAAATTAACAAAATATTTACAAGAAATATATATAAAGAAACACTATACATTCCATTTAATGATGAATATCCATAGAGATCATAAGTGTGCACAGCCTATGGCATTAGGGTGTGCACCACAAAGCTCAAACACACATGCATTTCTCTGCAGCCTCAGCTGGCCGTGACAGTGAATGAATTAGGAGTGCTCTGTGCTAAGTGGCTTCCTGTTCATTCACAAACTGAAGCATAGTTAACACCGTTTACTATGCTTCCGTTATGAACACAGTGAGTGATTGTGTTCATTTAGAAAAGAAAGGGGCCGGTAAATTACATATTTGCTAGCCCCTTCCCCCACTCTCCATCCTGAAACATCCCCCGCAGCAGCTGGGGGAGAGGAGCAGTGGCAAGCCAGCAGCACTGCGGGGTTGGGGGTCAACACGGAGGGAAACCCAGGTAGTAGGGGGAATCAGCACTTCACATAGTGATTATGGTGTGCCCAGGCACACCTGGCACACCCCCTGCACATGCCTAATATAGAGATGGCATTGGCTTCAAGGGTACAGGACTAAGGTCACCATTAATTGATACTTCAGTATGAATAGATTTTAGTGTGAGCTGAATCACTTGAAAGATATAACTGGACTGTTATATAAAAAAAAAATTACCACTCATGCAGATGGCTTTCTCAAATCAAATGTGTGTTGGGGACACACCCTAGCACTTGTAGCCCCATGGGCAACTCCTTAACAGTGAACTCCAGGTACCGATCTTTAAGCATAGTTACATTGGTCCAGCATTGGTTCAGAAGCACCAATATACTGTAATTATGCGTATGCTATACTTGTGGGATCACTGTTGGAGTGGTTAATTGCTGTATTAGTTGTCCACGGTCTTTCGGGTCCCAAACCATTCACAGAATGCCTTTGAATGCAAAGCTCTCTCATGACATCACTGTCCTGCTTCTCAACTTTGTTTAATCTGAGAATGCTCTTCTGTAAATGGTGCCCATGGACCTATAAGACAGTAGTGATCACTGTAGTAGCAGTGAATACTACAGTAAGTAATCCCCTTCCTCAGCAGTCCCATGGGTATGGCACATGCATTCTTGCATACGACCAAACTGAACCAATGTAACTATGCATTAAAATCCATACCTGGAGTTCAGGTTTAATCCCAACACTTATTAGAATTGAGGAAGCCATTAGGATGAGTGGTAAAGGTGGTTTAACTGTCTAAAACATTCAAACACACTACCTTATAGAACAAGTCCAGCAGAACATGCGTAACTACTACTAGCTATACCATGAGCTAGATAAATTAGATCTCTCACAGACACTCTGGATTACACACTATGGATTTACTACTGATGACATTTTTTGAAATCCTCAAATTTACTTACTGTGATGACCATTATGAGAGGAATATATTTCTAGCTTGCATTTTTACTAACAGTACATTGAATTCATAGGATGGTATGAGACTTCATAGAGTTAAAGGTAGAGCCATGGACTGCAGCTTAGGGAAGTTTTGCCTGAGCAGCAAAAATAAAATGCACAAATCCAGGAGGATGATTTAGCAGCCCAAAGTCTATCCATAATTAAAATAATATCAGTTTTGGCCATTTATTTATAAATATATATATATATATATATATATATATACATACATACATACACACACACACACAAAACTCTCACAGATATATCACAAAATGGACAACAATATTGAGAATCGGCTTCACTTATATTGTATCAGCATTAAACTCTGTTGTTCCAATTTAGAATTTTGCTGGTTACTTTTTTTTTTTAAAGGTGCTTAGTTATTATTATTAGTATTTTTATTATTTTTATTTTTAATACAATACAGAATTCATATAGTGCTAACAGTTTGTGCAGTGCTTTACTATATAAAGGGAGTCAGTAGAGTTACAATACTGTTCAGGACAAGGGAGTTAGGAGGGTCCTGTTCATGAGAGTTTATAATCTAATTTTTGGCTTCTAGCTAATCCCCTCACCTGAACCTGAATCTAGGGGCAGAATGCATTCTTTATTAACCCATGCCATGTACTCCTCTATAATTAAAGCATAAAAATGTTTTTGAATACCAAGTATCACCTAAGGTTGGACTTCTATCTATGGAAATACAACAATATAAAAAAATTAAGCATAGGAAAAAAAAGACATAGGCGTTACCCACCAACCATTTAGGTAATTAATTTCTATCTTTTAAATAAAAGCTGTAATCGGAGTGGTGTTATGGAAATCATAACGTTTTTGTCTGGGTTTTATAGACATGACATAGCAGAACGTAAAACTTTGGTAACAGTCTAATATAGAAATAATCACTTTATAACCTTTGTCACTCCCTAATTCCCTGATTCTTTTACTTATTCCTAATTTCTTTCTGTAAACAAGCTCTATTCACTGTTATATATGTTCATTTTCTTTTTTGAAAATATATTTTATAACAGAATGACAACAAACACGTCACACTATACATATACTGATAGGTATCACTGTACCGTGTGTTCAGTCTTCTAAACCAGGAGGTATATTATTAATGCTGGGACTCCAAACAACCTACTTGATTGACCCCTGTTGTCAATACAGTATGTTATTTTTCTGGGAACCCAGAAAAAGGTAGTTCCAAAATACTATTCAACAGAATGTATGCTGTAAATGACCTGGAGACCCATAAAACACATTAGAGACACCCTGTTTGGGGCTGGTACTCACCATGCACATTACTTGTAAACCACTATAAATAAATGCCCATTCAACAGCAACAGTGATCACCAAGAGCAAATAATAAATATAAGCTTTAATTAAAATGATTTAACCATTGTGCAAAGACTATGAAAACATGTATATAAATGTATATGTGCTGCTTATTGTGATGACCTTTCTCTTAGATTTATAATGCCATTTGTTGAAGAGCCCCCTTACCTATAGTCCAACTGAGATGGCCTACTGCCCCATGACATCACCATATTGTTGGCTATTTTCCAATTTTTTAGAGGAAGAAAGCCTTATTTGGTTCTCCTTGATGTTGTCATTGCGGGCAATGTGTTGAGCATCTGCATGTAGCTTAGGTAAACAAAGCTGGACATTTACATTTACATCCATTCTACGTTTCTGTACAATGGTTACAGAGGTTGAATAAAGAGAGCTAAAGTCAACAACTCATTAAGGTTCCATGGCTGAGCATACAATTTTTTTTAGATCATAAATCTTTTCTGAAATCAACCATGCTGAGATGGACTGGATATAAATGGTGATGCTACCACAGATTTCTGTACAGCTCTTATTTGGCATCTACCCTAAAAATCATTCTCAGCACAGTCTCCATGGAAGTCAATGAATTGAGAGCTGTGCATTAATCTCAGAAAACCACTTTAAATACATTAAGGGTTCCTCCCTAAAATCACCAAGAAATAGCAACAATATTTAGTATACTATGGTCTGGAAGCTCTTTTGCTGCTTTGACTTACTCAGCACAATGGGAATTCATGTTTTATAAATAATATTTAAGCTGAATTAATTGTTCAAACTACTAGAACATTAGGATGGTTTTGCACATATGTTTTGTGGTCAGTGACTATTGTACAGTCATGTTTGAAGTAGTACTGTAGACAAAGCGTTATGGTATGGCAGCAATGAAGGGGACTTTGCAAGCCTCAAGAAGATTTCAACATATCCTGGAGATGGAAAAGCAGCATTTGGTAACATCAATGAATTAAACACGAAGCACCACTTCTAGGTGGGATGCCTAGGATTGTGGTGAGAATTCCAGTAATCTTTCCTGACAATTACAACAAACCGGTGCATTCGGCGATCAGTGCACCTGAATAAAAAGACTGTGCAAGTAGGATGTATCAAGTAAAAAATGCTCTTTGCT
The DNA here is from genome assembly GCF_042186555.1 of Aquarana catesbeiana. Lineage (NCBI taxonomy): Eukaryota > Metazoa > Chordata > Amphibia > Anura > Ranidae > Aquarana > Aquarana catesbeiana. The sequence continues at coordinate 676,617,352 of NC_133325.1, read as the reverse complement.
TTAGACAAAATAAAAGACTGAAATGAAAAAGAGTTAGGTCCACTATCAGACAAGACTCCGTTCACAAGACAAGTGTGACAAGTGTGGACACAAAGAGTGCACTAAGATGACAGTTCTTTCATTGATTTGTGGGGAACAGCGCAATAATTGAACATTTCCTTGAATGCGTTGTGGCAGTTACTATTCGTGGAGTGAGCATACCCTTTCAGGTCAGTTCTCAAGATGGTAGTTAAAGTTTGAGTAGTCTTCAACTCACTGAAAAGCAAATTAAAAAAAAAGACAGTCAGTGAAGAAATCATATATATGTGATAGTGTGTTCTACATGCTTATACTAAATGGTAGCCTAGTATTTTACCTTTATAGAGATCAACAAGAACATGCTGCACTGAGCACATAGCCAAACAAGGACATATTGAACTGCAGCAACAGTGAGGGTAAACGGAAAACGATCAGCAGGAAGTGCTGATTTGTAACAGGATGTGCTTCAATTTCCTTTTTCACGTATAATTTTGCAACCCAATTTACTTCTTCCATTTATAAGAAGGGAATGTGCAGTGGTTTTGTACATATTTATATATATATTTTGTCAGGAGACAAAAACATTTAAAAACTGCATATTGAAGCGGAACGTCACTTTCTGCCCTTACTAAAGGTAAGGGATGTTTTTCATAGTGATGTCTCCATAAAATAAAGCATGGAGACATGGATGGATGGGTGAGTTTGCTTTGAATATTCAAAGTGAATTAAATAGCGTTTTTGGTTTGTGGTGGTCAGTTGCAGAGTAGTTTCTCATACGTAGTCTTTGATTCAGTCAGCAGATGACACTCTAGTCTTGTTTCCACATTTTCAGCTACCTCACCTTTTAGATTTGCTGAAAGAATCAAAACTACTGAAGTGAATGAGCAATCACAGCAGTGACACACCCCTTATCAAATGGCCTAGTATGAGGTTTAAAATATATATTTTTTTTTTAAATAAAAATATAGGGGCATAAACCTGTCATAAGGAGCAATAAAGCACCCCCACTATGTAGTACTTCAATAGAGGAAGTAAAGTTATAAAGCAGGGGTAGGCAACCTCGGCCCTCCAGCTGTTTTGAAACTACAAGTCCCATGAGACATTGCAAGACCCTGACAATAACAGGCATGACTCCTAGAGGCAGAAGAATGATGAGATTTGTAGTTTCACCACAGCTGGAGGGCCGAGGTTGCCTACCCCTGTTGTAAAGCTTGCATATCCAATGATATAATGTGGCTGCACATATTATATACTGAATATATAGTATACATTGCATTAGTTAACAAACATTGATAATTGATAATATTATTTTACAAATAATCAGTGATGACCACCATACATTCCCTGTGACAATACAGTGCAATAATCAATCCCTATGTTCTGTGTAAATGCAGTGAACAAAAGTCTTGCTTTTCCTTACTAGCCCTTATGCCCAGATTTGGCACAATTAGTAACAATTAGAAGTAGTTACATTTGCATATCTACAAAAAAAGAATAAAAATAAATTTAACATCATTTAATTTAGCCACATTTTAGATTTTCAAATGTTGGGAAACATAGCAGATGTCATTATTTATGCAAAGGCGTGCTTGTGGTCATTACACATAAAAATGAGGAGCTTGGCAAAAAATATCATATTTATCATAAATATTAATGTACTTTGTATTTTATGACATTTTGTAGCACCAGGTATAAAAAAGGTGGCTTGGAAACCCAGATTTACCACCTTGTGTTTACACTGTAGTATTAATATAATGCAATGTATATACAAAGAAAGCCATGTGAGCACTCATAATGACCACAGGTTATTAGCCATGACTGCTAAGCCCATTATATGTGTTTAAACAGAGGATTCCGCGCTTAGGATAAAAATCTATAGCTGCAGCCACCCCAAAAAAACACCACAGAGTGGTGCCCAAAAGGTTGTAAATCAAAAAGGGAAATGGAGCTGCTGATAATTTTGTAAATGTCACCTAATTAGGGCAAAAAATTGACCCCAGGGTTACCCCAGGGTTACCAGGATTGAAGATTGTATACCGTATATACTACACGCTCTTTACCCCTGCTGGGGTGAGGGCTTCTGGTGAGTACATATACCTAAGGGGGAGCACAAGATGTCACTTTGTATTGTTGCACAGAAGCTGAGATAAAGACGCATCACTTGAAAACTTGCACAAGTCACTTTATTGTTTATTGCACAGAAGTTGGAAAAAAAATCGCATCACTTGAAATTAATTACATCACTTGGAATATGAACTTTTATTTTTAAGAGATTTTTTCATATTTTCATATTATTTTTGAATGGACTAATCATACATTCATCTTTCTTATAAACACTCTGCGTGTTTTGACTGTGGTGACAGAAAGTTTATCAATTACCTTTTGCCGCACAGTCCTTTGTCATTTGTGGATCAGACACCCATCTTAATCACTTTATATGTTTCACATATAGTTTATTTGATTCATTTGAAGAGTTACTTATTTTATGGTGTTTATATATACAATAATTTCAGCCCTTTTTTTTGGTTTCTAACTAATTCTAATACCACATAGGAATTTCAGTTGCACATTACTGCTTCCTATTGCTGATCAATACTTTCCCTTTATATGTATTGCAAAGCTCTCAGGCACTGGATTATTTGTATTTCATATTGCCATTTTCATACAATGCAATATGGGACTATATGATAAGTGATGTGCAAAGTTAGTATTGGATCAACTATCGTAGCTTTTGGGTAGAGGGGGAATACGTTTTGACCGGTAAATACTAAAAATCTTCAAAATGATAAGTATCAGAAAAATACATAACATATATAGTATAGAAGTGTAACTGATAAACAGGATATTAAGTTTAAAGCAGAAGCTTTAAAATCACTAACGCGAGCTATTAACACTTTCTTCGACTTTCTTTAGAATAGGGGACCAGCTCATTTATTGCCAAGTAAGCCCCTGAAATTTGCATTGCATAATGGGAGTTGAGTAGCTTTGGCACAGAGAAGAGGGCACACACAGGAGCAAAACCTCAAACAAATGTTTCCTGACAGATGCATGAGAACATCATAAGTATGAGCATGAGTACACCGCTCACATTTTTGTCAATATTTTAGTATATCTTTTCATGTGACAACACTGAAGAATTGACACTTTTCTACAATGTAAAGTAGTGAGTGTACAGCTTATATAACAGTGTAAATTTGCTGTCCCCTCAAAATAACTCAACACACAGCCATTGTCATGTGACTCATTAGTGTTACAACGTCTCTGGTGTGAATGGGCAACCATACAGCGGTTTAACAGGACAGGTTCCACTCAGAACAGACCTCGCCATGGTTGACCAAAGTGGTTGAGTGCACGTGTTCATCGTCATATCCAGAGGTTGTCTTCAGGAAATAAATTTACAAGTGCTGCCAGCATTACTGCAGAGGTCGAAGGGGTGGGGGGTCAGCCTGTCAGTGCTCAGACCATACGCTGCACACTGCATCAAATTGGTCTGCATGGCTGTCATCCCAGAAGGAAGCCTCTTCTAAAGATGATGCACAAGAAAGCCCGCAAGCAGTTTGCTGAAGACAAGCAGACTAAGGACATGGATTACTGGAACCATGTTCTGTGGTCTGATGAGACCAAGATAAACTTATTTGGTTAAGATGGTGTTAAGTGTGTGTGGAGGCAACCAGGTGAGGAGTACAAAGACAAGTGTGTCTTGCCTACAGTCAAGCAAGGTGGTGGGAATGTCGTGGTCTGGGGCTGCATGAGTGCTGCCGGCACTGGGGAGGTACAGTTTATTAAGGGAACCATGAATGCCAACATGTACTATGACATACTGAAGTAGAGCATGATCCCCTCCCTTCAGAGACTGGGCCGCAGGGCAGTATTCCAACATGATAACCACCCCAAACACACCTCCAAGTCGACCAGTGCCTTGCTAAAGAAGCTGAGGGTAAAGGTGATGGACTGGCAAAGCATGTCTCCAGACCTAAACCCCATTGAGCATCTGTGGGGCATCCTCAAATGGAAGGTGGAGGAGCGCAAGGTCTCTAACATCCACCAGCTCCGTGATGTCATCATGGTGGAGTGGAAGAGGACTCCAGTGGCAATCTGTGAAGCTCAGGTGAACTCCATGCTCAAGAGGGTTAAGGCAGTGTTGGAAAATAATAGTGGCCACAAAAAATATTGACACTTTGGGCCAAATTTGGACATTTTCACTTAGGGGTGTACTCACTTTTTAGACATTAATGGCTGGATGGATGTTGAGTTATTTTGAGGGGACAGCAAATTTACACTGTTTTACAAGCTGTACATTCACTACTTTACATTGTAGCAAAGTGTCATTTCTTCAGTGTTGTCACATGAAAAGATATATTAAAATATTTACAAAAAATGTGAGGGGTGTACTCACTTCAGTGAGATACTGTAAATGTTTTTTTTTTAATTTAATGGGTTTTATGTATAAGCAATCAGTCCATACACATGCAGCATGGCTTCAGAGGAACACGCTTTTACATCTAAAAGGCAAAGGAGTAAAATGTTAGCTAAATTTTCTTTCAGTTTTAGAGTCCAAAACCAGTATGACAGCTGTGACCATGAAAAGCTTGGGGCATCACTCCACATGATCACCCAAAGCCTGGCAACTCCCACTCATGATTGTAGGCGAATAAGGAGCCCCTCCTGACTCTGTGAACACACTCTTGGAAAAATAAATAGAAGCTGCAACACACAACCCAGTCCGAATTGTAGAGTCAACAAACAAACAAGGCTTCATCCTGGTTCCAAAGGATTTGTAAAGTATCATCAGAATAGGAATTAAGAGTAAATCTTCCAATGGGTAAAATTGTTCAGGTGGCAACTGTCTGAGCATGGCTTTCTCCTATTTTGGAGAAATTTCATCTAACTTTTGTTTTGTCTATGGGGCAGAAAGTGAAGTTTATTTTCCACAAAAAGACACTGATGCTAAAGAAAAAACTTCACATGGGTTTTAACCATTCCTAACTCTAATCTAAAATTATTCAAAAAAAATTTAAGTCTGGGCTTTAGATAGTTTAAATGTCAAAGGACAACATGACATAAGGGTTGGAGCACTTGGCACTTACATTTATGACACTAAGACTTTTACAGTTTCATGGGGTTAGTTACCATAAATCGTGCATGTTAATGCACATTGCGGTAAGACAGTCTATTCAGTTGAAATACTGCCAACAAAGGACCATAAAACACAAACAGTTGTGCATTACCATGCTCTGAGGAGCACTGCAAAACAGGTATATTGCAATAAACCTTGACTGGAGTTAAACATCTTTGGTGTGCGGCCCGTTATTTGATTGGTGGATTGCAGTAGAGAAACAGTGGACACCAGGGCCTTGATTACAGGGAATCAAGGAGAATACAGGCTTAAAACAGTGGAAGGGGTTGGGTTCATCTAATTGGCACCATACCATACATGTGAAGCCAGCCTGAAAATGGTTATGAAAGTCAAACATTTAACCCTTGGGAGCCAGCGCCTTCCGGCCCTTAAAGGGGTTTGGGATTCTGGGAGGCGTAGTGGACGGTTTATGCTAATGTGACTTCAGGGGTTGGTTTTCACAGTGGTTACAAGATCGGAAAGCTCCCGATCGCTGCTTGCTTTCCATTTGTCGCTGGTAACTGTGCCAGAAGCGCGAAGGGAGTGCATTCTCAGCACAACTGTATTTGCACTAATGCACACAAATATAAGGGTGCCAAGAGGTCACGTACAGTGCCTTGAAAAAGTATTCATACCCCTTATAATTTTCCACATTTTGTCATGTTACAACCAAAAACGTAAAAGTATTTTTATGGGATTTTATGTGATAGACCAACACAAAGTGGCGCACAATTGTAAAGTTGCAGGAAAATGATAAATGGTTTTCAAAATTTTTACCAATAAATATTCCAAAAGAGTGGCATGGATTTGTATTCAGCCCCCCTGAGTCAATACTTTGTAGAACCACCTTTTGCTGCAATTACAGCTGAAAGTCATTTGGGTATGTCTGTACCAGCTTTGCACATCTAGAGAGTGAAATTTTTTCCCATTCTTCTTTGCAAAATTGTTCAAGCTCTGTCAGAATTCAATCTGGACTTTGATTGGGCCATTCTAACACATTAATATGTTTTAGTCTAAACCATTCTTTTGTAGCTCTGGCTGTATGTTTAGGGTCATTGCTCTGCTGAAAGGTGAACCTCTGCCCCAGTCTCAAGTCTTTTGCAGACTTTAACAAGTTTTCTTCTAAGATTTCCCTGTATTTGGCTCCATCCATCTTCCCATCATCTCTGACCAGCTTTCCTGTCCCTGCTGAAGAAAATCATCCCCACAACATGATGCTGCCACCACCATGTTTCACGGTGGGAATGGTGTGTTAAGGGTGAAGTGCAATTTTAGTTTTCCGCCACACAGTTTTGCTTTTAGGCCAAAAAGTACATTTTGGTCTCATCGGACCAGAGCACCTTATTCCACATGTTTGCTGTGTCCCCTACATGGCTTCTCGCAAACTGCAAATGGGATTCCTTATGGCTTTCTTTCAACAATGGCTTTCTTCTTCCCATTCTTCCATAAAAGATAGATTTGTGTAGTGCACGACTAATAGCTGTCCTGTGGACAGATTCTCCCACCTGAGCTATGGATCTCTTCAGCTCCTCCAGAGTTACCATGGTCCTTTTGGCTACTTCTCTGATTCTCTTGCCCTGCCTGTCAGTTTAGGTGGATGACCATGTCTTGGTAGGTTTTCAGTTCTGCCATACTCTTTACATTTTCGGATGATGGATTGAACAGTGCTTTGTGAGATGTTCAAAGCTTGGGACTTTTTTTTATAACCTAACCCTGCATTAAACTTCTCCACAACTTTATCTCTGACCAGTCTGGTGTGTTCCTTGGCCTTCATAATGCTGTTTGTTCACTAAAGGTCCCTAACATACCTCCGAGGGCTTCACAGATTAGCTGTAGGTATACTGAAATAACCTTTGTTGTGTAGGTATATAGTGGTACTGTCAAATTAGATCTATTTAGTGAATCTAATGTGTAGCTCCTACTACAACAGTAGAAAAATTACAATTGACATAATAAATAAAAATGGACAGAAAAATTAAACACAAGACCACCCTGTGAGAGGTGAAATGTTACTACAAATTGATGTCATAAAGTCTATGCAAAGAGTCCATTTAAATTTCCATAAATAATCTGTGCTGCTGTGAAGCTTTAAACTGGTAACATGCAATCCTCACACCACACCTCGTGTCTGTGTCACCAATTCCACAGCAGATATTGCACTCACCAGATCAATTTGCCTTGCACTATCACGCTTGGCAATTTATGCTAAAGGCCCGTACACATGATACGAAAATTGGATGAAAAAATTTGTACAACAAGCTGTCTGCCAATTTTTGGATCCTTAGTACAGTGCTTTCGAGAGCCGATTTCGCTTTTTCGTCAGACAAAAGCTGGATGTGCAGACTATAAAATTTTTGTCGGATGTGAACTCAAGGTTCGATTTCTGTTTCGTTAGTATGGTTTTCGTATGAAAAAATTGTAAGAGCAAGAATACGCATGCTCAGAAACAACAGAATACATACACAACTATTCAACACATTACGTCACTTCTGACGTTGTATTCTGTTGTTCGAAAATGTTCATATTGTGAGTAACCTCTTCACTTTCAACATGAGACTAGCATGCCACAAAAAAAACGGACGTTCGGTCGTCCCAAAATCTAAGCATGTGTACGAGGCTTTAGAGTCATATCATTAGTTAACTCCAACCAGGTAGGTCTCCAGGATGTGTTCCACCAACCCAAAATGGAAATCCATAAAGGAAGTGACAAAGAAGAGCCCTGATAGTGTAGTATATAAAACCATCTTTTAATAAAAACACACACATCTTCCATCAAACTCACATGTTCCAAGATAAAAGTACGCCTTGAAATATAATCACTCCCTCGCTACTATTGAGTGGCACCCAGTAGTTAGGTAAACATCCACAATGCGTCTCACCCAACCACTGGCTCCTAGCTCCTGGGTCATCACTTTTGCTCACACAGGTTGAGCATGATGTGTCACTCTTGGTTGCTGTACAGTCACATCCTTACACGTTTCGTCGTTGTGGATATTTACCTACCTACTGGGTGCCACTCAATAGTAGTGAGGGAGTGATTATATTTTCACCTCTCACAAGGTGGTCTTGTGTTTAATTTTTCTGTCCATTTTTTATTTAATATGTCAATTGTATTATTGGTGTAGTAGGAGCAACACATTTGATTCATTAAATAGATCTCATTTGATGGCACTGCTATATACCTAAACACAGGTTACTTTTTTATAAATTCTATATATTAAAAGTGGCAGCATTTATTGATCAGTTTTTTCACTTTTTTCTCTGTGGCGCAGAGGTGGAATTGTAGAACAGTGGGTAAGGGATCACAATTCTTTGGAGTGTATTTATACTGAGACTAAATCACACACAGGTAGACTCTATTTACTAATTAGGTGATTTCTGAAAGCAATTGGTTCTACTAGATTTTAGTTAGGCCCCTTTCACACTGAGGCTCTTGTAAATTGCCAGTAAAACACTGAGCGCTTTTGAAGAGCTTTTCAGGCACTTTTGAAGAGCTTTCCATTAATTTCAATGTAGGGGGCGTTTTTTTCACTGTCCCACGAGTGCACTGCCCCAGTGTGAAAGCATTCATTGATTTTAATGGAAATAGGTTTTCGTGAGCTTTTTGGGTGCTTTTTTTAGCGTGAAAGTGCCTGAAAAGCTCCTGAGTGTGTAGGGGGTCTTAGGTGTATCAGAGTAGAGGGGGCTGAATACAAATGGACACCACACTTTTCAGATTTTTTTTGCAAAAAAATGTTGAAAACCATTTATCATTTTCCTTCCACTTCACAATTATGTGCCACTTTGTGTTGGTCTATCACATAAAATCCCAATAACATACATTTAAGTTTTTGGACTGTATTTGCGTGCGGCCAGCGCCAAAGTAGCTTCTTTATGCATTGCAAGTAGCAAAGCATGATGCACAGTAGACATTAACATAGACATTAGCAACCAATCATAGGTTACACCAGTACAAGATGGACTTTAATTAGTTGCTGTGTATACTGCACTTTTCACGTAGAGCTTTGCTTCTTAAGAATTGTTATTGAATACCCATGAAAGAGAAAGTTCAAAAACTATTTTGGGAATGTTCACTGTGTTCTTTTCCTATGTTTACTGTGTTGTTTGAAAGCAGTTTCTAATAACCCCTGGGGCTATTTCTGTCTAGTAACGCGTTCATATGTTGCACTACCAATAATATGTATACTGTAGTACTTTCTTCTTTTCCATTTTCTTTTCCTCAAAAAACAGGAAATCTGAAATTACACTTTTCCTGTAAAAACAAATAGTCCAGCTGTGTAGTATTTAACAGTTTTTGAAAAGTTGGGGGAAAATCAATGAAAACAATATTTAGTGAAATGTAGAGTAAGACAGCGTTCTGTGTGGTGTGCTTTAGGTGCGTTACATTTTAGGTTTGTTTTACATGCGCTTTAAGTGCATTTCCAATGTACTCTATATAAAGTATGTTTTGATGAAAGCACATCAAAGATGGAACAAGGCCTTAGCATATCATAGAGCGTTCCAAAGCAAGATTAAGCCTGCAAAACGAAACTTATTATCTTATCTCGTTTACATTTTTGAAACCTCACACATAAAAAACATATTGATGGTAAGTGCCCATCACTGTTGTAAAAAACATCAATACATCAGTGACAAAATCCTTCTAGAATGAACACATAATTTTCTAGGCATCTTATAGATATGATGGTTGCTTGGGTCATACCAAGCTTACTTTCCAAGCTGAAAAAATGCACAACCGAGGCCAAGCCACACACTAGAACAGCTAGCTCATGCTATCTAGAGCTGGATTGCGTGCCTGCAGACACATCTACTTACTGTACTGGAGCCGGAACTTGACTGGCTGAGTTTATCAAAACGAAATTTGAGGTTGGATCTTGGGGAATTTCTACTCTTTATATCTGTGAGAAGGAAAAACCATCAGATGTGCACTTCAATGGGTTCTAAGCTAATTTAAAGTGAACATTTCTTAGTTTCTTTATTATTATTTTTTTAGTTCTGGGTTAAGTGAAGCAAGGTTTTACCCACTTCCAGCTCTCTCTATTTACCCCAAGGCCATAGAAACCAGGTTTCTGACTGAGGAATGGAGCTGGACTAGAAACACCATATGCTGGAGGAACCAGAAATCTGACAGCGGAGCCTTGTCTTGGTACGACAGGAGGAGGAGGAAAAACTCCACACAGTTAACCCCAAACTAAAGAATAGTTCTGGGTAGAGATCCACCTTAAACATTTTCTACATTATGAAGGGGAATGGTTAGCATAATGACTATACCACTTAGACATACTATGATTTGGTTATATTTGCCATATATTAACTTTATTTCATAGTATCTACCGTTGTAATTTAGGTCTTGTCTTTTTTATTTATCATATATATATATATATATATATATATATATATATATATATATATATGTACCAAGTGGAAATAATTAAACAGATGGTATGTAGGGAAGATGGAATAAAGGAGGAACAGAAACATTACAGGAAAAACTGTCAGCCTAAAGTGTCACCACATGACACTTTTACACAATAGGTTGCCTGTAAAAGAAGTGTGAACATACTTATTTTTTCAGTGGCCCATGTATTGAAAAGCCACCACATCTCCACTCCCTAACCGGATGAGTTGAATAGTTGCTTCCCCCTGGCCACTGCGGCTTAAACCCTTACAGGTAACTCTTTACTACAGGTAAGCCTATAATAAGGCTTACCTGTAGCTACCCAGGATATCTCCTAAACCTGCACAGTTTAGGAGATATCCCCTGTATCAGCATGTCCCGTCATCGGCACATGCGCACTGAAGCAATGGCATGTTTGTACCGTTGCTTCAGCTAGTGTGCTGTTACCGGCGGCTCCCGCGCGCATGAGAGGGAGTGACGTAATCATGGCTCCAGCCAATCACAGCGGTGGAGCCCGCGATACCCGGAAATAACTCCGGGAGCAATGTCGCTGGCTGGAGCTGTGTACTGGGACCGCTGCGGGGGCTTCAATCTAAGGTGAGTATTTCAAAATGAGCTAGAATGCTATGCATACTAGTTCATTATGCCTTTGTCTTTCAGGTTTTTTTTTGTTTTTTTGTGGGTTTACAACAACTTTAAAGTACTTGGATGAGTGGAACATCTGAATATATGCAGCAGCTGGGTGCGGAGATGGGATGTTTTTTCAGTACACTGGTCACCAGAAATGTAAGTATAATAATGTTTCTTTTATAGGCGATCCATTGCGTAAAAGTAACCCTGTGTGACAGGGTCACGTCAAAGCCTAACATTAAATTAGCTAAATTCATTTCAGGTGCATCAAAACAAAAAGTATACAAAGTCTTACAGTCCACTTTCATTAAAAAGCAACCACAGCCTGAGTAGGAAAGTCTGTCCCCTGTCCTTGCTCTCTATATAAAAGGAGTGGTCAATCTGCAGAGGTCCCACATGCCTCCTGCTGAGTCAGAACTAGAGTTCTCTAATTGGTAGAGAGCAAGCCCTATAGGTCTGACTCAGCAGAAGTTGTGGAAGATCTCTGGATTTTCTATGAAAGGTGTAGTTTTGAATTCTGAAAGGTGTAAATTGAATTTTGTAGTTTTTAGTTTTGAATTCATGCACCTGGAATGTATTAGGTGACTTAAAGTGAAAGTTCAATTTTTACTTTTAGAAAGGACTCAGGTGTTGCCTTTAGAATTCATTACTGGTGAGCTATTTATAAAGAACTGAAGAGGAGAACAAAGAAACAAAGTGGAGTTATTGCCAAAAGTAATATTCCTTATTTTCCAGAAATAAAATAAGAAACATGATTGGTCACTATGAACATCAGTTCTGTTTTTTTTATTTCGTTTTTTTAAATAACTCCATTTTCACAATAGGCCACTGTCTTTTTCTGTTTATAAATTTGTACCAACCTATTAAAGTGCACTTGCAGTTTGGAGATGGTAAGGATACGCCTTTTAAAACCTTTTAGGGATTTGCCTTTTACTAATGATGAAGGTTTTAAGACATTACGCTTCCCCCGCTGTACCAACTTCATCTCTCATGCCAGGTAACCTTGCCTTGCATGCTGCTAAGCTTCACATACTTTATATATTGCCGCTATATGTACATATACACCTATAAACTACATACAGTATATAACTGTGCACTGTGATATTAAAGGGTTTAGCTCTAACCTCTTTATTGCATCACACAGAATTTGTTGATATGTTGCATATGAACCGATATCTTACATTGCTAAAAAACAACTGAGTCTGAAACACCCAACTCCACAGTCTAATCTTTTAACCCACTGTATATTTTTACATTGTTGTTTGAGCTGACAAAGGTGACTTTGCTGACAATATCAGCCCCGCTCAGCTATCCTCTGCTGGACAGCAGATTACCCCCGCATCCCCCTTGCGATCATCTCCATAACATAGTGAAGAGGTGTTCTGTAGTCCAGGAGAGAAGAATACAGGCAGGGCTGACATTACACTTTGAAGTGAATCTGTTCTTTGCCTATGGCCTATGGCAAAGACCAAAGCAATAGGTTCAGTTTAACTATGACTTGCCCAGCAGCATTTGGGCATCATTCACAGGCACGTACTTAAGTGTAGTTGTGAAAGGTTGTGTTTGCCCCACACAGGATGTACAGATGTTCTGGGCATCTTCATGCAGGCAGTCCCATTCATTTCTATTGAGAAAGAGTGGCCGCTCTTAATTTGACATCCATGTGAGTGTGGGTTCATGTGTGTCCTCAAATTTACAATACATATACATTCGGGGACCATATTGATGTGGATGTGAATTTGGGAGCAGCTGCTGTGTCCCAATAATACAGTGGGGACGGAAAGTATTCAGACCCCCTTACATTTTTCACTCTTTGTTATATTGCAGCCATTTGCTAAAATCATTTAAGTTCATTTTTTTTCCTCATTAATGTACACACAGCACCCCATATTGACAGAAAAACACAGAATTGTTGACATTTTTGCAGATTTATTAAAAAAGAAAAAATTGAAATATCACATGGTCCTAAGTATTCAGACCCTTTGCTGTGACACTCATATATTTAACTCAGGTGCTATCCATTTCTTCTGATCAATCTTGATATGGTTCTACGCCTTCATTTGAGACCAGCTGTGTTTGATTATACTGATTGGACTTGATTAGAAAAGCCACACACCTGTCTATATAGGACCTTACAGCTCACAGTGCATGTCAGAGCAAATGAGAATCATGAGGTCAAAGGAACTGCATGAAGAGCTCATAGACAGAATTGTGGCAAGGCACAGATCTGGCCAAGGTTACAAAAAATTTCTGCTGCACTTAAGGTTCCTAAGAGCACAGTGGCCTCCATAATCCTTAAATGGAAGACGTTTGGGAGGACCAGAACCCTTCCTAGAGCTGGCCGTCCGGCCAAACTGGGCTATTGGGGGAGAAGAGCCTTGGTGAGAGAGGTAAAGAAGAGCCCAAAGATCACTGTGGCTGAGCTCCAGAGATGCAGTCGGGAGATGGGAGAAAGTTGCAGAAATTCAACCATCACTGCAGCCCTCCACCAGTTGGGGCTTCATGGCAGAGTGGCCCGACGGAAGCCTCTCCTCAGTGCAAGACGCATGAAAGTCCGTATGGAGTTTGCTAAAAAAACACCTGAAGGACTCCAAGATGGTGAGAAATAAGATTCTCTGGTCTGATGAGACCAAGATAGAACTTTTTGGCCTTAATTCTAAGCGGTACGTGTGGAGAAAACCAGGCACTGCTCATCACCTGTCCAATACAGTCCCAACAGTGAAGCATGGTGGTAGCAGCATCATGCTTTGGGGGGGTTTTTAAATCGAGGGAAAGATGAATGCGGCCAAGTACAGGGATATCCTGGACAAAACCTTCTCCAGAGTGCTCAGGACCTCAGACTGGGCCGAAGGTTTACCTTCCAACAAGACAATGACCCTAAGCACACAGCTAAAATACGAAGGAGTGGCTTCACAACAACTCCATGACTGTTTATGAATGGCCCAGCCAGAGCCCCGACTTAAACCCAATTGAGCATCTCTGGAGAGACCTAAAAATGGCTGTCCACCAACGTTTACCATCCAACCTGACAGAACTGGAGAGGATCTGCAAGGAGGAATGGCAGAGGATCCCCAAATCCAGGTGTGAAAAACTTGTTGAATCTTTCCCAAAAAGACTTATGACTGTATTAGATCAAAAGGGTGCTTCTACTAAATACTGAGCAAAGGGTCTAAATACTTAGGACCATGTGATATTTCAGTTTTTCTTTTTTAATAAATCTGCGAAAATGTCAACAATTCTGTGTTTTTCTGTCAAAGGTGCTGTGTGTACATTAATGAGGAAAAAATGAACTTAAATGATTTTAGCAAATGGCTGCAATATAACAAAGATTGAAAAATTTAAGGGGATCTGAATAATTTCTGTCCCCACTGTAAGTCCCCAAATGGGACTACCTGCATGGATGCACAGAAAAACTGTTTGCATGGATGTACTGGCCTTCCTTTTGCACCTCTGCCACCTGCAGCAAAGTATTGTAAGCTACAATTGCCAGAGATGTCCCTTGGGCTGTAAATAAAAAGAACTGTGCACAGCTCTTGTAGTAATCTTCTGGTGTCTGTTCCTAAGCCTTCCTGTCAAAATGACAGGCTCGCTTTAATGGTTACATGATAAATTTGCTTTAGCAATTTATGTCTGAATTCTACAAATTTAAAAAGACAAAATGGTTTTTCCATAGATATTTCCAGTCAAGCACAAAAATACAAATATACCTAAAACCTATGCCTTCTTATTTTCCATTAACTTAGGTCACTTTTCAACACCTGCTTAGGCTTGTGTGTAAAAGTTAGTTAGAGAAGCACCTGTGGGGCTCCTGCTCATGATTACAGGGGTAGAGGAAGTATGGTTCTCGTGGCTAGGCGATGGACTGTAGACAAACACTTCCTGTTTGCAGGGTGATGCGGTCAGTGGCTGGCTGCCCTGTGGAAAATGTTTGTAAAAATATATTTAGATAAAGCTGCATTCAACTGATTCAAAAATAGACAAGTTATGGACAGGACCAGACTGCACAAATGATTACAATAAAAGTAATTCATACGGGTTGTTAATAGACAAAACCATGGCAGATTTATACTGAAAGAGGTAGAGAAAAAAAAAAAAAAACAGGAGTGCCAGACAAATTGTTGAGAAACTTTGAAGAGCCAACATGTTTCTTTAAGATAGCAACGTGGCCTTCTCTTTGTTCCTAGTCACCCATTGCAGATTATTTTGTAAAGGGCTTACATACTCAGACCTGACTTTTTTACTATTAATATATTTGGAGTTTTTTGGGGTGGTTGTTCTACTTTCTTTTTCAATCTGTGGTTCATTGTGAATTTTTGCGTCCTTTATTTCATCTTGAGAAGAGGAGATTAGGGGGCATATTATCAACATGTATAAGTACATAAGTGGTCCATATAGTGAACGTGGTGTTGAGTCATTTACTGTAAGGTCATTACAGAGGACAAGGGGTCACTCTTTTACGTCTGGAGAAAAAGAAATGTATCTCTAAATACACAAAGGCTTCTTCACAGTAAGATCTGTGAAAATGTGGAATAGACTCCTTCAAGAGGGAGTTCTGGCCAGCTCAGTAGATTGTTTTAAGAAAGGCCTGGATTCTTTCATAGGTACACATAATATAACTATATACTAATATTTATAGGTAAAGTTGATCCAGGTAACATCATATGGCCTCTTGGGGGATCAGGAAGGAATTATTTCCCCTGCTGTAGCAAATTGAATCATGCTTTTTGGGGTTTTTTGTTGCATTCTTCTGGATCAACTGTGTGTATATGATTGTATATATAAGATTGTATATATATATTTTTTCCATTCTATTGGTTGAATTGGATGGACTTGTATTTTTTTCAACCAGCTTAACTATGTAACGATGTAACATTTATTGGGGCTTAAAATTGCTTGTAAAAATCTGTATCGTATCAGGCTTGAAGAGTTCAATATGATAAATGTTAATATGTTAAGAGCAGGTTCCAGAAGCTGACCACAGAAACATTTTGAGCCATTATGAAGGGTGAAGTGGTCAGAACCTTGTTGGTTTTTACTTTTGATGTTTGAATATGTAATATAATCTCATCATTAGTTTTTTTTTTCTTCCTGTATCTCTTGGATTTCACCTGAAACACCCCCAGAGGACTATTAATGTCTGCCAACTGCCAACCGGAGCCCTGGACACTTCAGTATGGTTTATAATTTCACAGTGAAGTCCATCAGCTGCCAAACCAGAACCCTTGAAAGCTTCAGTTTGTTTTATATCATTTTGTTTTAAGTGACCAAGTCTTTTTTTTTTTTTTCTACAGTATTTAAATTTTATTAAATTTAACATTATAAAAAATATTTATACTTTACTCATGATTTCATTCATAAAATACCAATTCCAGTTCCCCCCCTCCCCCTCTCTCCTCTACTTACGGTATATCCTGCCTTTCTACTTCCATTCCCTTCTTTCATCTTCTCCTCTCCTCATTCTCAAACCTTCACTATCCCAGAATATTTCCTTGTACTCTTAAATTCCATCCAACTTTTCCATGCCTTTACAAACTTCCCTTTTCTATCTTCTTCACAATGATATCATTCTTCCAAATTATATATAAAATCTACCCTTCCAATCATTCTTTTAATGTTGGGCTTTCCGATGCTTGCCAATGTTTTGGTATCAGGTATTTTGCTGAGTTAAATGATTAAATGAGGTATCCAAGTTTTCTTATACTGTTTTATTGTCAGGTTAATGCTATGAAATAAATACGTTTCTGGATTTTTAGGCATACTTACTCTCGTTATCTCCTGAATCAATTGTATCACCTTTTGCCAAAATTTCTGTATTTTTAAACATTCCCACCATATGTGCACAGTTGTTCCTTTCATCCCACAACCTCTCCAACAGAGCGGTGATTTCTCGGATTGATATTAATGTACTCTACTAGGTGTTATGTACCATCTTGATAAGACACTTATAATTCATTTCTAACGTATTTACATCTATTGCTGTTCCATCTGCTAATTTCAGCATTTTCTCTTTCTCTTGCTCGCTCCAGTGTGCACCGAGTTCCACTTCCCATGTTCCTCGAAAAGGCGGTGTCACTGGTTCCGCCATTAAAGTGAGGATCTTGCATATCTGAGATATACCATGCTTCGGTGTCTCCTGTAGACTGAGCAGTTTCTCAAACGGCATCAGATTTTTCCCTAACTCCCTAACTATTGCGTATGGCAATGTTTTTATAAAATACCTAAGCTGAATATATCTTAACTCTTCAATCACCAATAATTCTCTTTAATGTCTTCATTTCTGAATTATGCATTGCTCTCCCTCTTTCATAATATCTTTTAATTGTGCATTTTTATCTTTTATCCATACTCCAAATAGTGTCTCATTCCCTGGTAAAAAGTTTGTATTATTTCTTGACAGTGAATTGATCTTTGGCTTTTATCTCGATCTCTTAGATTAAGATTGCACATTGAAGTGTATGTCACTTTTATATCCTCAGTACATAGATGTAGCATTCTGTCACATCGCTCATTTGCTCTGTTTTGTATAATAAAATGTATTGATAGAATCTAACACTACTTGCATAAACTCATCTTTAATCCAACTGGATTTTCTGTGAAACAATTAGCTTCTAAAAAAAACAATATTCGAATAATGAAAGTCCCAACTTCTCCAGTGCCAAGGGAGTTTCCAACACATTGTGGATACATAAAAAAAACAAAACACTATGCTACATAACCACACACAAGATCATATTTAGTCGTACAATATTGTTGCTTTAGAAACATATAGCTGTGCTTACTCGATGTCTTAAATTGTGATGAGGTGTAACTAAAGGCAAAAATGTTTTAATGAACTAATTTATTTTGGATAAAGGGTTAGACCTTCTACCAAATTTTTATTGCTGCTTTTGACCCCACTGGGAAGATTCACCCCACGCTTTGTCTTGTTGGCCATTGTCACTGAAATAGCAAGTGAGTGTAAATCCTAGAGTTTTCACCTGAACAAACTGTGAAGGTATGCCTTTCAATGGCACACCTGTTTGGGTAACAATTGGGTAATTCCTCTAACTTTGGGGAGATTTCTTCTCACTTCCTGTTGTGAAGGAAAATCTCCACAACAGGACACAGACTGCAAAAACCTGAAAGAGTTTTAGCCTATCCCTATTAAATCCATAGCAAAAAAAAAAAAAAAAAAATATATATATATATATATATATATATATATATATATTATTATATCCTTTCATGTGACAACACTGAAGAAATTACACTTTGCTACAATGTAAAGTAGTGAGTGTACTGCTTGTATAACAGTGTAAATTTGCTGTCCCTTCAAAATAACTCAACACATAGCCATTAATGTCTTAACCGCTGGCAACAAAAGTGAGTACACCGCTAAGTGAAAATGTCCAAATTGGGCCCAATTAGCCATTTTCCCTCCCTGGTGTCATGTGACTCGTTAGTGTTGCAAGGTCTCAGGTGTGAATGGGGAGCAGGTGTGTTAAATTTGGTGTTATTGCTCTCACTCTCTCATACTGGTCATTGGAAGTTCAAGATAAACGTATTTGGTTCAGATGGTGTCAAGCATGTGTGGCGGCAACCAGGTGAGGCATACAAAGACAAGTATGTCTTGCCTACAGTCAAGAATGGTGGTTGGAGTATCATGGTTTGGGGCTGCATGAGTGCTGCCGGCACTGGGAAGCTACAGTTCATTGAGGGAACCATGAATGCCAACATGTACTGTGACATACTGAAGCAGAGCATGATCCCCTCCCTTAGGAGACTGGGCTGCAGGGCAGTATTCCAACATGATAACAACCCCAAACACACATCCAAGACGACCACTGCCTTTCTAAAGAAGCTGAGGGTAAGGGTGATGGACTGGCCAAGCATGTCTCCGGACCTAAACTCTATTGTGCTTCTGTGGGGCATCTTTAAACAGAGAATGAAGAAGCGCAAGGTCCCGAACATCCACCAGCTCCGTGAAGTCGTCATGGAGTAGTGGAAGAGAACTCCAGTGGCAACCTATGAAGCTCTGGTGAACTCCATGCCAAAAAGGGCTAATGAGGTGCTGGAAAATAACGGTGGCCACACAAAATATTGACACTTTGGGCCCAATTTGGATATTTTCACTTAGGGGGGTATAGTCACTTTTGTTGCCAGCAATTTAGACATGAATGGGTGTGTGTGGAGTTATTTTGAGGAGACAGCAAATGTACATGGTTATACAAGCTGTACACTCACTACTTTACATTGTAGCAAAGTGTTTTTACTTCAGTGTTGTCACATGAAAAGATAAATTAAAATATTTACAAAAATGTGAGGGGTGTACTCACTTTTGTGAGATACTGTATATATATATATATATATATATATATATATATATATATATATATATATATGTAGTGCCTTGAATAATTATTCATACCCCTTGAAATTCTCCACATTTTGTCATGGTATGACCAAAAACGTAAATGTATTTTATTGGGATTTTATGTGGTAGACCAACACAACGTGACGCTTAATTGTAAAGTGGAAGAAAATGATAAATGGTTTTCAATTTAATTATCTGAAAAGTGTGGTGGGCATTTGTATTCAGCCCCCCCCCCCCCCCGAGTCAATACTTTGTAGAACCACTTTTCGCTGCAATTACAGCTGCAAGTCTTTTTGGATATGTCTCTACCAGCTTTGCACATCTGGAGAGTGAAACTTTTGCCCATTTGTCTTTGCAAAATAGCTCAAGCTCCGTCAGATTGGATTGGGAGGATCTGTGAACAGCAATTTTCAAGTCTTGCCACAGATTCTCAATTGGATTTAGGTCTGGACTTTGACTGGGTCATTCTAACACATGAATATAGGGCAAAACACAGTAAGCACCAACTGAGTGTAGTATTAAAATCACAGTTTAATGGCAAAATACACGGTTACACTCACAAGATATAAGTAAAAACGGCTCATATGTAGATGGTTATATCCAGGTCTCTCCTAGTGTCCAATAGTATCACCCACACGTAGCTGGGATGGCAGAGGGTCTGCTGCATGTCCTGTGGCCACCAGGAAGTCGGCTGGAACCAGCATAAAGCGCAGGGAAGTGACATCACAGGAAGCATCAATTCATCTTGGAGAGATGTATAGATCGGGCAATGGTAGGCTACAGGCTCAGAGCATTAGCTCCTTCTACAGGCTATGGCTGTTGATCTTAGATGTATTAGGAGGGAAGGACCATAAGGGTCCGCTGTGCACAGACTGTCATTAGCCCGGCTGTCGGCCATCGTCTTCTCTTCAGCAGCCATAGCCCTCCACACAATGCTCCGGCCACTGCCACTGTGGCCAAGTGAGCTAAGCTCCTCCCGCTGTGTCACGCCATACTTTTCAGATATTTATTTGTAAAAAAATTTGAAAACCATTTACCATTTTCCTTTCACTTCACAATTATTTGCCACTTTGTATTGGTCTATCACATAAAATCCCAATGAAATACATTTACGTTTATAGTTGTAACATGGCAAAATGTGGAACATTTTAAGGGGTATGAATAAGTTTTCAAGACACTGGGGGTCATTTATTATAGACCTGCGGCGCTAATTAGCGCTAATTGCCGCTAATTGGCGGTAATTAGCGCTAAAACGGTATTCACTGTAGCGCTGGTGAGAAAATACTCCCAAAATCGAATTTACTATAGTTCCCTGAAACCAAATAGCGCCCAAACCCTTACTCTGCTAAAACCTGGAGAATTGCACATGGAAATAATGTTTAGAGCATGATATAATTGCCCAAATGGTACTGAAATATGCGGTATATTATTTAAAGATAATCTGATTTTAAACTGTGTGAAAAAGTGATTTCTACACTGAAATATCTTTAAAAGTCTGAAAAGTGAAAAATTCCCCGTTTTGGACAACTAGGTGCCAACACAACTGAGCATGCTCAAACCTGAAAATAACTCTCATTTTAACTCAAGTGTCTTTTTTAGCCGGCGCTTTAGTAAATAGCAAAATGAGATCTAATTAGAGAGCATTTTTTTGAAGTGAAAATCTGCTCTATTTTAGTCCAAATCAAGTTTCAGCCATTGATTCTAATTGAACAATTCTAACTTTCACAAAAAAAACCTTTTAATGTTGAGATGAAATGTATCTTTCTGTGAAATAAATTTTCCTTTGCAACATTGTTGCTTCTACTTAAAATATTTTGTTTTTAAGAATACTAGAATGTGGATTGTTTTGATGTTTTGGTAAAACATATTTTTCTTTGTCACTTTCACGTGTTACTTTCCATCTCACAACCATCTTTACCCAAACTCACACAGGTGTCTTTATAATCCTCAAAAAACAATACAATTGCTGATGCAAATTTAAAATGAATCACAATTTTTTGTGCTTTTTATTATTTCCAAATATTCATAATTTGAGCCCAAAAAATGTGATACTGTATGTGTACCAACATCAGAAAGCAAAATGTAATTCCCAAAAATTTGAGGGTAATATTCTACTCTTACCCACAAAAAAACGCCAATTATCACAGAATAAATCAAGAAGAATAACTCTTGAGTAATGTAATTCCATCACCTGTATGCCCCAAAAAATGCAGTATTTATGTGTTTTTAAGTGTATTTATGTGTAGTTATGTGTAGTTATGTGTAGGAGGTTCACACATGTGGTAGCTCCGTGGCTTAGAGGTTAGAACTTCTGCTTAGTATTTCTGAGGGTCTGGGTTCAAATCCCAAACATGTTGCTTCATGTAGAGAAGTTGTCTCATCTCCCAGGTGCTATAACTATGTCTAAATGTAGTAGTTATGTGTAGGAGGGTTCCACCACCATTGTAAGTCTTTTCCAGATATGCTATTTAGCCAAAAGTATTGGGACGCCTGCCTTTACACACACATGAACTTTAATAGGAGCCCAGTCTTAGTCCGTAGGGTTAAAATTTGATTTGGCCCACCCTTTGCAGCTAGAACAGCTTCTGGGAAGGCTGTCCACAAGGTTTAGTGTGTCTATGGGAATGTTTGATCATTCTTCCAGAAGCGCATTTGTGAGGCCAGGCACTGATGTTGGATGAGAAGGCCTGGCTCGCAGTCTCTACTCTAATTCAGCCAAATGGTGTTCTATCGGTTGAGGCCAGGACTCTGTGCAGGCCAGTCGAGTTTCTCCACCCCAAACTTGCTCATCCATGTCTTTATGGACCTTGCTTTGTGCACTGGTACACAGTCATGTTGGAACAGGAAGGGGCTTTCCCCAAACTATTCCCACAAAGTTGGGAGCATGAAATTGTCCACAATGTCTTGGTATGCTGACGCCTTAAGAGTTCCCTTAACTGGAACTAAGAGGCCAAGGCCAACCCCTGAAAAACAACCCCACATCATAATCCCCCTCCACCAAATGATTTGGACCAGTGCACAAAGCAAGGTCCATAAAGACATGGATGAGTGATTTTGGGGTGGAGGAACTTGACTGGCCTGGACAGAGTCCTGAGCTCAACACAACAGAACACATTGGGGATGAATTAGAGAGGAGACTGTAGGTCAGGCCTTCTCGTCCAACATCAGTGCCTGACCTCACAAATGCACTTGGAAAAATGGTCAAACATTCCCATAGACACACTCCTAAACCTTGTGGACAGCCTTCTCAGAAGAGTTGAAGCTGTTATAGCTGCAAAGGGTGGGCCAAATGAGTTTTGAACCCAATATTAATACTGGGATGCCATTACAGTTCATGTGTGTTTAAAGGCAGGAGTCCCAATACTTAGGCCAATATACTGTATATTGCTTGTGACATTGAGTATGGCTATGGACTTAGGGCTGGTTCACACCACAGAGATAGAAATAACATGAGTGGGGCTGCCTGGTGGCTAAGTGGGTAGCAGTTCTGTCTTGCAACACCTGAGATGTTGGTTCAATCCCCCAACATGCTAATCCTTGTGTTCAAGTTTATATGTTCTCCTGGTGTGGGTTTCTCACCACAATCCAAAGATATTCTGGCATTTTATTTGTCTCCTGTCAAAATAGGTTCTAATGTAAGAAAGTTAATTTTGGACTTTATATTGGAAGCTCATTGCAGCCAGGGACTGATGTTAATGTTTATTAGCACTAATCATGCCCAGGGACTTAGACATTTCAAATTTTAGGGTTTACACTGCACGGGTACATATGCTTAGAAAACTGTTGCTTTGTTTATGTGGATGCAAATGGATTTTGATCTTTGTCCTGTAGTTGGAGATTTGATGCACATAGCCAAGGGCTAACACAGTTGCGAATAGTATTATGTGTTCCTGCTCATCAGGTGCAATCACTTTTAGACATACATGAAGAGACAGATTGAAAGATACTGGTGGGCGTGTACTTCTATTGGGTGTGTCAGTGTGCTAACAATACAACCTCTCTTATATAAAGGCCTGCAGTAGGGGGGTTTGTTTGGCCTGAGAAGGTCAGGTTTTTTGCTGTGATTTGTGGGGGGAGAAGGAATGATATTGTGCATATTGGCAAATGCCCAACTAGGGAGATTTGATGAAACTCTTGTGCATTTTTTCAATCAAAAGTGGGTTTATGTGGCGATGCTGTCAATGTTATGCGTGTATTGTTCCTGTCTAATCATGCAAACATCCTTTGGAAGCATCTGCTGACCTTCTACCCTTTTTGATCTTGCTGTTTAATCGTGTACACAGAAATGCAGCTTCCAGCAGAACATGGTCACCAATGTATGTATGTGTGGATTGTGGGTTGGTGGTGGGTGTTTTGAATAAGTCTTTTTTGTAATATCATGTTGGAATGCTTTGTAAAAATGACCGTTAAAGTGGAGGACCAGCCTGTAAAAAAAAAATTACACCAAAAATCTCAAAAAAAATTTAAAAAAAACATTTGAAAAAAAAAAAAAAATTTAAACTTACCTAAACCCTTGTTGCTAGGCAGTCTTCCTAATCTGCCTCTTCCTTTTCCGCTGCGTCTTCTGCTCCTCGGTGAGCGGCCCCGTTGTCTTCTGGGAACTGTGTGTGTTCCCAGAACACCACGGGGCCATTCACAGAGAGCCGCGCCACTCGCGTGTGCGCAGCAGGAATCTGGCAGTGAAGCCGCAAGGCTCCACTGCCTGTTTCCCTTACCTAGTATGGTGGAGCTGGGACCCGAGAGCCGAGGGACGGGTCGGCCTCGGGCGGCCGACATCGCGGGCACCCAGGACAGGTAAGTACTTATTTATAGTCAGCAGCTACAGTGTTTGTAGCTGCTGACTTTTAATTTTTTTTTTTTTTAGGCCGGAATCCCGCTTTAAGTATGTTTCTATAACCTTGCAGATAAAAATGTGATGTGTTGCCCATTATACACAGAAATTAAAGCTGTGTCCACTCTAAGGTTTTGTCAAATTTTAGATTGTAAGCTCCTATGAGCAGGGCCCTTAAAATCCCATTGCTAAATGTAGCACCATACATCCTGTCCAAATTTTTTTGAAGCTAGTAAATGAATGTAATTTTTTTTTTCTGCTGGTAAAATAAAAGTACATTATTGAGCTTTGTTGTGGTGTTTTTTTTCTTCTACTTTTCTTTCTCTTTACTTTTTGTGGATGGTGGTGGTTTTGGGAAAGTGCAATATCTCTTATATTTTATTTCAATATGTATTTGTGCACCAAAAAACTAATCTCTTTGCCCTGGTTCACATTGATGTTACTTTGAAATCGCGCTACTTCACTTGAAGTAGCATGATTTTAAAGTAGCAAGGTCAGCGTGATTTCAGGTGCTACTTGATAAACATCTGTGTGGCTTCATTCACAAATGTCTATTGAAGTTGCACCTGAAATCGGCAAAAGTAGTGCAGGAACTACTTTAGCAAATTGGTGGGGCGCCACAAAAAAAATGTTGGAAAAGACTTACAATGGAGGTGGAACCCTCCTACACATAAATACTACATTTAGACATAGTTATAGCACCTGGGAGATGAGACAACTTCTCTACATGAAGCAACATGTTGCTTAGGTCTGGTATGAATATTAAGGGGAACCCCAAACCAAAATTAAAAAAAAAAAATGCGTGGGGGTCACCCCAAATTCCATACGGATATTAAGGGGAACACCGGCCAAAAAAAAAATGGTGTGGGGTTCCCCTCAAAATCTATACCAGACCCTTTAGGATTGGTATGGATTTTAAGGGGAACCCCGCGCCAAAATTTTTTAAAAAATGGCGTGGGGTCCCCCCAAAAATCCATACCAGACCCTTATCCGAGCACGCAACCTGGCAGGCCGCAGGAAAAGAAGGGGGGACGAGAGAGCGGCCCCCCTCCTGAACCGTACCAGGCCACATGCCCTCAACATTGGGAGGGTGCGTTGGGGTAGCCCCCCAAAACACCTTGTCCCCATGTTGATGAGGACAAGGGCCTCATCCCCACAACCCTTGCCCAGTGGTTGTGGGGGTCTGCGGGCAGGGTGCTTATCAGAATATGGAAGCCCCTTTAACAAGGGGACCCCAGATCCGGCCCCCCCTGTGTGAAATGGTAAGGGGGTACAAAAGTACCCCTACCATTTTACAAAAAAAGTGTCAAAAATGTTAAAAATGACAAGAGACAGTTTTTGACAATTCCTTTATTTAAATGCTTCTTCTTTCTTCTATCTTCTATCTTCCTTCGGTTTCTTCCTCCATCTACTTCTTCTTCTGGTTCTTCTGGTTCTTCCTCTGGTGTTCTCGTCCAGCATCTTCCTCCGCGGCGTCTTCTTCCCTTCTTCTCCTCGGGCCGCTCCCCATCCATGATGGGAGGCTCCCGCTGTGTGACGCTTCTCCTCTTCTGACGGTTCTTAAATAACGGAGGGAGGGGCCACCCGGTGACCCCACCCCCCTCTGACATCACGGGGAATGCCACAGGGAAGTCCCCATGCGTCAGAGGGGGGCGGGGTCACCGGGCCCATGATGGGAGGCTCCCGCTGTGTGACGCTTCTCCTCTTCCGACGGTTCTTAAATAACGGAGGGCGGGGCCACCCGGTGACCCCGCCCCCCTCTGACGTCACGGGGAATGCCACAGGGAAGTCCCCATGCGTCAGAGGGGGCCGGGTCACCGGGCTCATGATGGGAGGCTCCCGCTGTGTGACGCTTCTCCTCTTCCGACGGTTCTTAAATAACGGAGGGTGGGGCTACCCGGTGACCCCGCCCCCACTGACGTCACTGGAAATGCCACAGGTAAGTCCCCGTGCGTCTGAGGGGGGGGCGGGGTCACCGAGTGGCCCCGCCCTCCATTATTTAAGAACCGTCAGAAGATGAGAAGCATCACACAGCGGGAGCCTCCCATCATGGATGCGGAGCGGCCCGAGGAGAAGAAGGGAAGAAGACGCCACGGAGGAAGATGCCAGACGAGAACACCGGAGGAAGAACCAGAAGAACCAGAAGAAGAAGATGGAGGAAGAAACCGAAGGAAGATAGAAGAAAGAAGATAGAAGAAAGAAGTAGCATTTAAATAAAGGAATTGTCAAAAACTGTCTCTTGTCATTTTTAACATTTTTGACACTTTTTTTGTGAAATGGTAGAGGTACACCCCCTTACTTTTTCACACAGGGGGGGCCTGGGATCTGGGGGTCTCCTTGTTAAAGAGGGCTTCCAGATTCCGATAAGCCCCCCGCCCGCAGACCCCCACAACCACTGGGCAAGGGTTGTGGGGATGAGGCCCTTTTCCCCATCAACATGGGGACAAGGTGTTTTGGGGGGCTACCCCAAAGCACCCTCCCAATGTTGAAGGCATGTGGCCTGGTACGGTTCAGGAGGGGGGGAGCCCTCTCGTCCCCCCCTCTTTTCCTGCAGCCTGCCAGGTTGTGAGGTATGGATTTTTGGGGGGACCCCACGCCATTTTTTTTTTAAATTTTGGCGCAGGGTTCCCCTTAAAATCCATACCAGACCTGAAGGGTCTGGTATAGATTTTGAGGGGGACCCCACGCCATTTTTTTTTTAAATTTTGGCCGGGGTTTCCCTTAATATCCATACCAGACCTGAAGGGCCTGGTATGGAATTTAGGGGGACCCCCAAAGCCATTGTTTTTTAAATTTTGGTTCGGGGTTCCCCTGTAGGGAATTCCCATGCTGATTTTATCAATGAACTTTTATGTGTATTGTCGGACCGGCAATTCATTAATAGCCGCGAGTAATTTTAAATGACTTTTTTTCCTTTGAAATGTCATTTTGCTGTCAGACTGTTCTAAACACGGGAAACATGCGCCCCTTTACAGGCATACTAAAGACACCCCCCAGGGACGAAATTTAAAGGAATATTACATTTTTATTGTTTCACTCTAAGCATTATTAAAATCACTGCTCCCGAAAAAACGTCCGTTTTTAAAAATTTTTTTTTGCATTGATACATGTCCCCTAGGGCAGGACCCAGGTCTCCAAACACTTTTTATGGCAAATAACTTGCATATAAGCCTTCAGTAAGAACTTTGGATTTTGCAGGTTCGAGCCCCATTGACTTCCACTATTCCAGCATATGTGATCTGACAGGCATTATTGCCGGCAATAGCGCTGCTTTCCATTTGCATTAGCGCTGACTTTCTGAGAGTTGAAGTCTTTCTGGCCTTTTTTGAGAGTTATTTTTTGGTACTGCAGGATAATTTTTTGGCGCTATAGTAACTGTGTGTGTGTGTGTGTGTGTGTATATATATCCTACATATATTTTGAGGTTCAATTGAAAGAAAACAACAGATCCCTCATTACCAGGGAAATGATGAATCTCTAAAATATATTAGCTCCATAGGTAACTTCCAATTAATAATACATACATTAATTGTAAGAATGCATTGGATCAATTCAACAAATTTGAAATTTGTTCTATTTTTTTAAATATGAATTTCTAATTGGCTAATGAAGGTTGACTGCACACAACGTGTGCTATTTTTTACCTGCAGGTACTCATACATAGGCCAATGAACAGCCAAAAAAAGTTGTGGGTAAAAAATGTTTTTGCTATATAATTTCAATGTCTATATGCTGAACTCACAAACAGGTTAGCATTTAGCTTTACTACTTGGGACTGTGTAATACGCACCACACTCTCATACTCCTCCATGGCCTCACTCTCTCCAGCTGTACTGCTGAAACTGCTTGTACTGGACGAGGAGCGAGAAATATTGGATCGGCCATTCTCTTTCAGTTTTATGTAGGGTCTAAAAAAAAAAATAGTTTAAAGAAAGATTCAACATGATTTTATCTTGAGAAAGTTGGTTTAACAGGGAAGATATTAAAAGTAGAAAATCATGGTTAAAGTAACAGTTAAACATTTTCAAGCTCAGTATTTAAAGTGGTAGTAAACAGCAAAAAATAAAACAATTGGGCCCCTGCAGTATAATGTCATAATGTGCTAGGGTGCACCACATACTAGCACAATACGAAAGACTTACCTTAAAATAAAGCCCTCCAGTGGTACACACATTTTCAACCATTCTTCCTTCCGGGTTTGCAGGCTCTGTATGCGCACGAGAGTCACGGCCGCAGCACAGCACACTCAATGGATGGCATGCCGTCCATTTATGCCACATACACACGATTGGACATTCCGACAACAAAAAACGTGGATTTTTTTCCGACGGATGTTGGCTCAAACTTGTCTTGCATACACACGGTCGAAAATTCTGACAGCAAATGTCCGATGGAGCCTACACACGGTCGGAATTTCCTACAACTAGCCCACATTGAACATTTGTTGTCGGAAATGCCGACCGTGTTAATGCGGCATTAGAGTGCAATGTGCAGGCACCAGTGGCGTCACTGGCTGTTGCTAAAGTACATATCTCCTCAACAATGCACATTTAGGAGATATTTAGTGTACCTACAGGTAAACCTTATTATAGGCTTATCTGTAGGTATAAATAAAAAAGTGGAGTTTACTACCGCTTTTAAGTATATACCCGAGCAAAAAAAAACACATCCATATCTGAAATACATGAACATTTCAAGTACAGAAAAATACCTGTTGATCCTTCCAGAAATCCAGTGAACTCCTAATTGCTTGTAGTAAACAGGTGACCCTTCCTCTGCTGCACTGAAACCTCAAGTTCTCCACTCATAGGTGTGCGCAGACTATTGCATTAGGGTGTGCACCCCAACACAGATACGTGTGTATGTGTATATATACTGCCGGTGTCAGTAGAGCCGTGGACAATGTCAGTAGGGCAGAGGTAGGTGTCAGTAATTTTTATTTGTATTATTTTAAAAAAAAAAATTTAAATAATTTTTTAACATTTTTATTATTATTATTTTTAACTATTTTATTTTTCTAATAATTTCTTAACATTTTTTGTATTGTTATTTTTAACAATTTTATTTTTTTAAATTTGTTTTTTCCAAATTTTTTTTGGAGCCCCAGTAGGAGGGGCTTTGGTAAAACATCACGGGTCTAAACAGGGGGTATCCACAGCACACAAGGTGATTAGGGTGTGCCCAGGCATGCCTATGTCTCCACTACTGGATTACAGAACCCCAACACCTCTATGCTATGAGATGAAAAAAGGATACGTTTTTCTTAGGGCTTTTTTTCCCATACGGACTACTGTCACCTCTGGCAGGCACAAGTCCTGGCTGGGAGAAGCTACACTCCTTATGGACAGTGATGATTGTCTCCAGTTATGCTGTGCCCCTTTAGGACCTCCAGTGAGTGGGGATTCACTGTGACAGAGGAAATTACAATACTGCCTGCCATTGCCATTGCCCTCCAAGTATAAACCAGCCTTAATAGAATAAATTTGAGCCTTGCCATCTTTTCACCACAGTCAGATTAAAACCTTGTTTGGAACAACCAGGGCAATTTAGTTGCAGTCGAGTGCGCTGCACTGTGCACACCACCAATCCCATAGTCGATAGTTCCTAGTCCCATCTTGGGAGTGAGTAAGAGAGGGTGGCTACATTTATATTAACAGTGGGACCATGGGGGATGAATGTAGCAACCCTCAAAGAGGAAGTCAGATCACAGCAGCTAAAAAAAAAAGGAATTTGGAGATCGGGAGGAGAGCATTACAAGGTATTTTTTTTTATGTCGCACCCTGGTGTTTAGGCAGGGTTGCTCCTAAATTTGCCTGCCAGGTATAGCTACCTTGGCTAATTGATGAGGATCAATTGAGATTACACTAGGTCTAGAATTGCTGCACTTCTCTCTTCTGCCACTGGGTGGCCGGGTATCTGATGGCATTAGATAAGACAAGGGAAAAGCAAGGACAGATTAGGAGTATATGGGGTACCTCAGCCAATGGGCAGGGGTTTTCTTGGCTCCCTTGGCCTGCTGGGAGAACCTATATATTTGGGTGGAGTCAGGTGATCCGTGTTCTGTGCCACCTGGACGGCTGTCTGGGTGGACGTGTGTTGTATTGCCCGGGCTGCTAGGCCTGGAGTTTAGGCCTATCTCGGGGACATTTGGCTGCTAGGCTGTCTGAGGGCCTATCCAGAAGCAAAAGAGCAGAGCAGGGTTGGAATTGCGACTTGCAGTCCAACCAAAAGTGACGGTTCTGCCAGCCAGAGAACCTGTCCTGGTCGGAGGTAGAAGGGAAGCTGTCGCCACTAAGGGACCATCCCCCTTATTACCAGGGACCACATTGAGTAGCTGAAGCAAGTATGGAGCAGTATTCTCACCAACCGGGGATGGTGAAGAATCGGCAAACTTCAGCGGGTATCAAGCTAGGGACCCAGCCAGCGGAGGTGACGCTTGCAGAGCAGCCTCGTGTTTCAAGCCAGGGGACCGAGCAGGCCAGTGGGGTGAAGCTTGAGAAGTATCTTGAGTGCCAAGCTAGGGACCCAGCAGAGAAGCGGGGGTGACACTTGAGGAAGATACTACAGTGAAGATTGGAAAAGCTCAAGGGATTCAGTGGCAGTGAATCATCTAGTCTAGTGAGAGAGAGACTGGGAGCTCAGTGGGCTGAAGAACTACAAGAAGTGATTGTAGTGGAAGTGAAGGAACTGTTACACTTTGTGTTAGGAGACTGTTGCCATAAGAGACAGCATTCCTACACATGCAGATGTGGTGTCTTGCTGGAAGCCTTTCCCTGCATGGCTGTCTACCTGTAGAAGTCTTGGAGTCTGCCAATTAACATTGCAATTACCTAAGGGTGTCCTGGCCCTAATCCACTCTCCCAAAGTTCTGTTAAGAGAAATAAAATCTCTTTGCATTCAAGAAGTGTCTCCAGCCCAATTAAAAAACCTTATACTACACCCACTATGCCTTGCAACCCAACATATACAGAAGGATGTCAGCAGTTCTTGCCTTGATTTCCACTAACTTTTCTGCATACTTGATTCTGTACAGTATTATTAACAATGACTTTATGACTTTTCATAGCTATTAAAACATTACACTTATATTAACATATAATATATATATATATATATATATATATATATATATAACTTTAAAATATATGACAGTAAAATACAAGTACAAGAAACTGAAAAGAGTCCTTGCTGTCAGAATAACATAAAAGCAACAAAGAAATTTCAGGCATTTTACTATTTGAATTTTCTTTGCTTCAATGTAATTTTTAAAACAATATCCTTTACCTCTCCTTGTTGGGACATATCTCTGGAGAACTAGGATTTGATGAGGTTTCAGATTTAACATCCTGCGATGAATGTGCACAGTCTGGGATTTTAGGCGTGGTGGACATGCTATCACTTTAAGCAAGAAAAAAAAAACACAAAACATTTAAGGTTAACATGTAAGCCAACTGATAAGGATGACAAATCTATAAGGGTGACCATATACAGTTATTAGGATGACCAGAAGTTTTACCAAGAATGAAGGTGAGACATCTGTCCACATTCAAATCAACTGTGATCATCTTTGTTACATAAAGGTAAAAATGTTGTCAGCGCTTATTGGTGTAAGTAGCCACTTGCAAGTAGTGCAGATACTCTATACAGAGCACTGAAATACTAAAAATAAGGAAAGATTGCAGCGCTTAACACATCTTATATAAAACACCTGAAGTCTTCTAATGGTACCTTAAAGTGAAAAATAATCAAAAGCAAACATAAAAGGAAGTCCAAGATGAGTCTTTGTGTAAAAACATTTGATGTGTTAAGCACTGCAATTTAATCTTTGTTACATAGTCTGGTTGAAAAAAGACTGACGTCCATCCAGTTCAACCAATAAAAGGGGGAAACAAGAATAAAAAAATCATACAATCCCATATACACAATCCTATACCCACAGTTGATCCAGAGGAAGGGAAAAAAACCCAGCAAAGCATGATTCAATTTGCTCCAGCAGGGGAAAAATTTCCTTCCTGATCCCCCGAGAGGGGACTTTGTGATTTGATCACTGTACAATTGTGGCTGACATAGGGCTAACACTTAACCATAAGGGCCATTTATGAGATGCTTTTTCTAAACAAGTTGCAAAATCACTAAATGATCTAATGGCATAATAAGTAATAATGATTGAAAGAGTATCTTTTTCCCTTCCAGTTTAGACATATTTGGTCAGATCTTAGCCTGATTATTGCATTCAGGTCACTCCTACATAAGCACATGGAGTATTCTTCAAGATACAAAGGCATGAGGTCAGATTTTTTCCCAGTGAATACACATATAGGGGGGTAACTATCAATTCTGTCCCAAGCCAATGCTAAACAGGAGCATTACACAGGAGAACTGAATACTCACCTTCCAGAGTTTTCATTTCCTAGTACCTATTAATGGCAGCATACAAAAGGTTGTGTGCCCTGCCCTTACCCATAGGAACAATTAAAAGATACGTCCAGCCTGAGCTTTCTAGGCTGGGCTTCTCCTTTGGGTCACAGGAGTGCAAAACTCCTGTGACCCATATTCATTCTGAAGTTGGCTCTCCGCTGACGTCACTGTCATCAGTCGAGACAGCGCATCACCCCGACTTCAGAAGTCTGGATCCGCCAGCTGCCATGACTGATGGCAGTCTCAGCAGGCCGCTGAGACACTGAGACAGCCTCTCCCTGCCCCTCCACAGCTCAGCGCTCCAATGAGCATGGAGAAGCAGAGAAGAGATGCTGACTGACAGTCAGCAGCTCTCCTCCCGCAGATCTGTGAAAACCAAGCCATCGGCGATGTTCTGTGGCTTGGTTCTCAGTGCAGAGACGGCGGGGGGCAGCTGCAGCATTGGTCTGATGCTCCATCCACCGAGGCAAGTATGATTCTCAAAAAAACTACTCTTTTAAAGCTTTATATAAGATTGGCTAGATAGCTGCCTCCCCATTCTTCTACATAGATGCAAAACAGGTAAGGAACATATGCAGCTATAGATAGGCACCAGGAAAGAAGGGTGAGTATTCATGTCTGGCGGCATCTCTTGTCACTTTAAATACACATTTGTGTCTACATGGCAGCATACATACGGTTAATAATTGGCTAAACAGGAGGCAATGCATGCAAAGGAAACATGTATTAAATAGTGAGTGAATTATTTTGGCAAACATTTATGGAGCTATAACTCCTGTGGCGTGAATTGGAGTGGAGTGGATTGGATTTGGGGGGGATCTAACTATGTACAATAAGATGCTATATAGACACCAGGAAAACTGACTCTGACCATTTCCTAATTTTGCTTGTGCAAATCTGTTTTGATATGCTGCCTAGGATTGCAAGTGCAGTGGTTGCAAATACACTTAAAACTGTTGAATACACTTTGCTGATAACTGACAAGCAACCTGATTTGCATCTATTTTGTTGCTATTTTGCTTAATAAATGTCCCTATAGTATTTGAAACTTGACAAAAGTGCTATGTCTCCCTCCCAATCCTAAACTTAAAAAAAAGTAGAACATGCACTTAAATAAATAACAGTGTTGAATAATCAACTGCTTTCCTATGAGAGTAAACTAAGAGCACCTGTGAAGTGATTACAATTTGGCTTCTTCTTCTTTCCTTTAATTAGTAATTTATTCTCCATTACAGGTGCATTTTTGTATTTCCATCTCTGATTACTACCTGCTATAACAAGGTGGACATTGTATCTTTTTACCTTTTTTTTTCTTTAGTGGGTTAAGTTTCTGTAGTCAGTTATGACATAATAGGAAATGGCACGCTTGAGCAAAAAAAAAAAAGAATCCACGTGTGTATGACTGTTAAATGCACAGCAAAAGCATTATCTTGTTTGAAAAAGTGTAGTTGTGCTTTTTACACATAAAGGTGCAAAGAAGTTCAAAAACCTGCATAAATGCAGCTAAATGGATTCTAGTAGCTAGAATAAATGATTATTCTTGCCAATAGAATACGTTTGCATGCATACCCTTCTAGACGCCATATGCGCAAAATTTCATGTAATTATACACCTAAACTAGCAACTGTTTTTCTTAACAGAAAGATCCAGCCTACATAGGAGTATTTGAACACACACATGTGTGCATGAGGCCTAGAGACTGTGCTTAGAAGGATTCTGTTTTGAAGTTTTTCTAGGTTCTTAGATAATTGAAATATGAATATTTGATCTAGTCCTCTAAGTCATTCCTTAACAGAGAACCCAAATATGTCAAAGCATAGAAACATATATTTTACTTCCTAAGGGAACCTATGAGGAGGCAAAACACTTATGCTGTGTACACATGACCGGACTTTTCGACCGGACTGGTCCAACGGAACAAATCCGTCGCACAATCCGACCATGTGTGGGCTTCATCGGACCTTCAGCGGACTTTTTCTGTCGAAAATCAGACGGACTTTAGATTTGGAACATGTTTCAAATCTTTCCGATTGACTCGAGTCCGGTTGAAAAATACGTTCGTCTGTATGCTAGTCCGACGGACGAAAAAGGACGCAAGGGCAGCTATTGGCTACTGGCTATGAACTTCCTAATTCTAGTCCCTTCGTACATCATCACGTTCAAACCAACGGACTTTCGAAAGGACTTTAGTTCGTTCATGTGTGGGCAAGTCTAGTCATCTGAAAGTCTGACGTAACTCCGTCGAAAGTCCATCGGAAAGACCTTCGGACCTTTGATGCTGAAAAGTCCGCCCGTGTGTACGCGGCTTTAGAGAAACTACTATTCAAGGCCTTTACTTTAATTGTAGACTTGCATGTAAGTGATGCAAAGCATACTGAAGCTGAATAGATTCAGTTTCACTGCCCCAGCACTAGAGTATTGCTGCTTTGCATACATTAATGCTGAATTGGGGATTCCTTTTATTATAGACACACATTATGCAAACATTTTTTTTCTGCACATTAAAACTGCTGTAGATTCATAATTATACAGTATATCATCTGATGCTTAGATGCCTATAGATATAATTAATTTTAAGACCTCATTTATATTACCATACTTTACCGTAATACAATACAATGAACAGGGGCTAAAGGATTATTACAGTTTATGAGCAAACTGCCAGGCAGGTACCTTGACTTAGTAAGGGAAGATGTTCTTACTAGCCATGCATTGATGACAAGTAAAGACAGGAGAACAAGAACCTCTTACACTTTGCAAAAGTTCCCTTTTTAAAAGATAGAAGCTAACATTTGGAAATGTCAAAGAAAAGAGCAGCATTGAGCCTACACCAAGAAACACATTTCTGCACAATCATACAGAATGAATTCTGTTTTTTAACTTTGCCATGCAAAATGAGAATAAAGATCTAGTTTAAAAGAAGAACCCAGCAAGCTGTGTCCTATGCAGCCACATGAGGAGTGTTTGCTACAATAACTACTAGGAGATAGCCAAGTATGTGCCATGATAACTACTACTAGATAGTCAGGTATGTGCTCTAATACCTACTAGGGGCTAGCCAAGTGTATTCCATAATAACTACTGCTAGTCAAGTATGTGCTGTAATACCTACTAGGGGCTAGCCAAGTGTATTCTACAAAAACTACTACGAGATAGTCAGCTATGTGTTGTAATAGCTACTACAAGATAGGTGTTTGCTGTCGTACCTATTAGAGGATAGCCAGGCATATACTAATATAACTACTAGGAGACAGTAAGGTGTATGCTGTGATACCTACTATAAGATGTGTGTCGTAATAACTACTACTTGATAGTCAGGTGTGTGCTGTAATAATCACTACTAGATGGAAAGTTGTGTGCTATAATACCTACTAAGAGTGAGCCAAGTCTGAGCTGTAATTACTAATACTAAATTGTCGGGTGTATGCTGTATGGACTCATGAACACTGGAAGTCAAAAACTCCGCTTTTACAGGCGAATGCTGTTTTTTTTCTGCCTCTAAATGCCTCTCTAAGTTAGCCTGTATGTCCATGTGTCTAGAGGTTGAAGAAAAAAACCCATCACTTGAGCGTTCAGGAGAACGTTTGATCAGAAATAATGCTAGATATACCTAAATGCATGTAAACGCCTCTAAATGCACCTAAACACTAAGCATGCTTATTAGCACTTGAGTGTTCATTCATTCCAATGGCCAGAATAAATTAACATTTTGGCCATGTGACTGAATGCCCAAATACTTTATGCGCCTAAACGCATTTGCAAAACACAGCTTTAGGTGCCTTTTTGTAAATGTCCTTTTTCTGCCAGAAGCAAAGGAGTTCAGAGGGGCTGGGCAAATGCCCAGTGTGCATGAGGCCAGATGTGTGGTTTAATAAATACTGGGAAATGGCTAGGTGTATGATGTAATAACTACTTCTAGAAAAGCAGGTGTTTGCTGTATTAACTACTGGGAGTAAATTAGGTGTGTGAGCTAATAACTACTAAGAAATGGCCAAGTGTATGTTGTAACACCTACTGGTTAGGTTTCTTTCAGAACAGTTTTCCTTTAAAAACATATGTAGGCTTCTATTACTAACCTCCTTCTGAAAATGCTAGTTTCCTGGCTGCCTCTGGTTTCAATACTTTCTGAGGGGCTGGCCGTTAAGTGTTGTCAGAGTGAAGATAGAACTCTTGAGTTGTATGCTTATTCCGGGTCAGTGATTCAATACTAAAGAAATACTAAAGCCATAGACCCACCAACACGGCCAGACAGCCTGCATTTTCACAGGAGAGATCAGCAATGCCAGCCCACACATTTTTCTTTTACGCCTATATGCTTATCTCTTCCCAGCCAATTTCTCTACAGACAAAACAGGTCAACCCAATGTAATCTTCCGTCTTTAGCTAC
The DNA here is from genome assembly GCF_042186555.1 of Aquarana catesbeiana. Classification (NCBI taxonomy): domain Eukaryota; kingdom Metazoa; phylum Chordata; class Amphibia; order Anura; family Ranidae; genus Aquarana; species Aquarana catesbeiana. The sequence continues at coordinate 676,580,201 of NC_133325.1, read as the reverse complement.
CGATTAGTGAACTTAAAGAGGAGCTCCAATCCCCTCCCCAAATACTGTAGCTGCTGACTTTTAATATAAGGATACTTACCTGTCCAGGGATCCAGCAATGTCTTCATCATATGAGCTGATTCTTCAATCGGCTTTGGGTGCAGGTGCTGGCATTTTAGGTCAGGGAAACTGGCTATGAGGCCCTGCGGCTTCACAGCCAGTTTCCTACTGGGCATGCGTGGGCCGTGCTGCACTTTGTGAATGGTCCCATAGTCCTCTGGGAACTGTGATATGTTCCAAAAGGCTTCAGGGGGAAGGAGGGGAGCCAGACTTCCGCACAGATCGCAGCGGCAATCTGACTGGAAGTGGGAGGAGGTACCTGTCAAAAGCAAGTACCCGCTCCCCCTCCCCCCTCCAGCAAAAAGGGCCAAATCTGACAGTGGAGGGCGGCGAGGAAGCAAACAAGCAGAACATCCCCTTTTGGGTGAAGTTCCGCTTTAATGACAGAATGAACATGTAGTAAATTCAGAGTAATAACATTTTCTTACCAACGAGTCCGGCCCTCCAATTGGGTTTCAGGCCCTGTGTGCAATCGAGGGAAAAGACCTGATCTCCGTTTTATTGGGCTTTTGGACTGTGTCTTAGTACCAACAGCTGGGGGCTGTAAAACACATTTACAACATAACAAGGCATATTAGCTGAGGGCAATACACATTTTTGAACATTCTTTAATACAAATGCGCTGTACATGACAACTAAGGGAAAGTGTTGGCTAACTTTTTCCATCCTTAAAATAAAACTCAGTAACATTTGAAAGTGTTTGTTCATCACACGTACCAATTTATCTTTTGTACATGGTAAAATAAAAATGGCATATTATCACATTCATTAGAAAAACGGATATTTGTTGTCATTTGCTAACCTGCATTAAAATGACAGCTTATGTGCTGAAGTTCTCACAGGAACATGCTGATAGGAGAAGAAAGCAGAGTGACAAAACAATGAGCTCATCAGTCTGCTGCTTCTCATTTCACTGCCCACAGGCAGTGGACAGGTCTGTGACAGTCTGGGCTCAAAGGAAGAAGGTTGTACAATATTGGCTATCATTTACCATAGAAGACTGAGGAAATTTAGTGGCAGAAAAAAATGTATTGTGGGGAACATTTCTGGATTAAAGATAGGTATTGCACAAAAAGTCCCCATTTTAATTTTTCCATTTAAGGGGCTATCATTTTTTGTTCAACTTTGACTAGAGTTCTGCTTTAAGCAAACATGCTAACACAATTGGGCAGTTCTAATATGCAAAATGTCTCTTTGATTGCTGAACGAAAGATAAGACACAAAGACTGTGAGCTCCTCTTATTATAATCATGGATTGCTTTGTTTTTGTTCTGGGCAAAAGAATAGTTCTAATTTGGCTGTCACTTCAAACCTTCAATAGATATCCCTGGGAGGTACACAGTTAGGTGTTCTATCATTCTGTTCTTTTCTAGAGCCTAATGACTCCAGAATAAAGAACAAACTCGTCTATATAGCTTTTAATTTCAGTGCTGTTTAGGTATCTAAATATAACCTATTTAATTATTAGCTGGTCTCCAAAACCATGCTTTCAAAATCATTTGTTGTCTATGCCTGGCCTGGTTTAAAAGTAAAAGTAAAAGTATTTTTATTTTTATTTTTTTTTTAAACCCATTGGCAATTCTGAATTAGTACGACTAATGCCAAATATAATGTTGTGCCTAATTTTTTAAGAAAGCCTGATTTGAAGTGTCTGACCTAGGTATCCAGTGCAATGTTTATATCCCTTGGCACTCTGCATGCTCAGGATCAGGTGGCAGGGTCTGTTTCAAAATAGGTGTATTTGGCACAACCCTATCTAGGGTTGCCACATGTTTGGTATTCACCTGTACAGTCCGAGTTTTTGATTCATGTGTGAAGTTTTTAGTCCCTCTGAAAACTGGACACATTATTCAGACCAGTACGGGCAATGGGGCAATACTATTCTCCATGAGGCTCCCAAAGGTGTCCCATATCCTTTACAATGCTATAATGTATACTACAAAAAAAAATTGTTGTGCATCGCTAAAGGGTTTGGCTTGAAGAAAAGGTGGCAACCCTCCCCCATCTTCCCGTATTACTTTTGGAGTAGCCACCTGCCCCAAGTACAGTTACACAGAGTGTCATGGGATGTAAAAACTGTACTAAACTGTACTAGTGTGTACAAGTGTACTAACCTATGAGCATTCAATCAGCTGCATATTATTATTAAATTAAATAATATAACAAAGTGTATATCTAGTCAAAACTTTTTTTTTTCAGTTTTGAACAAATTGGGGAAAGATAAGAACCCATGTCGGTTTTTAATGATATGAATTCCATTAGGAAGATTTTCCCTCACTCACCATCCCAGTGACAATAGTTTCACCAGATAGGAGGTAAGGGAAAAACCAGTAAGGGAAAAAGCGACAGAGGTGGAAATAAAAAATGCTATTTTTATAAGAGTATAGGAAGCCTAGAACCACTTCCAGCTTTTTATTGCTGCCTGTGACTCTTTTGCAGGTTTTTCCTCATTTCTGGTTCCTCAATTTACAAGTTTCACCAGATGTCTGGTCTGGTGAAACTATTGCTACTTTGACAGTAGGTGAAGGTAAATAGAGCTCAACATAATAATAGAAAGCCAAGGGAGTTTATAATCTTTCCCTACTCCATCCAAAATGTTAAAAAAAAAATGGCTAGACTTTAACACTTGACTGCGTGATCATCAGGAAACAGTGCCATGCAGAGAGATAATCCGTACACCAGTCTTTAGTCTTAAAACGTCTTCATTTTTATTAAAAAATCACAGTGTACAAACACAGATAAGATCAGTTGATGCATTTTAGCCTATGAGGCCTTGGTCATAACTCAGTGCCATACTGGTATAAAATAAAAAATATTTGCATTTGGCCTCCTTACCCAATACACATTATGCCATTCGTTTCAGCCATATAATACAAATTAACTGTATTTATTCTGCTAGACCCACTGTCAGAACTACTTACCTACCACATTCCAGTGCCACCTCTGCCTTTATGGCACGTGCCCACGTACACTTCTGGGTTTTACTCTAACTGTTGTACCCATGTAAACCACAGTGGCCCCCCCCCCCGATGGGACATGTCAAATTTGAGCAGCGTAGCTTTCTGCCGGTTGTTTGCCAAGCCTGTTCAGCACCCTGACCTCTTGCTTGTAACTTGGTGTATGTGTCTGCTGCCTACCCTAACCTCTGGCCTATATCCTGGTATTCATGGCTACTGCCTGCCCTAACCTCTGGCTTGTAACCTAGAATCTGGTCCGTTGCCTTCCCTGACCCTTGGGTTATATTCTGGTTATCCGTATCTGCTGCCTGTCCTGATCACGTGCTTGTTTTCTGGTTATCTACATGAGCTCTTTGTTCTGACCTTTGGTCTGTATTCTGGTGACACAAGAAAAGAAGTATAACCCCTGGAAGTCACATATCTTTTGTGTCCTACTGCCATGAATGGAGTGGCAACCTCAGCCTGGACTCTGACCAGGCCACGCCCCCCAAACGTGTTTCACTCTGTCCCCCCCGTAGCTTAGTCATGGGGATCCGCATGACTAAGTTCCGGGGGGGCAGAGTGAAACACGTTTGGGGTGTGGCCTGGTCAGAGTCCAGGCTGAGGTTGCCACTCCATTCACTGCAGTAGGACACCATAGATGTGCGACTTCCAGGGGTTACCCTTGCTTTCTTGAACCTTTGAATAGCCAGGACTGGCTCCTTCCCCTGTCAGCACTCTAGCAGCAGCTGCAGATGCACTGTCTACATACCTCCTCCCTATCGAGCCTGAGCAGCCCACACACTTTTACCAGGTCATCCTGATGACACACTCTGCTCTGCTGCAATCCACAGACCACTCACCTGTTACATTGCTTTTTCATGGTGTTATCCTGCTCTGTGTTCTGTCTGATCCATGATGCTTAGAACAGAGTGAACCTGTGGGTCAGCATTTACAAGGAGGTCCCTGGTGAATACTGACTGGTCCTAGAACTCCGCACCCTAGGGGATCCCGTTTCATTTTCTCTCTTGTAGGACCATCCTCAAACCATTTTAAAGTTCTGATCCAGCAAAAAGATCTTATATGATCTGCAGTGTTCCAGAGTGAACCTGGTTCCACAGATCTAGCTTCCAGTGTGATCCTGTGTAGGTCTTGTTCCACAAATCTATCTCCCAGTGTTATCTCTTCCTGTGTAATCCTATGTGGGTGCTGTTCCAGAGATCCAGCTCCTAGGTCTTACCTGTTCCAAAGGGGACCCAGCGTGGTTCCTGTTCTGGACATACAATGTCATGTTTTTGATTGGTTCAATGATGCTTTGCCCTATGGAAAGCCAGTGGTCAGCCTACACTTCTCAGGTATGTCTATTGCCTTTCTTGGGTGATCCTTACAGTGGAGCTAGAGGATTCACATCAGTGCAGAGTGTAAGCCCTGACACTCACAAGATTTAACAAACAGAATTGAAAACAAAACCATCATCATAAAAATCAATTGTAATGCAATTCTTACAGAGAAGGTGGTTTTTGTCATTTCAGCACCCGTATGCACAATGCCTCCACTCAAACTTCCAGATAATCCCCCTGACTGATGCTTTTTCTGGCTTCCCACCATGGTTTCCATGGAATGGCTGCGGACTCGGATAGCTCTCTTGGAAAAGAAAACAAAGAAAATAAAACCAATATATTTTTTGGGGGGTTTAAGGTGACTACTAATGCAACTTGTTTAAAAACTGGGACTAATGTGAATGTACAATATATATGTAAAGCGCTGTGTAAATTGACGGCGCTTTACAAGTACCCGTAATAAATAAATAGAATACATTGATTATTTTCAATAAATTTTAATTCCTAAAACCTAGCTTACTGACAAGATATTTCAGATTTTGGTATATGAAAAAAAAAATAGATCAACTAACCCTTTCCTATGTCCTATGTCAAGGACACCAGTAGTTAGATGTGTTTCTGCTTCCTGTGGCTATTACAAGGGGATCTCTGTTACATCACTCTGGTTGGATTTTTAATTGCTATGTAATGTAAAAAGACATAGGGAAGAGTGGAAACCCATAATGGTTTGCATGAACATCCATAACTCCCACATGGCAAGGAGAGAGCCAAGTAATTCAGCCCTCTGGACTCACAATAAATTTGAAATATCACCGACGGGTGAGCCCCATGACATTCAACCACAGGTTAGCAGAGGTAAATTTAATGGCCTATTTAAAAAGTGGTGAACCTCCCATTAAGAGAGGACCCTGCTCAAGCCCACATCTGCATGACTTAGCTTACCATGTAACATGTCATTGGTATAAATGTGGTAGGGCATCATCTCCATGTACAACATGTTGGAAAGTCTCTGAAAGTAGTAATGCACACTTCTGATGCAAGCTATGGTTTATTATCCTGTGATGTTAACCATTACACTGTTTGATTATGCAAGGATGTTCAGATCAGTTTTACCGCTTGTAAATATTAGTCAGCAGTTAAGTAGACAGACTAATGAACACAGTATTGGTTGCCAAAAGATTACTACATTACTAAAAGGGTGCTTAGTTCTTGGCTGATATATTTTTCTATTGTTAGTGGCCAACCAAATGTACTGAAATATGTGAAATCAACATTTTTGGTTTTACCCACAAAGGAGTGTGTAGAGAGGTAATTGGTAATGTGTTCTAATCATTGGGTCTGTTCTCCAGCACCATCCATTACTATTTGTATAATTTTAAATATTTATAAGCTATTGGTCAAGAGTGCTTTTACATTAACAGTCTGCTGGCCTCAATTACTTTAAGCTTTGTTTTCACAATTAATTATTAAAGTTAATATATGCATGAACAGAAAGAGCATTTTTCATTAATTCTGCTTATTATGCCAATACACAGGCTGGAATAAATGACTACTAAAGTGCAATTTTACATAGCTGTCATTTCACAAATATAAATGCATGGCATTAAGGAAAATGTGCTGGTATTTATGGAAAGGATAGATCATACCCAAACGCTTGATTCAGCATTTAATGACATTATGGGTCTATACTGCAGATGAGGTGAACATAATTGTTCATTACTAGAGTCTTTCAGAGCATGGAATTCCACATGGCATTTACAGATTTATTTTGTTTAGTTTGTGTAATGAGCAGCATATTATTGGTGGATGTATTATTATATGTATTAATGTATTATATATATTAAATGTATTATTATACATTTCTGACATTTCTCAAAGTTTATCATTAAACTTGCTAAAATACTGCACATATGTACAGGAGTAACATTATGGGCCATTTGAAAGTAAACACAATTCTAATTAACTATGGGGTTGATTTACTAAAGTGCACTTTGTAAGTGCAGCTGCGCCAGAACTTAGTTAATGAGGCGAAGTTTCACCTTGCAAAGAATACCCAATCACATGGAAGAAGGAAAAAAATTAAGAACGACTTCACTTCATTTAATAAGCTCTGGAGCAACCGCACTTACAAAGTGCACAGTCTGTTTCCCTTGAGTAAATCAACCCCAAAAGTACGTACATGTAATATATATATATATATATATATATATATATATATATATATATATATATATATACACAGTATATATATCACACACTTATTCATTTGGGTGGGCTGCATGTTAAAAGGTGATAGATCCTTCACTGGTAGGTGTACACATTAAGCAGGCTCAACACCAATACAATATACCATACAGATGGGATGTGATACCAACAACTTGCTGCAATTACAATATTTTGTAATATAACTTTTTAACATTTTAACAGTTTGGAGCATCCCTCACACAGCTGAAGCTTGAAAGAGACTTGAAACTTGAAACTTTAGGATGAACAAGATATTTTAATTGCAGCAAATCATTGGTATCACATCACATCTATTTGGTATGAGGGTTCTTCAAAAAGTTTTTGCACTTTCTTTAAACTCTAATATATAAATGAAAGTGTGGAAACTTTTTGAAGACCCCTCGTATTTGATTATATATATATATATATATATATATATATATATAAAAAGTCTTCTATAAATTCAGATACTATTTACTTTAAAGAGGAACTCACAGCTTCACAGCTGTTACTAAAATGATCAGTTTTGACTGGTGTCAGAAGAAAGGACAGTGGTGATCTCCCTTTCCTCTGTCATATGACTGTGCTCAGGCTTAGCAATTGGCTGCTAGACCCAAGACTGTCTATTGAAGGAGGTCTAATATTTGTGTAGCGCTACCCCCGTAGGGGATGCTGAGTGTTGTGGCCCATCTGTCACACTGAGCAGCCCAGCATTCATTTCCCAAACACTCTAAGACAATGAACAGTCCATGAGCTTTGTTTTTTTTTGTGTTTTATTGAGGGAATAGAACTTGGATGGGTAAAGGAATATATGTGATGCCCAGTGAATTTTAGAACAATCAATTGGTTAAAATTTAGAACAATCACATGGGACAAACTATGTACACTCCCTGTACATATTACTACTTCAGTCTCCTCCAGCACTTTTCTTGCTTGCAGACTATTCCTCTTCTTTCCTCCTGCACAACTCTTAGCTCTCAGGATCAGCTAGCACACAATGGTTAGGTCTGACTCTGACTAAGCCATGCCTTAGCAACTGCCTTTTGCAGGCAGTGATCGTGGTCCCTTAGAGTGTAACAAAAAAATAGAAAGTTCTGGTGCTAGCTGTCCTATCTTTGGTTAGTAAGCCTAGTAACCCATCTTCAGGCCCTGCCAGCACTCCTGGCTGCAGCTGCCTTTCTCCACTGCCCCTGACAACACAGTCCACTCCACTGGCTCTGCCTCCTGACTCCTCTTTGCTCCTCCTGTGCCTCCTGTCCAGAACCGTCACGCTTTCTTCAAGGGCTCTGTCCGCACCTGACCCCCGAGCCCAAGGTCACCCCCCCTCGACTGGGGAGCTCCCTCAAAGACCCCGACAGCCTAGCACTCCATCTTCAAGCTCTGAGCAACCCCACCGAACTCCTCCCCAGCTGGCCTGACCCCAGGTGCTTAAGGAGGCCTGCACCCTGCCAATCCAAGTTGGGGATTGGTCAGGGCTCCTTAGAGTACCCCAGGCAGCTCCGCCTCTCCTCTCCTTCTCTCTTTTTAGTACCTTCTAGAAGGCTCTAGAAAGAAGAGGAAGGTCTTAGTGATGCTGCCTGTGAGTCACCAGCTGCTGGACTGAGCCACTCCCAGCTCAAATCAAAACAAACAGGCCTGGCTGCCAGCCAGGTCTGCCTAAATTTACCTTACCTATCACACAAAAAATCCTATTCTAGCACCTACCTAAGTAGAGGGTGCTACATTTGTGTTACCTGACTTTCCAAACCTGACAACCAGAATAGTTTTTTATGTGTAAGCTTGGTAGGACTCAGTGGGATGTATTTTCTGTCTTTGTCCTACCCCACCAATGACAGGCTAGGCATTATGAGGAAGAGAAGTGGCCACACACAAAGACATGCTTAGAAGGTACAGGCTACATATAATTTGAACCCATAGCAGGTCACTGTTACCATCTGTGTAAGTCTTCATGAAGCCTTATTAATTTTACGCTCACGTACTGGCTCATGTATTATTTTTACACTCAAGTGAACCAGTAATTTGTACATGTAGGACAAAACAACAGATGAAGCAAAAAAGAAGTATCCTTGTGTAAGCTCCAAGTCAGTCTGAGTTTAGCTTAGGACTCTCCCACACTCCATGTGATAGTGCTGGGCCAATCACTAAGCACACATTTTCTTGGTCTTAACAGTGATTCTAGTGAGTATGCATTGCAAAAAAAGGCACTCATTAATTAAAGACGCATCTCTGGCAATACGGTTTAACCCTAAGCAATCTCCATAGAATGCTTATATTTTTGCCTGCACATCCCATTTAACTAATCTGTACTGCTGTAAAACAGATCCATCCAAATTACTTTCCTGTGATTTAGAGAATAACATAACACTTTAAGGCATAAATGCCTTTTAACACCTTATTTGTCTAAAATCAAAATACAATTGAAAGTGGCCTTTTAATGAAGACAGCCTTCCCAAGCAATTAAAGGGCGCCTAGTATATTATTACAAGTCAAATGCCTTGCCAGATAGCCATGCCAGCTAAAGCGGCTCAGCTACTGGGTGGAGGCTGGGGGGTGGGTGTTGAGTAAATGCTGATCAAACTCAAAGGCTGAGGTTTGAAATTTAAATACTGCTAAAAATCAGAGCTGTATGCTTTAATTAACCATTCTGCAGATGTTAGTATGCACAGTAAATGTCAGGACTGGCAGGGATCCCAGTATTTGAACATGCCATCTGGTCATGAGATGTCAATTAGAGAAAGCACTCTATATATGTGTTCATGTTTAATGGAAAACATTTCTTATTTTAATCAATTGCTCTATTTAGAAGAAAATGTATTTTCAGAAATTAAAAACATACATACAATATTATATATAGTGCTCATAAATTTACATACCCTGGCAGAATTTATGATTTCTTGGCCATTTTTTCAGAGACTTTGAATGATAACACAAAAACTTTTCTTTCACTCATGGTTAGTGTTTGGCTGAAGCTATTTATTATCAATCAACTGTGTTTACTCTTTTTAAATCATAATCACAACATAAACTACCCAAATATTCCTGATCAAAAGTTTACATACCCCAGTTCTTAATACCGTGTATTGCCCCCTTTAACATCAATGACAGCTTGAAGTGTTTTGTGGTAATTGTGGATGAGGCTCTTTACCTTCTCAGATGGTAAAGCTGCCCATTCCTTTTGGCAAAAAGCCTCCAGCTCCTGTAAATTCTTGGGCTGTCTTGCATGAACTGGACGTTTGAGATCTCCCCAGAGTGGCTCCATGATATTGAGGTCAGGAGACTGAAATGGCCACTCCAGAACCTGCACTTTATTCTGCTGTAGCCAATGACAGGTCGACTTGGCCTTGTGTTTCGGTACATTGTCATGTTGTAATGTCTAAGTACGTCCCATGCGCAGCTTCATGGCTGATGAATGCAAATGTTCCTCCAGTATTTATTGATAACATACTGCATTCATCTTGCCATAAATTTTGACCAGACTTCCTGTGCCTTTGTAGCTCACACATCCCCAAAACATCAGCGATCCACCTCCGTGTTTCACAGTAGGAATGGTGTACCTTTCATCATAGGGCTTGTTGACTCCTCTCCAAATGTAGTGTTTATGGTTGTGACCAAAAAGCTAAATTTTGGTCTCATCACTCCAAATGACTTTGTGCCAGAAGGTTTGAGGCTTGTCTCTGTGATGTTCGGTGTATTGTAAGCGGGATGCTTTGTGGCATTTGCGTAGTAATGGCTTTCTTCTGGTGCAGCCCATCTTTCTTCAAGTGCCTCTTTATTGTGCATCTTGAAACAGCCATACCACATGTTTTCAGAGAGTTCTGTATTTCACCTGAAGTTATTTGTGGGTTTTTATTTGCATCCCAAGCAATTTTCCTGACAGCTGTGGCTGAAATTTTAGTTGGTCTACCTGACCGGGGTTTGGTTTCAACAGAACCCCTCATTTTCCACTTCTTGTTTAGAGTTTGAACACTGCTGATTGGCATTCTCAATTCCTTGGATATCCCTTTCCTGTTTTATACAGTTCAACTACCTTTTCCCGCAGATCCTTTAACAATTATTTTGCTTTCCCCATGACTCAGAATCCAGAAATGTTAGTGCAACACTGGATAAAAGATGCAAGGGTCTGTCAGGAGTCCAGAAACTCTTTGACCTTTTATACACATACACTAATTACAAGCAAACAGATCACAGGGGAAGATGGATACCTATAATAGCCCAAACCCCTTTGTGTCAACTTGTGTGCATGTTATAAGGCTAAAATCACCACGATATGTAAACTTTTGATCAGGGTCATTTGGGAGTTTATGTTGCCATTATGATTTAACTAACCATGAGAGAAAGAAATGTTTTTGTGTTATCATTCATATTCTCTAAAAAATGCCAAGAAATCATAAATTCTGCCAGGGTATATAAACTTATGAGAACAACTGTATATATGTATATATATATATATATATATATATATATATATATATATATATATACACAGTTGTTCTCATAAGTTTACATACCCTGCAGAATTTATGATTTCTTGGCCATTTTTTAGAGAATATGAATGATAACACAAAAACATTTCTTATATATATTATTTTTTACATTTCTCACATATGTATCATGACACATTGGAGTTGATTTACTAAAGGGAAATAGACTGCTTTTTGCAAGGGAAGTGGCCTTCAGCAAGGGCATTTGCTGCAGAGCTAAGTAAATGAGGCAAAGCTTCACTTTGCAAAGATTATCCAATCAAATGCAGGGAAAATTTAAAAAAAACAGCATTTTTGCTTGCACATGATTGAATGATGGAATTCAGCAGAGATCCTCTCATTTACTAAGCTCTGGACCAGATGTCTTTGCAGGGTAAAACTGCACTTGCAAGGTGCACAGTCTAGTTGCCTTTAGTAAATCAACAATATTGATGACAAAAAATAATTCTGTGAATGATAAAGCAAGGCTTTTGATATGTGGGTATAACCAAGCCCTGGTTTGGCCCTGATTGCAACCCACTTGCCGGCCACAATATGTATATACTGTAAACGTTGCTGTTTGCAAGTGGATTACCAGGGTTATGGCTGAAAGTAATTTTTTTTTTTTTTTTTAGCCAGCTGCTGGTTTTCTAATGAAAGTGGCCACTAGCCGATGGATTGCTTTCAGAAGCGGCAGGAGGGGACATCGTCCCCCACACACACACACACACACACACACACACACACACACACACTGCTTGTCTGTGTTTCTCTGGCTTACAGTTTTCACCGGCGATCCGATGCGGGGTTGGTCACAGAGGTGGAGAGAGACCAGATTGTCTCTGATCACTTCTATGGCCTTGGAGGACCGGAGCGTTGTCATGGTGGCACTTCTTGTCCAGGGTAGAAGTAAACAATTTTTTTTTTTTTTATCCTTTGCTTTTAAAGATAAAGGAGAGATTTGGGGTTTTTTGTCCCCAGAACTCTCCATAAAGAGGACCTCTCATCCTAATCTCTATTACGAAGGATGTTTACATTATTTTTTAACAGGAATAAAGGTGATTAAAAAAATAAATATAGGGACAATTAAAAAAAAGAAAATAAATAAGAAAAAAAAAAGTAAAGTTTCCCTAACCCTCCGTGCTCACACGCATGAGAGAACGCATACGAAAGTCGCGCACGCATATGTAAACATATGTATCACCATGGACATTAGAGTAAGAGCAATCATTCTAGCACTAGAACGCCTCTGTAACTCTAAGCAGGTAACCTGTAAAAATGTTTAAAGCGTCGCCTATGGAGATTTTTAAGTACCGTAGTGTCACTATTCCGCCCACAACTTTTTAGCGTGACATGTTAGGTATCTACACTGAGCAAAATTATAAACGCAACACTTTTGTGTTTGCCCCTATTTATCATGAGCTGAACTCAAAGATCTATGACTTATTCTATGTACACAAAAGGCCTATTTCTCTCAAATATTGTTCACAAATCTGTCTAAATCTGTGTTAGTGAGCACTTCTGATTAGTAAGAATGAACTTTCATGTGCACATATATATATATATATATATATATATATATATATATATATATATATATATATATATATATATATGCTATGTGTATCACTTTTGAATGTGCTGTGAACAAGGCCTGCGTGTCGAAACGCGTCTGCATGTTCTTTATATCATGGTCGTAAGACAACAATAAAATAGAAAACTGAATTTCCAGTGGTGCCGGCTCTTCTATATACATTTGTGATTCGTTTCCAGATGTGGGAGGGAAATCCTGAGCCAGAGCACCTGGATTAGGTGTGCCACCGTCCATCTCATCATCTGGCTTTTCTGTTCAGAGCGGTGTGATTTTGTGCTGCATTATTGCACAGATGTGCCTTAGGCTGGCCACAATAAAAGGCAACAATGTGCAGTTTTATCACACAGTGCACAATGCCACAGATGTCACAAATTTTGAGGGAACGTGCAATTGGCATGCTGACTGCAGGAATGTCCATCAGAGCTGTTGCCCTTGAATTCAATGTACATTTCTCTACCATAAGCTGTCTCCAAAGGCGTTTCAGAGAATTTGGCAGTATATCCAAACGACTTCACAACCGCAGACCACGTGTAACCACACCAGCCCAGGACCTCCAAATCCAGCATCTTCACCTCCAAGATTGTCTGAGACCAGCCACCCGGACAGCTGCTGCAACAATTGGTTTGCATAACCAAAGAATTCATGCACAAACTGTCAGAAACCGTCTCAGGGAAGCTCATCTGCATGCTCATCATCCTCATCGGGGTCTCGACCTGACTGCAGTTCATTGTTGTAACTGACTTGAGTGGGCAAATGCTTACATTTGATGGCATCTGGCACTTTGGAGAGGTGTTCTCTTCACAGATGAATCCCGGTTTTCACTGTACAGGGCAGATGGCAGACAGCATGTATGGCGTCGTGTGGGTGAGCAGTTTGCTGATGTCAATGTTGTGGATCGAGTGGCCCATGGTGGCGGTGGGGTTATGGTATGGGCAGGCGTATGCTATGGTCAATGAACACAGGTGCAATTTATTGATGGCATTTTGAATGCACAGAAATACTGTGACAAGATCCTGAGGCCCATGGTTGTGCCATTCATCCACGACCATCACCTCATGTTGCAGCATGATAAGGCGCAGCCCCATGTTTCAAGGATCGGTACACAATTCCTGGAAGCTGAAAATATCCCAGTTCTTGAATGGCCAGCATATTCACTGGACATGTCACCCATTCAGCATGTTTGGGATTCTCTGGAATGGCGTATACGACAGCGTGTTCCAGTTCCTGCCAATATCCAACAACTTTGCACAGCCATTGAAGAGGAATGGGTCAACATTCCACAGGCCACAATCAACAACCTGATAAACTCTATGCGAAGGAGATGTGCTGCACTGCGTGAGGCAAATGGTGGTCACACCAGATACTGACTAGTTTTTGGACAAAACCTTCTTGCACAATCTTGCAACAAAATCTATGCCCCTGGGGTTTCTGTCTATAGACTAGCTACAATTCCATGCAGGGACTCCCTGGAATCACACTGATCAACCTTTGTAGTCTGGGGCTCCTGCCCTAGACTACAAATGTTTGAGAGGGGGGACTAGCTGAAGCACTTGTTATCAGATATGTGCATTATGCACTGGCTGCAAGGAATCATGGGAAATGTAGTCCTGAAAGAGGAGGTCACCTAATGCAGCAGTGATTTCCAGGAAATGCTGCAAGCAGAGAACTGGCTGTACAAAATGTGTTGGCAAAATGGCCTGCTAAATGGCTGACAATTGTTAATAGTAACATGGAGCTGATACAGGGGGTTTAATACTGCTTTAAGGCTAAAATTCAGTGATTAGGATATTCCTTTAAGGCTAATGAAAAGCGGACATGTTTATACGTTTCTACATGTAATACATTAATGTTTTTATTATATGTACACATTCTTTAAACAAGAAATCTACACAGATTAGCCATCACATTATGATGACCCACCTAATATTGAGTAGGCTCCCCTTTTTTCTGCTAAAAAAGCCTTGACCCGTAATAGCACGGACACCACTAGACCTCTAAAGGTATGCCGTGATATCTGGCACCAAGCCGTCAGTAGAAAGTAAGTTGCAAGGTGGAGCCTCCATGGATCAGACTTGTGTTTCCAGCACAGCCCACAGATTTTGAATGGAGTGAGATCTGGTGTATTTGGAGGCCAAGTCAACGCCTAATACTCGCTGTTGTGTTCCTCAAACCATTCTTCAATATTTTTGCAGCGTGGCAGTGTGCATTATCCTGCTGAAAGAGGTCATTGCCATCATTGCCAAGGAATACCATTTTAATGAAGGGTTGTACTTGGTCAGCAACAATGTTTAGGTAGGCGGTACACATCGCAGCATTATCTACATGAATGACAGGACCAAGGTTTCCCCGCAGATTATTGCCCAAAGCTTCACACTGCCTCCGCCGGCTTGCCTTCTTCCCACACTGCATCCTGGTGCCACCTCTTCCCCAGGTAAGCAACTCACACGCACCCAGCCATTCACATAATGTAAATTAAATTGTGATTTATTGGGCCAGGCCACCTTCTTCCATTGCTCAGTGGTTCAGTTCTGATGCTCACATGCCCAAAGTAGGCACTTTTGGCTGTGGACATGGATCAGCATGGGCACCTTGACTGGTCTGCTACACAGCCCTATACACAACAAACTGTGATGTCCATTTTTTCTGATTTCAACACATCAACTTCAGGGACAACATGTCTACTTGCTGCTAACATGACTGATAGGTGTATATTCATCAAAGATTGAATCCATGGCACGTTATTCACAGAGCATTCACGATCTTCAAAAAACACAGCCCAGCAGTAATCGCTCGCATTTGGACTGTTACTCTCCAACTAGGATTCTATGTAGAGTTCTATTATCCAGAGACAATGTGGGGCAATTGTCTCCATTTGACTCATTCAGCTGTGTATTCTGAATAGACCTGAATATCATTTTACACTCTCTTTACAGCGAAGACATTAACAACTGCAGAAAACAGCATGTGTTGACTGGTCATAATACATTTTTTAAATTCATATCCAATATTTAATTTTTAACTAACAAAAATGTTTTGCATTTTCCATCTGTAGTCTTGATCAAAATAGAAAGAAAGCATGTGCACCAACATTATACATTCCCTTTAAAACATTATGGGGTGGATTTACTAAAGGCAAATAGACTGTCCGCTGTGCAAAGTACAGTTGTACTCTGCAAGAGCAGATGCTCCAGAGCTTAGTAAATGAGCAGGAAGCTCTGCTGACTTCCATCATCCAATCACGTGAAAGCAAAAATGCTGTTTTTTTATTTTCTAGGCTCATGATTGGATTTTCTTTGCAAAGTGAAGCTTTACCTCATTTACTAAACTCTGGAGCAACTACACTTTCCTTCTGCCTGACTCAGTCCAACATTCCCCTTCAAGTGCCTGCTCTAGTCTACTCTTAGATTCTCCTGCTACATGCCCAATGGGTCATGCTGTCTTGAACTCACTGCCAAGCCGAGTTCTTCCTTAATGTCTGCTAGTGTTAGATGTGGCTCCAGTGACTGCTTGCTTAACACTCCTGCCTGTACGTTTTGCTGATTCCTCCCAGTTGGCATCACCGGTCCAAATGTCTACAAACAACATCCTCAGGCACTCATGTTCCTCCTGTACCACAGCATCACTGCTTCACTTCTATGGACACTTGTAACCTCACCGTGCCTTTTTACCAGAAGCATTTTTGTGTCCAGAAAAAAAGGACAAATTGCAGAATAAAATCATCACTTTGATATCTGTAGTAACATTTTATTTTAAAATGATCACTTGTCAAACTGGAAAAAATGTCTGTTCTTTTCATTAATTTTGTCTTTAACCACTTGCTGCCCATGACGGCGGGACGGTGCAGCTGTTCTTCTGGGCCGCCGTCATATGATGGCGCAGCCTTCCAGGCAGCCCAGGGGGCGCGCGTGCCCCATCGCTCGGGTCCCGGTGCCGATGTCCGCCGGGCACCCCCGATTGCCCGGTAACCGAGCAGGACCGTGGATCTGTGTGTGTGTAAACACACAGATCCACGTCCTGTCAGATGGGAGGAGGCCGATGGTGTGTTCCTTGTACAGAGGAACACCGATCGGTCTCCTCCCCTTGTGAATCCCCTCCCCCCACAGTTAGAATCACTCCCTAGCAACACATTAACCCCTACAGCGCCCCCTCCTGGTTAACCCCTTCATTGCCAGTCACATTTATACAGTAATCAATGCATTTTTATAGCATGGATCGCTGTATAAATGTGAATGGTCCCAAAAATGTATCAAAATTGTCCGATGTGTCCGCCGCAATATCGCAGTCATGATAAAAATCGCAGATCGCCGCCATTACTAGTAAAAAAAAAAATAATAATAAAAATGCTATAAATCTATCCCCTTATTTTGTAGACGCTATAACTTTTGCGCAAACCAATAAATATACGCTTATTGCGATATTTTTTACCAAAAATATGTAGAAGAATACATATCGGCCTAAACTGAGGAAAAAATTTGTTAAAAAAAAAAATTTGGATACTTATAGCAAAAAGTAAAAAATATTGTGTTTTTTTCAAACTTGTCACTCTTGTTTTATTTATAGCACAAGAAATAAAAAACGCAGGGGTGATCAAATACCACCAAAAGAAAGCTCTATTAGTGGGGAAAAAATGATAAAAATTTCATTTGGGTACAGTGTAGTATGACCGCGCAATTGTTATTCAAAATGCGACAGCGCTGAAAGCTGAAAATTGGCCTGGGCAGGAAGGGGGTGAAAATGCCCTGTATGGAAGTGGTTAAAATATACAGAAATGTTATCAACTAACTAGAGACAAAAACACATAAGGAAAGCCTTATTTTCCATAAAAAACAATATATGCTTAATTTCTGTATGAGTATATAAGTAAAGTTATTACTGAATTATCAGGCCCACTGACCTAAGAAGATGGTTATGGAGTTTACCAGGTTAAGGTCTTTCCCTACACTTACTTTAAAAGACTCCAGGAATCCTCCATGAGCTCCATTCTCCAGTTTGTCCTCTTCTGGCCCAAGACCAAGCATGGCCTGTGTATGCACATGAAGGTCATCATGCAGATTGTCTAGTAGAGCAGCTCTTGTACGGTCCTAAGTTAAAGAAGATGTTCATATACAAGATACCATTTTCCCCCAATGAGATAGTAACAGTGAATGCAATATTACTGTATATGTGTTTTATGAAATGGTAATTTGAGCAAGTATATGTTAAGTTACATATTTGCAAAACTTTGTCAACTTTATGTTCTCCTGAATTCCTTACTCAAGAACAAAACATTCATACATTTCAGCTTACTAGTCTTTACATGGGATACTGTCTACGCACTGTAATACATCTATGGGCAAATATTGTTGTCACCCTCTGGCCTTACTGCAGAACACCTACTCCTCTCCTCTTCGGCACCACATGGGGAGGTGTTCAGTAGTCCACAGAGAGAGCCCGGAACAATATTAACTCATAACAGTCAGCAGACCCAAGGAGGACAGGATGTTGTTAGCTTACGAGAGTTCTGGCAGGGTCAATGGGTATTTCATTATTAAAGTGGTTGTATACCCTGTTTGGTGATTTTTACCTGCAGGTAAGCCTATCATAAAGCTTACCTGTACATAAAAAGAATATCTCATAAACCTGCATGGTTTAGGAGATATTGACCCTGCATGCAGCCACTGACGTCAGCAGTGCATGCGCTGTGCAGGTCTGGAGTATCCTGACGGAATTTGCCATAACAGTGGGCTCCCACCTTCGGCCACTCAGCGCCGGAGCCATCGATCAGGGAAGAAACGCAGAGGGAACATGTCAGCTCCCTCAGCGGTGACCGGGCGCCACTTTAGGGCTTCGTTCTAAGGTAAGTATTTCATAATGTGCTAGTATGCGATGCATACTAGCACATTATGCTATTATTTTGTAGGTTTTTTGTATTTTTTTCCACGGTTTACTACCGCTTTGATCATACACTGAGCAAAATTATAAATGCAACACTTTTATGTTTGCCACTATTTATTGTGAGCTGAACTCAAAGATCTACGACTTTTTCTATGTACACAAAAGGCCTATTTCTCTCAAATATTGTCCACAAATCTGTCTAAATCTGTGTTAGTGAGCACTTCTCCTTTGCCAAGATAATCCATCCACCTCACAGGTGTGGCATATCAAGATGCTGACTAAACAGCATGATTATTGAACAGGTATGCCTTAGGCTGGCCAGAATAAAAAGCCACTCTAAAATGTGCAGTTTTACTGTATTATGGTCGGGGAGGGGGTCCGCAAAACCAGTCAGTATCTGGTGTGACCACCATTTGCCTCACGCAGTGCAGCAAATCTCCTTCACATAGAGTTGATCAGGTTGTTGATCGTGGCCTGTGGAATGTTGGTCCATTCCTCTTCAATGGCTGTGCAAAGTTGCTGGATATTGGCAGGAACTGCAACACGCTGTCGTATACGCTGATCCAGAGCATCCCAAACATGCTCAATGGGTGACATGTCCGGTGAGTATGCTAGTCATGCAAGAACTGGGATGTTTCCAGATTCCAGGAATTGTGTACAGATCCTTGCAACATGGGGCTGTGCATTATCATGCTGCAACATGAGGTGACAGTCGTGGATGAATGGCACCACAATGGGCCTCAGGATCTCATCACGGTATCTCTGTGCATTCAAAATGCCATCAATAAAATGTACCTGTGTTCATTGTCCATAGCATACGCCTGCCTATACCATAACCCCACTGCCACCATGGGCCACTCGATCCACAACGTTGACATGAGCAAACTGCTCACCCACACGATGCCATACACGCTGTCTGCCATCTGCCCTGTACAATAAAGACCGGGATTCATCCATGAAGAGAACACCTCTCCAAAGTGTCAGACACCATCGAATGTGAGCATTTGCCCACTCAAGTCGGTTACGACGATGAACTGCAGTCAGGTCGAGACCCCAATGAGGACAACGAGCATGCAGATGAGCTTCCCTGAGATGGTTTCAGACAGTTTGTGCAGAAATTCTTTGGTTATGCAAACCGATTGTTGCAGCAGCTGTCCGGGTGGCTGGTCTCAGACGATCTTGGAGGTGAAGATGCTGGATGTGGAGGTCCTGGGCTGGTGTGGTTACATGTGGTCTTATGGTAGAGAAATGAACATTGAATTTAAGGGCAACAGCTCTGGTGGACATTCCTGCAGTCAGCATGCCAATTGCACGTTCCCTCAAAACTTGCGACATCTGTGGCATTGTGCTGTGTGATAAAACTGCACATTTTAGAGTGGCCTTTTATTGTGGCCAGCCTAAGGCACACCTGTGCAATAATCATGCTGTCTAATTAACATCTTGATATGCCACACCTGTGAGGTGGATGGATTATCTTGGCAAAGGAGAAGTGCTCACTAAAGGCCCGTACACACAATATGAAAATCGGATGGAAAAATTCATATGACGAGCTGTCTGACGATTTTCAGTGATTTCACTTTTTTGTCAGACAAAAGCTGGATGTGCAGACTATAAAATTTTTGTTGGATGTGAACTCAACATCCGATTTTCATTTCATTAGTACGGTTTTCGTACAAAAAAAAAAAAAAACGTAGGAGCAAGAATACACATGCTCAGAACCAAAAGAATACATACAAAACTATTCAACACAGGCTTAACACAGATTAAGGCTTGTTCATACCAGATGCAGTTCCGTGCGCTTTTTGCTGCACTTAGGCTCCATTCACACTAGCGCATTTTTTGATGCATTTTGCATTTTGCAGAAATGCATGGGAATTTTTTAACATGGGTTCCTATGGAACATGTTCATATCAATGCATTTTTGTACCTCTGCGTTTTTGAAAAGGATCTGGGACTTTTTTTCATGCAAAATGCAGCGTTTTGCATGTAATAGAATTCAATGGACCAGCATCAAAAATGCAAGTACAGCATCTTTGCAGCGTTTTTGATGCGTTTTGCATTTTTGGCTTTTTTTTTTTTTCGACTGTATACAGTAAAAAAAAAAAAACTGTAAAAAAAACGCAAAATGCGCAAAAACGCTGTAAAAACGCTGCAAAAACGCTGCTCAAAAACGTGGCAAGCATCATAAAAAACACTGCCGAAACGCTCAAAAGCAACATGCATAGATGTGAATCGAGCCTGAGGCTCCATTCACACTAGCGCGTTTTTTGATGCATTTTGCATTTTGCAGAAATGCATGGGAATTTTTTAACATGGGTTCCTATGGAACATGTTCACATCAATGCCTTTTTGTACCTCTACGTTTTTGGAAAGGATCTGGGACTTTTTTTCATGCAAAATGCATCGTTTTGCATGTAATAGAATTCAATGGACCAGCATCAAAAATGCAAGTGCAGCGTGTTTGCAGCGTTTTTGCAGCGTTTTTGGCTTTTTTTTTTTTTTTTTTTTTAGACTGTATACAGTCTAAAAAAAACAGTGAAAAAAAAACGCAAAACGCGGCAAAAACACCACAAAAACGCTGCTCAAAAACGTGGCAAGCATCACAAAAAAAACTCCAGAAATGCTCAAAAGCAACATGCATAGATGTGAATCGAGCCTAGGCCTGGATTCACACCTATGCATTTTTAGTGCTTTTTGCTTTTTGCTCTACAGAACGTGTTCCATAGGAAACCATATTAAATGGACTGTAGTGCAAATCTGCAAAATGCAAAAAGCACTAAAAATGCATAGGTGTGAATCCAGCCTTAGGGCTCCGTCGATCCCCACTGAGCAGGCAGATGACAGGTCCGTCGCTCTCCCCTATGGGGGATCGGATGACAAGGAACCGTAGAGGCTGTCGTCACCTGATCCGATCCGAAAACAGATGGAAAAGTAGGTTTTTCCTCCGTTACACTTTTTCAGATTGGAACGGGTCGGATGTCAGCGGAAATGTCAGCACTGAGATCTATGGAGGGTCCGTTCAGGTCTGCCTAAAAAACTGACAGGCGGACCTGAACGGATCGTCAGTGTAAAAGAGGCCTTAGGCTGGATTCACACCTACACATTTTTGGTGCTTTTTGCATTTTGCAGATTTGCACTACAGAACGTGTTCCATAGGAAACCATGTCAAATGGACTGTAGTGCAAATCTGCAAAATACAAAAAGCACTAAAAATGCATAGGTGTGAATCCAGCCTTAGACAGATTTGTGAACAATATCTGAGAGAAATAGGCCTTTTGTGTTCATAGAAAAAAGTCGTAGATCTTTGAGTTCAGCTCATGACAAATAGGGACAAACACAAAAGTGTTGAGTTTATAATTTTGCTCAGTGTATAGAACAAATCACATTTTTAACAGTCTAAGGTGTCCATTTATGAAACTGTGAAAAGCGGTGATCCCGAGGATCGACGCTGATCTCAGCTCATAAACGGTTTATGAAATAGCAATAATCGGGGGAGAACGTGTTTGAACATGTTCTCCCGCCAATGATCTCTGCACATTGAGAATCCTCATTGATTGACACAGAAACGGCCAGTTTATGAAGCTGTGATCACAGCGCTTCACTGGCGATCGGTGTAAGTAATTACCCTCCCCGATTCACCAGCTCAGAGTTGGAGAATTGGGGAGTGAAGAGAGAATCCCGGGGGATCTGAGGGGGAAGGACTTCTTTCTGCCTCATTCAGACCCCCCAAGACAGTAACCATGTCCCCCTTTCATATTTATGTGTGTGTGTGTGTGTATGTATGTATATATATATATATATATATATATATATATATATATAAATGTGTGTATGTATGTGTATATATATTGTGTGTGTGTGTGTACATATATTATGTAGGGGGACTATTTATTTTATTAACATTAACCACACCGTCTGTCAGTGTACTGAGCGGTGAATTTCTGGTACTGTAATCTCGTAAAGTCTAACGGTATTCCAGCATCAGGGACCGTTTTCCACTGTTGGAAGAGTTTGTAGATCTCTTCACTCCTCCGAAGGAGAAGCAATTTACAAAGCTTCATAAACTGGCACACAGAAGAGAACGATCTCCTCTGAAAATGATGGAGAATAAAGCGTGAATATATTTCACTGCTTCATAAACGGACACCTAAGTGAATTTCAAAACATCAAACGTTTCATTAAATGTGAGCAAAAGCTTTGCAGTCCATCCCTGAACCAAGATCAAACAGTAGCACTAGTATGGCTGCCAAAAGGGACCATAATAAAGAAGTTTGTTGTTAGTATTTACATACATTTTATGCGTTTGCTTACCTCAAGCTTTGCAAACTTGTCAGACTTGCAACAAGCATGTTCAGCATTAATGAGTTTGGTCAGCAAAAACTCTCGGAACTCTGCGTTCTAGATAGATCAATAAATACACAAATACTTATGAGATAGATATGTGGGATATGATTTGATGTAAATGTTATAAAATACCGTATATCATGTAATATTCAGCATTTTAGGCACCTTTTTGATATGTGAAATACTTCCAATAAATGTTAAACTGTGATGTTGCTGGTAAAGATTTAGCTACAAAGTAGCTGATAAAATATAGTGTGATAATTTTCCCTTTATTTAGCTTCCTCTCTAGTACAGATGATTGTTATTTTAGGTGGTACTGCTCCTGCAATGTAACAAAAGCAGTGCTATTTCCCAACTTCTTTTTATATATTTTTTATAACAAGTATATGAGCCAGTGTTCAAAAAATAAAAGGCTATATTTGATCTTCTTTGCCTGCAGTTTAAATGCACCTCGATAAGACATTCTTTGCATGCAGTGCATTACAGAGCAGGTAATTTGTAACATCTGAACTGCCATGTGTACTGCTCCATTATAGTCAATGGGATTTTGCTGACCAGAGTTTGCAAATGCATGTCAAAAAATGAAGTAGGTTTTATAAAAAAAATATTAGCGTGCTGTATTCATTAATGTTTTTTTTTTTTTTTTTTTTTTTACAGCTGGTTATCTTCAAAAAAGAACTTTAGAAAACAAAAACGGCTTAGAGTTTTGTGGAAGGGAAGTGTAGTTTCTTCATTACCTCCCTGACATCCATTGCAAAATAGAGAGCTGTAAAAATGTGTCTGACAGCACTGGTAACACCAAACATTTCTGGCCCCTGTGCAGGGCTGGTGCAAGGATTTTGGACAACCTAGGCAAAACCTAATTTTGCCACCCCCCCCCTTGGCTCCACCCCTGACTCCACCCCTTTTCCCCACTCAGGTATACCCCAACTTTTTAATGAAGCACCCATCAAATGCAGCCTCACCAGCGCCCATCAATGCAGCCTACCTGCGCCTATCAATGCAGCCTACCAGCATCCATCAATGCAGACTACCAGCGCCCATCAATGAATGTTTGCTTGCTTCCATTCATTCAGGATCTGGGACGCAGACACAGTCCTCCGCCGCCGCTGTGCCTCTGACACTATGTGAATGGAGCGGCGTCTGCCTGCTGATGCTGAGACTTAGTTGCTTGCTGCAGAGAGAAGAGAGTAGGAACAACAGTGGCTGGGCGCCCTAGGCAGCAGTGTGCCCTAGTTTGCCTAGTGATAGCACCGGCCCTGCCCCCGTGTATTGTTTGCATTGAATTAGTCCCCCATGTATTTCTGAAGACTGGTTCATTCAGTTCAGTCAAAACACAGAGAGAGGAAGAATTTGGGTAATGTTACAGCAGTATTTAAAGCTGAGAGCCAGAACAAAGGATGCCAAAGGGGTAAGTGTAAATAATACATTACACTTAAATTACACATAACCTGTAAAACGTAAACTATTACAACTTCCTAGTCTAGGATAGATTGTGGAAACGTAAGAATCTCTTTTTATTGCCGTCTGTGTCCTCAAAAGGGAGATCTCTTCTCATTTCCTATCCCACAGAAATATAGATAATACTCACGTATTCCCACTGCCTGTGTGCCCATCTTTGTTCCTCAATGCTACTAAAGAATCTCCATCCGACAAGCCTCCCGGTGTGTATATGCTTGCTTCCCCTGCTGCGCACTTTGGTTCCTTTTCTTCTGGCTCACACATCACTACTGTGTCCTGCAGTAGGGGTTGGTGTGAGAAACCACAAAGTGCAGAGGGGGACCAGCAGTGTTGGTTGCAGGAGATTCTTCTGGCATTGGTAGGACTTCAACAGAATGAAGATTGTCAGTTCGGGTTGTGGGACGGGTGACTGTTCTTTTTACATGGAATGAGTCATTTCTAGCAGAATCAGGGTGCATGGCAGTATCATAGGCTTTACAATGACAGTTGGACTGAATGTTTCTTGTCATAGAACATGCATACTAAAGTTGCAAATCGTTGAAATACAAAATTGAGGTGCAAGATTTTATAATACTTGTATTTTTCGCAGGTATAATTTCACCAATAAAAGAAACAAGATGTTTCTGATAAAGAATTTTGCAATGCACTCTACATCGGCAGGGTCCAGTGTTCTGATAATAAAGTGGGAGTAGGAATGAACACATTTGGTATTCAAATCTCTCAGCACTTTCATAATCTCTCCAGGGCCAGCGGGGACTCACAGACATCTTAGCTGACACGCTGATGCATTTACGACAGCTCAGGGAAAATTATGACTAATATTTTGACTGTAAAAAGCTGGCACTGATTTTCTTTCCAAATGATGGCCTGTCCCCCCTGCTGGGCACCCAGCGATAGACTGAGGGGACAGATTTGTTAATTTTATTGAGTCATTCCCTGCTTGACTGTCTGAGTCACTGCTAGGTATCTGCAGGCTGTGACAGGTGTCTGCACGCAAAGGGATTACATGAATAAATGTGCTTCTGGGTAGGAAAGGAACATTCTGAACATAACCCACCTTATTTGCAGAGCAAACCGCAAATGTACAGTAATAGCGGATCCATTTCACTGCTTATCTCACACAGATTTGTTCTATTGATTCCTATTTACTCTGAATAGGTTCACCATTTAAAGGCATTGGGGTTGATTTATTCAAAATGGAGAGTGAAAAATCTACTGCAGCTCTGCAGAGAAGCAAATCAGCTCCCAGGCTTTTTGGAAAAGCTTAATTGAGCAAGCTGTTAGAAGCTTATTGGCTACCATGCACAGCTGCACCAGATTTTTCACTCTCCAGTTTTTGTAAATCAACCCCATGATCTCCTAACCTTACAATGAGTGCTACTAACGTCATGTATTTAATGCAACCAAATCTCTGATTGGAATTATTTACTGAGTGACAGTGCGAGGCCCTGCCACTATGTAAAAGTAGGGAATTAGGGGTGCAGGATTTGCATATATGCAGAGTGCAGGGCACCAGAATATCAATTGTGAGCATAGTATAGTAGGTGAGGTTGAAAAAGGACACAAGTTCAACCTATGTGTGCGATTATATGTCAGTATTACATTGTATATCCCTGTATTTTGCGGTTGTTCAGGTGCTTATCTAATAGTTTTTTTGAAACGATTGATGCTCCCCGCTGAAACCACCACCTGTGGTAGGGAATTCCACATCCTTGCCGCTCTTACAGTAAAGAACCCTCTACACAGTTTGAGGTTAAACTTCTTTTCTTCTAATTTTAATGAGTGGCCACTTGTCCTATTAAACTCCCTATTGTGGGGTCACCAGTACGGTATTTGTAAATTGAAATCATATCCCCTCTCAAGCGTCTCTTCTCCAGAGAGAATAAGTTCAGTGCTCGTAACCTTTCTTCATAACTAATATTCTCCAGACCTTTCATTAGCTTTGTTGCCCTCTGTACTCGCTCCATTTCCAGTACATCCTTCCTGAGGACTGGTGCCCAGAACTGGACAGCATACTCCAGGTGAGGCCAGACCAAAGTCTTGTAGAGTGGGAGAATTATCGCTTTATCCCTGGAGTTAATCCCCTTTTTAATGCATGCCAATATTCTGTTTGCTTTGTTAGCATTGCATGCCATTGCTGAGCCTATCATCTACTAGGACCCCAGGTCCTTTTCCATCCCAGAGGTTCACCCCCAAGTGAGTAGTTTGAATTCATATTTTTGCCACTCAAATGGATTATTTTACATTTTTCTACATTAAACCTCATTTGCCATGTAGTTGCCCACCCCATTAATTTGTTCAGATCTTCTTGCAAGGTTCCCACAACCTGCAGAGAAGTTATTGCCCTGCTTAGCTTAGTGTTGTCTGCAAATACAGAGATTGAACTGTTTACCTCTTCCTCGTTTATGAACAAATTAAACAAGATTGGTCCCAGCACAGAACCCTTTTGCAAAATCCAGATACACTACGTCTACGGGCCTTCTTTTATCTAGATGACAGCTCAGCTCCTCATAGAAGGTTAATAAGATTGGTTTGGCAAGAATGATTCTTCATGAATCCATGCTGATTACTGATACCGTTTTCATTACTAAAATCTTGTATATAGTCCTTTATCATCCCCTCCAAGAGCTTGCATACCATTGATGGTAGGCTAACTGGTCTGTAATTCCCAGGGATGTATTTTGTCCCTTTTTAAAATATTGGTGCTACATTGGCTTTTCTCCAAATCAGCTGGTACCATTCCAGTCAGTAGACTGTCAGTAAAAATTAGGAATAATGGTCTGGCAATTACTTGCCTGAGTTCCCTAAGTACCCTCGGGTGCAAGCCATCTGGTCCCGGTGATTTATTAATGTTAAGTTTCCCTCGTGAAGACTGAGGAGAAGAATACATTCAATACCTTCACCGTCTCCCCATCCCTTGTAACCAGATGTCCTTCCTCATTCTTTATGGGTCCAAAATGGTCTGTCCTACCTTTTTTACTGTTTATATACTTAAAGAACTTCCTGGGATTTTTATTTTGCTCTCCTCCGCTATGTGTCTTTTGTGTTCAAGCTTAGCCGCCCTAATTGCACCCTTACATATCGTGTTGCATTCTTTGTAAAGTTTGTATGCTGATGATGATCCCTCAGCCTTGTATTTTTTGAAGGCCTTTTCCTTTGCTTTTATATGCATTTTTACATTGGAGTTAAGCCATCCAGGACTTTTGTTCGCTCTTTTAAATTTATTTCCCAATGGGATGCACTGGCTAATGCCCTTATTTAATATGCTCTTAAAGCAAACCCATCTCTCCTCCATGTTCTTTGTTTCTAAGATTTTATCTCAATTTATATCTTCTAGCAAGGTTCGTAGTTTAGGGAAGTTGGCTCTTTTGAAATTCAGTGTCTTTGTGTTCCCTTATGTTTCCTATTTGTGTGATTTATACTGAAGCCAACTGACCTGTGATCGCTGTTTCTTAAATTGCCCCGTATTACCACATCCGTGATCAGGTCTGTATTGTTGGTAATCAGTAGATCTAGTAACGCCTTGTTTCTAGTTGGTGCGTCTACAATCTGACCCATGAAATTGTCCTGCAAGACATTTAGGAACTGGCGAGCCTTAGACGAATGCATGGTTCCCTCCATCCAGTCTATGTCTGGATAATTAAATTTTCCAGATTGGTTTCCGGAGTTTGGAAAGAGTGTTGGGACGGAATCTCCAACCCAGTGTCCAGGCATGCCCACCCATTAAAATGAAGGACTTGGGCATAGTTCCAGGCTTCCATTATGAAACAGGCATGCTCCACCCAACAGACAGCACTCCATTCGTGTGTCTGGGAGACAAAGAGTGGAGACAACTAGGCGAGTCCAGGGGATTGAAGGGATCTGGAAGCCTCAGAGGAGTAAGAGAGCCCGGAGTTTTAGAAGAACCCCTACTAAAAGGGTCCAGGGCTGTGAGAGCCAGAGACACTAAGAAAGCCAAGAGAGCTGAGAGGGGGTCAAAACTGGAAACACAGTGGCACTGTGTAAAGTAGTCTAAGGGACCAGAAGCCAGGATTAAGGCCTAAGGATTAAGGCCAAAATCCCTTATGTGGGCAGAGGAGTAAAAGCGACAGGTGCAATGTACCTGCTGTTGAGCCCCATGATCCGTCGGTGTCTCCATGAGCAGGTGATGATGTGTTGTAAAGCACTCACAAATGGAACATAATGGATAGATGGCACAAAAGGTTGTTCCCAGTGGACCAGGTTTCTATGGGTAACCATGGGGCAGACATTACAGCTGATGTGCCAAATGGAGAGACTTCAGAACAGTCAGTAGTCAAGGACGCGTTGGCTACTGCAGAAATGAACCCTCTTCAGGTTGTCATGTTGCATAGAAATTTACAATGGTTTTAGTTAGAATAGGAAGGGTAAATCTTAATAACATTAACTTACAATATGGCTCATGTAGCAATTGTAAATGCTATATAAATATATATTTCATCACAGGTCTCAAAATTCAAAAAGTCTTGAGCTACTTGCCAGGCCTTAAGAGTTACTGACCACCAGTTGTCCCACCCAACCCCTACCCTGCCCCACCCCTAATTCCGCTCCTAAAAACGCCTTTGTAAATTATCTCATGAAATTACAGCGTTAAATGTTTTATGCAGAATTAAGTTACAAAAATAAATATTAACAACTTTAACAATATTAACATAAAGCATATCAGTACCCATCAGTGCAGCATATCAGTACCCATCAGTGCAGCCTATCAGTGCCCATCAGTGCAGCCTCATCAGTGCCTATCAGTGCAGCCCCATATCAGTGCCCATCAGTGCAGCCCTATCAGTGCAGCATATTAGTACCCATCAGTGCAGTCTCATCAGTGCCCATCAGTGCAGCCTATCAGTGCCCATCCGTGCAGCATATCAGTGCAGCCTCATTAGTACCCATCAGTGCAGCTTATCAATGCCAATCATTACTGCCCCATCACTGGCCATCAGTGCAGCTTATCAGTGCCCATCATTGCCGTCTCATTACTGGCCATCAGTGCAGCTTCATCAGTGGCCATTAGTGCAGCCTATCAGTGCCCATCAGTGCAGCCTATTAGTGCCCATCAGTGCAGCTTATCAGTGCTGCCTTATCAGTGCAGCCCCATCAGTGCAGCTTATTGGTGCCACCTCATTAGTGGCCATCAGTCCTGCCTCATCAGTGATCAGCAGTGCAGCCTATTAGTACCCATCAGTGCAGTATATCAGTGTTCCCTTATCAGTGCAACTCCATCAGTGCCGCCACATCAGTGGCCATTAGTGCAGCCTCATCAGTGCCCATCAGTGACGCTCCATCAGTGCATATCAGTGCAGCCTCATCAGTGCCCATCAGTGCAGCTTATCAGTGTCCATCATTGCCACCTCATCAGTGGCCATCAGTGCTGCCTCATCAGTGCCCATCAGTGCTGCCTCATCAGTGCAGCCTTATCAGTGCGCATCAATGCAGCATATCAATGCCCATCTGTGTAGCATATCAGTGCTGCCTTATCAGTGCAGCTTCAACAGTGGCCATCAGTGCAGCTTCATCAGTGCAGCCTTATCAGTACGCATCAATGCAGTATATCAATGCCCATCAATGCAGCCTTATTAGTGCCCATCAGTGCAGCCTTATCAGTGCCCATCAGTGCAGCCTATCAGTGCCCATCAATGCAGCCTCATCAGTGTCCATCAGTGCAGCCTCATCAGTGCTTATCAGTGCCCATCAATGCAGCCTATCAATGCCCATAAGTGTAGCCTCATCATCAATGCAGCCTATGAGTGCCCATCAATGCAGCCTATCAGTGCCCCAGTGCCCATCAGTTTAGCCTACAGTATCAGTGCCCATCAGTGCAGCCTTATCAGTGTCTATCAGTACAGCCTATCAGTGCCCCAGTGCCCATCAGTATAGCCTATCAGTGCCCATCAGTGCAGCCTTATCATTGCCCATCAGTGCAGCCTCATCAGTGCCCATCAATGCAGCCTATCAGTGCCCATCAATGCAGCCTATCAGTGCCCATTATTGCAGCCTATCAGTGCCTATCAGTGCAGCCTTATCAGTGGCCATCAATGCAGCCTATCAGTGCCCATCAGTGAAGCCTCATCAGTGCTTATCAATGTAGCAGGGATAAAGGGGAGGAATCGGGAGAATTGTCGGCCGGATCACACAAAGCGGAGATCACCCACTGTAACACAGCTTGGAGAGAAAACGCTGGCCATTGTCAAACAAAGTCTTGCCTCCTGGACTGGTATTGGACCAGTGTGCTGTCTATCATAGGGACTGGTAAATGAGGGAGGACCTTGTTTGACAGCAACCGGCATTTCATATCCAAGCTATGCTACAGCAGGAGATCCACGCGCTGTGTGATCCGGCCGGCTCTCCTCCTGACAGTTTCCTGGCTGATGGCCACACCACTTCTGCCAGAAGTGATCAGCCAAGAAACTGTCAGCCCAGTCCGCCCCTGCTTCACACTTTGGGGGCTATATATCATATTTTTTCATGAAACAATACTTTTAACAAAAAATGTTTAAATATATCCAAGATTAGTATAAATATTTCTATCCCAGGTATTGTACAAAGGACACGTGAATTTGGAGATCAATTATGCAAGAAACAAAGATGATTTGACCATGAATTTAGAAAGGGGTTCTCAAAAGCAATGGGAACATCAGTAAAAAATAAAAAAACAGAAAAACCTTTATGATATGCACAACTTCTGAGTTTTAAAATATTTCAAAAATTTGTAAATAGGAAGGGTTTCCCTCTGGGATGGCAAAATTTGTACCACCAACCTGGGGAGTTTTGTCTTGCCTTCCTCTGAAACCAAAATCACAGGAGGTGTGAAAGGTTTTTTTTTATTACTTTTTTGATGGAGTGGGCTCAATCCTCAGATCTACTACCAAGTCTTTTCTGCTGTACAGGACCCTGATGGGAAGATCACTTTAACTGTCATTTTAACATGGCTCTAACTTTGTAGGAAGGAGTCAGGCTGTTTCCTGTCACCAGTTTCTGCCTGCAAAATTATTTTCTATGCAGACAGTACAGAGTACTGTGGGGATCTGTACTGAGGAACTCAGCCTCTCGGCCAAACTGCCTACATGGCATTACCATTCCAGATCTCCTCGCTGGACTCCTAGCCAATAGGGAAGACACAATGAAAGGCCTAATCTCCATTACTCCACCAAATAAGGCCAGTAAGGGACATGGTGTTGGAGAACGGTAACTTGGGAGATTAAGACCCAGAATCAACTAAAACGTGTAAGAGTTTCTGGATTACGATTCAATCTGCCAGCCCATAATGCCAGCCTTGTTAAAAATGAAGATAAAAAATTATTAAAGCGGTTGTATACCTTTATTTGTAACTTTTACCTACAGGTAAGCCTATAATAAGGCTTACCTGTAGGTAAAAAAAATATCTCCTAAACCTGTAAGGTTTAGGAGATATTCCCCTCGCAATGAGCCGCTGACTGCAGCGGCGCATGCGCACAGGGGACTCTCGGCTGACAGCCCGGCAAACTCCGGAGCTTGCCGGGCAGAAGTCTTCCGCGCGCATGCGCGGGAGTGACGACATCGCGGCTCCGGCCACTCACAGCGCCGGAGCCGCGATACCCGGAAGACACGCCAAGGGGAGATGTCGGCTCCCTCGGCGTGGACCAGGTGAGATCCCGGCGCCTCGTTCTAAGGTAAGTATCTCGTAATGAGCTAGTATGCGGTGCATACTAGCTCATTATGCCTTTTCCCTTGCAGGTGTAAAAAAAAAAAAAAAATGACAGCGGGTATACAACCGCTTTAACTAATATTTAATCAATGTGTAGGGAGCGGACAGTCCCTTTAAGTAACTGTCTGAAAGGGTGACATTAGCACATCCAATAAACTTCTGGTTCCCGCACATTTAATGAATAGTAATAAATCCTCAGTAATCCACATGGAAATACACCATTTTATCCATAAACACAATGTTGGTGCCTAAACAAGCTGAAATATCAAATTAGATCCAAAAATATGGTACCTAATTACTGTTTATTTATTATTGAGATTTTAGTTCATGTTGTTTGCACATCTGGTGTTGTTGAATAAAATCAACGTTCCTGATCAGGAGAATGTTTATCAAGATAAAAATATCACAGACCTGGAATGCCCTGAGCCTTTTGTTTACTTTCACAACATTCAGTCATTTACATTTAAATATAAGCCACTTACTTTTTGAAACACTGGCGGATTTGGTATTGGAGGACCAAAAGACGGCACATCTTCTCGTGCAGTGACCGATACCTGATTAAAAATAATATTAATAGCAATCATTAAACAAATCAGCTGTCTCTCACATTTAATCATTTTAATGATTTATTTATTTTTGCAGGCCATTAAACTATTGGTAAACTCAAGCGATATATAATGGCAAAGCTTACTCATTGGTTAAGCATGTTCTCTAGGTGAAAAGTGAACAAATTGTTCTAAATATTTTTTTTTTCCTATTTTAACAGCGGCCATCTGACTGCTTGGTCTCCTCCTCTACTGGCAAGCTCTGAATGCTGGGGTAAAAGTCTCAAAATGATGCTGGGTGGCAAGTCCCAGGGGCTCTGTCACATCTGCAGGCTGTAGGTAGGGATACCTCCCCTAACATTAAGGGGTTGATTTACTAAAGGTAGCTTGACTGTTCACTTGGCAAGGGATTTGCACCTTACAAAGAAAATTTGCCCTTATCTTTATGAACATGGTGAAAAAAATAACAGTATTTTGCATAGACATGATTCAATGATGGAAGTTAGAATAGCTTCACCTCATTCCCTTGCAAAGTGAACACACTATTTGTCTTTTGCAAATCAATCCCTAAAGCCCTGTACACACAGGCCGAATGTCAGGAGACATTCGGCCCCATGTGTATGTCGGTCTGTCTGACCAAAGCTGACCGTTTGGCCAGGTCTGTCGGATGAGCATGCTGGAAAACCAGCGTCTCTGACTGACTCCCGATCAGTGCTCTCAGCCCATGGCAGAGAGCACCGATTGGAGCATTCTGGCAGGAGAGCATGTTTATTGGTTTCCCGGGCTGTTATTCCATTGGGTTAACTTAAAACAAGCTCTCTGGCTTTTGTACAGAAGTTGATCTACCAATTGACTTCTGTACAACCAGCCTGTTGCGTCTTTCCCAAATGATCAGTGCTGCTGGCTTTATTTGGCAACACTGATTAGTATATTCTGATAGCGGGGAAGTCTCCCCACTGACAGAATATGAGTACCTAGTGGGAGTGATTCCCCCATCCACATTGAGTATGGGGGAATCATGTCTTTTTTTTTCAACCCACTGCTTGAACGGAAAAACAATTATTAATGTATGGCTTGCCTAAGTCCTGCACACTTAAAGAGGAAGTTAAGTCTTCCTTTCAATTGTACCTACAGGTAAATCTATAATAAGGCTTACCTATAGTTACTGTAAATATCTCCTAAACTTGCACCGTTTAGGAGATATTTACTATATATGCCAACGTCATCGACCGTGACCGGCGGCTCCGGCGCATGCGCAGGAGTGATGTAATCGCAGCTATGGCCAATCACAGTACCGAAGGCCGCAAATCTGGAAGAAACTCCAGGGAAAATGTCAGCTGGTGTGCGGGTGCGCTGAGAGAGCTTCATTCTAAGGTAAGTATTTCATAATGAGCTAGTATGTGAGGAGACATTATGCCTTTGTCTTACAGGTCTCTTTTATTTTTTTTTGTTTTTCTGAGTTTAAAACCTCTTTAACCTCCCTGGCGGTTTTCCCGAGTGTGGCTCGGGGGTTAAATTTCAGCACCATTAGCGGTAACCCCAAGCCACACTTGGGATTGCATTGCAGGATCCTGGTGTGGTGTACTTACTTTGTCCCCAGGATCCTGCGATGGTCCCCCTCTGTGTCCGTGGGCTCTGTCTTCTGCCCGAAGCCTCTCTGTGCCGGGCTCCGTTTCCTGTGAGCGTCACGACGCACGGGGGGCGGAGCCGGAGGCAAATTCAAAAAAGTGAAAAATCATAATACATACAGTACACTGTAATCTTACAGATTGCATTACTGTATGAAATTATTTCACGTTCCTTTTGTCCCTAGTGCTTTGTCCAATGCCCTGCATGCAGTTTTATATTATATATACTGTTCTTTCTGCCTGGAAACTTAAGATTGTCCATAGCAACCAAAAAGTTTCCCTTTACGTCAAAAGTGGTTTTAGACCAGCTAGAAAACAGCGATAGTAAATTAGAATCACTTGCAGAACTGAGCGATAGTGAATCGTGGGAAAATTAATTTTATTATTATTATATTATTATTATTATATATATTTTTTTATAATTATTTATATTTATTTATTATATTATAATTTATGATTTTGTGTTTCAAACTTCATCATACCCGGAATATCTACTAGACTCTTGGTGGACAGATTTAAGTGTGTTATTGCTAACAATTACAGGCCTACAATATAAAACGCCAGATTTCTATGCAAAATAATTGTACTGCTTTAAGAAAAAACCTGACATAATCATACCGCCAGGGAGGCTACCCTAATGCCGCGTTCACAGGAGCGGACTTTACGGCAGACTTGGTCCGGCAGACGGGAGTCCGTCGGATAATTCGATCATGTGTGGGCTCCAGCTGACTTTTTTTCCCAAAAGTTCGATGGACCTAGAAATGAAACATGTTTCAATTCTTTCTGATGGACTCGAGTCCGGTCGAAAAGTCCGTTTGTCTGTATGCTAGTCTGACGGACAAAAACCGACGCTAGGGCAGCTATTGGCTACTGGCTATGAACTTCCTTGTTTTAGTCCGGTCGTACGTCATCACGTACGAATCCGTCGGACTTTGGTTGATCATGTGTAGGCAAGTCCGTTCATTAGGAAAGTCCGTTGGAAAGCCAGTCGAAAAGTCCGCCAGACCTAGTCCGTCGAAAAGTCTGCCCGTGTGTACGCGGCATAAAAGCTATTTAAATACTGCAAGAGAAGGGCCAGTCTGGCAAATTTATGGAGAATACAGACATTTAATTTTCAAATTTGCCTAGACTTTGGCAGAGAGATCTCACTATATGCGTATCCAAATCTTTAATAAATGAGGGACTGACTCAGTTCACTAGACTTCACTAAAATATCACCTTTGGGAGAAATGATCATTTAAATAAAAAATTTTGTTTAATTGTTTATCAAAAGTAAAGTTAATCTCTGCAAAGAAAACAAAGACTCAATCCACATAACTCTGCAAAGGAAACAAGGATTCCATCCATATAGTTGAAAATGATGTATATAGTACAACAGCAAAATCACAATTTGGATGAGAAACCTTTTGTACTGTACTGTATATATACACTTTCTTATACAATGTGCATTTGTATGCGAGAACAACAGTCATTCTACCCTCTGCGAGCTTTAAAATCATCAGGCCAATAAAATTAAAACAGGCATATGGCTTTCTAATTCATAGGCCATTACAGTTTGGCTGAGCGCATCTCCTCCCTATTATACTCATAAAGTAGTAATTCCTCCCTAATAACCCCATTTCTGTAACATTGGTGTATGAGTCTCTGCCTGGTAACCATCCTGAAGGGGGAATTTCCTGTCTTCCAATATTATTTGCACAAGAATATTGTCTGGATAAAGCCAGCTGCTTCTTGGAAACAATTAACAGCTCTGTGCTGGCCAATCTGTTCTTTTCAGGACGCCTCACCAAACAGCACATTCTGTAATGCTTTGTATAAAATGGCAATTTATTAAAATAATGCTGCACCAGATATAACTTTGTGTTGCTCTGAGCGCAGCTTCCTGTTGTAAGCTAAGCCTTATTGTTTTATTACTCCAAAGCTTATGTGCCAACACCCACTCCTGCTGCCGGTGCTTAGCCGCTTTTCCTCTCAACTCGTATTTGTTGAGACAGAGAATGTACACAGATAAATAATGTCAGCTGAAGGATAAACCCAGCTCTGAACAAACTACTAGCTGAAAAGAGTCTGACATTCTACATTTTTTAAAATTCTGTAAACAAAATTAGGGCTTTTTTTAAAGGGAACGTGTGGAGAATAAATTTGGTGAATATACTGTATATGTTCCTTGCTGTCATGCTGATCTAATAGCTTCAGTATTTTTTAAGTCGCTGACTTGGAACCATTATGAAGATGGGGAGTTGTGACTTTTTCTATGACTTTTTTGATCCTCATATTTGTTTCAATTCTGTGTCTCAAAGTGCAGCCAGGCAACGGCAGCCTTTACTGTAGATATCACACTTTTTTCTAATAAGTCAGCGCAAAGCATTGATTGACATTGTGCAAAGTCCAATAGCTTAGAGCAGCCAATCAGAAATCAGTTCTCAACAGATCAGACTACAGTTGCATGAATTTTCTATGGATAACTATATTCTTTCCATCACTCTTTGCATATTGATTACTCCAATTTATTACATGCTAGACAAAGCTACAACGTTAAAAGAGCTTTAGCCAAGCTTTTTAGCCATACTTCTTTTGTAGGTTACAGGAGGACAATTAATTTTGTCCTCCTGTGACCCATTGTTAGCTGATAGTGGGCCATGCCTACTATTGCCCAATATCGGCTGATGGGGTAGGGACCTTCCAGGCACAGGAAGCATTCCGACAATATTGTCAAGCTCCACCCTGCTGCCTGATTGACAGCAGGCTCTGTCTTTGAGCACGAGGCTAAGAGCTGGTGCCAGCCGTTGCCCGCACGTTAGATGTAATGCAGGAAGAGGAAGATCCATAAAGTTATGATTATTTTGATATTGCACCTGAACACAAGAAATAGGGAAACTCACCTTGGGTCAGAAATAGGAGGAATAGGGTTAGGATTATTTGTAAAGGGGAAGCAGAAAAAGAAAGGAAAATGACAGTTACTAGAGAAAGGAGAGAAGAGTTCCTGAGATAAACCAGAAGGCTAAAGATATGTTCTTGGAATGTTCGGGGGATGAGGGATCTGTCTAAAAGATTAGCAATTTTTTCTATGGCCAATGCGAGTAAGGTCAAAATACTTTGCTTGCAGGAGACACACCTCGAAAAATATACAATTTGCACTTTGAAGCGCAGAAACTACCAGGTACAATACCACTCTGTTCACACCTCCTACTCGAGGGTGAGTATTTTGGTAGATTTGGGGGTTGCTTTCTCCTGCAGGCAGAGTAAGATAGATGAGTATGGATGATATGTTTTCTTTTCTGCTCGGTAGAGAACAGGGTGTACTGGCTAATGTTTATATCCCCCTGCCATTTGGTATAGAGATTCTGAATTATTTAATGAAGTTTATCATGGACAAACCAAAAATACCTGTTATAGTGGCAGGAGATTTTATTATGACCATGGACAAGAGTCTGGACAGGTTTCCACCTGGAGCACTGTTGGGCATTATACCTAGCAGCCCGCTCCTCCAATTTTGTGGGGAGACAGGGCTGGTAGATATTTGGAGAAAGTGGAATCTGGAAGTAAGACAGTACTCCTGTTACTCTAAGACACACTCCACATTATCCAGAATTGACCTTGTGTTATGTAATGAAGAGGCTTTGAATATGATAGAGGAAGTAAATTATGAACCAAGAGGTCTTTCAGACCACTCACCTGTGTTTTTTTCAATAAAAATGGGGAATAGTTATAGTAGGAGTGACTGGAAAATAAATCCCTTTTGGCTGGAGCTAATGGAGGATTCAGGAAAAATAGCAGCCAGCCTAGATGAGTTTGTAGAAGTAAATGCAGAGTCAGCTCCACTGGGAGTGATCTGGGAGATCCTGAAGGCGTTCATTTGGGGTGAGTTGATACAGCAAATTAAGAAACAAACAAGGGCAAAAGAGATCATCACTGGGGAGAGTGTGAGAGTAGCAGAAGCACGGTACGTGGAGGACCCGACGCTAGAAAGGCATAGGGAATGGTCGGAGAAACATTAAGAATATAAGAAACAGGTCTTAATGAAAGCAGAAAATAAGAGGCTATTTCAAAAACAATGCTTTTTTGGGGATTGAGAATGAGTGGGGCGCATCCTGGTCCTAATAGCACCCTCATCTATTATACTTGCCATTTTGGTCGAGGGGGCCAGAATCACCAGGTCTGTACCAGAAATAGTGAATGCATTTAAAAATTATTACAAAAACCTGTATAGTACATCACAGGTAAATGTAGAGGGTTGAAGATCCCGTCACTCTCAAAAGAGGATAGAGAGGGACTGGAGGCCCCAATAACAAAAGAAGAGCTACAAAGTGCAACAGCAGCCATGGCAAACCAGAATGCCCCGGGACCAGACGGCCTGCCAATAGAAATATACATATATTGCTTCCAAAACTACTGGAAGTACTCAATTTGGCGGCCGGGGAGGGTAAACTACCACCATCTATGACAGAAGCAACAATTATTGTTTGCCAAAGGAGGGGAAAAATCTACTTGAAGTAGCATCTTATAGGCCAATATCCCTTTTATGTTCAGACGTAAACATTTTAGCAAAGGTGTTAGCGGCAAGGTTAAACAGAATAAATTTGGATAGAGCTGCAAGTGTGAATATAAGGTGGGCATTATTAAACCTCCAGTTGCCAATGATAAATGAGGGGACAAGGGCTATCTTGTCACTGGACGCGGTTAAGGCCTTTGACAGCTTTGAATGGCAAGTATTAGCGGAATTTCAATTTGGCCCTAATTTTGTTAAATGGTTTAGAATATTATATGAGGCACCTAGGGCCAAAGTGAGAATAAATGGACAGTGCTCCGAGTGGTTCCAGTCGGTGAGGGGGACGAGACAGGGGTGTCCATTATCGTCCCTGCTGTTCGTCCCCGCAATGGAGCCACGCAACGGGAGAAGAGAAGGTTGCATTATACTCGGACGACGTGTTGCTGTTTCTGGGGGATACGCAGACTTCCCTGGGAGCAGCAATGAAAATAGTTAGAGACTTTGGGCATCTTTCTGGGTTGGTAATTAGTTGGGAAAAATCTGTACCTTTGCCAATAGATCCTCTTAGAGAGCCCCTGCAACAACAGATACCTCAAGTAAGGGTAGTAAACCAAATTAAGTACTTAGGTGTTAATATAACAAGAGACCCGAGACAATATATAGCTAACAATATAGTCCCACTTATGACAAAATTAAAACAAAAATGCCGGGTTTGGAACCGGCTTCCTCTCCCGGTGGCTGATCGCTGTAATTTAATTAAAATGGTTTGG
Organism: Aquarana catesbeiana; assembly: GCF_042186555.1. Classification (NCBI taxonomy): domain Eukaryota; kingdom Metazoa; phylum Chordata; class Amphibia; order Anura; family Ranidae; genus Aquarana; species Aquarana catesbeiana. The sequence goes on along the minus strand of NC_133325.1, from coordinate 676,540,739 downwards.
ATGCCACTGATTTTGAAAAATGGTTCGGCCAGAATCTGCCGGTGAACGTTGCAGCTACCGAGAGAGGAAGGAGGGCTAGCATTACCACACCCGAGAAATTAGTTTTTGGCAGCACAAATGCAGCATATGAGAGGAAGTAACCTGCCAGTGGGGGGGGGGGGGGGATTGGAAGGGGATTGGCGTTGGTAGACACTAGTCATGATACAGTAGTGGAGGCAGTTGAGACGGACTCTTTTTGTTCCAGGTGTCCTACAGCACAACTCATGGTAAAGAGCTGGGAACCCGTTAAGGCCCTGTTGGGCTATAATGGGCTCTCTGAATGTTCCCCCTTATGGGATAATAAAAACTTAAAGGAACCTAAGGTGATGGGGAAAATTGAGGAATGGGAACGAAAGGAGATTCATAGTCTGGCACAACTGTATAGAGCAGGGAAACTGAAATAATTCCAAGAGATAAGGGAGGAATTTGCTGTCCCAAAATGGTCTTTTTTCAGATACCTGCAGGTCAGACATGCCCTGGACACACAGTTTAGAAAGGGGACATTAGAGTGGAGTGAGATACCCTCTCTCTCCGAAAGGTGGTTAATGCTAGGATCTCTAAGGTGCTGATTTCTGACATGTATGGATGTATAAGTAAGGCAGAACTGGGGGGGGAGGGGGTGTAGGACTCCCTAATAGGGATAAATGGGAGGAGGATATTGGAAAAATAACTGAGAAGCAATGGAGCCGAATACTGGCATTAAAGCCCACGGTCTCATTATCACCCTCACAGATTGTATCCCACTTATTTTTGGTACACAGATCATACTACACGCCCCTGAAATTTTTTATGTTTAGAAGAAGACTAGATGCAAAATGCCCAAGGTGCGGGGATGTGAAGGGAGATTTGGTGCATATGATCTGGAGATACCCCAAATCATACAGATATTGGAGGGAAATAGTTAATAAAATAAATTCTGTATTTGGGGCATCTCTAATGTTTTTTTAGGAGACATACAGACCACAATAACTACATGTCTGTTTCAAGTAAGAAAGTTGATCGCACAGAAGTGGCAAGCAAAAGTCCCCCCGATGGTAGAAGAATAGATGAATGTTATGAAAGATATGATATGGAAGGAAAAATTTATATATAGTAAAGGGGAAATATTAAAAAATATGAGAGATTGTGGAAATTATGGTTAGAGGTGGAGTAATCCCAGTTATATGGAGATGGAGATGGGATTGGATGGGGGGGGGGGTGATGAACGAAAGATGGTAACAAGTGAGGGGTGTCTAAGAGTAGGGGGACTATGAGAATTTTGGGGAGGGAGTGGGGAGGGGGGGAGAGGTGGGGGAGGAGGTGGGATAGGCGGAAAATTTATTTTTGTACTGTTGTATAAGATGGAAAAATGTTTCAATAAAAAATAAGTGATTTAAAAAAAAAAAAAAAAGATAAAGAACAAGAAAAATGGTGCGCTTATTCTGTGAATACACAAATAAATCCCAAGCGGAGTGATGAATAACAAAGGAATTGGGAAAAATAATAAAAAATCCAAAATATAAATACATAATATAGAAGTAAAAAAAGGTCCAAACAAAAAACCAAAACCAATAAAAAAGGGTGTGAAAAAACAAGTGGATCTGATTCTTGATAGAATAAATGGTTTATCTAGTTGGAATAATACTCTCCAATGATAAAGGGATCAAACAGAGTTAGCCACCACCAATACAATGTTTAAAATGGCCGCTCACCTCTAGGTATGACCTGAGGGTCAAACAATGCTCAAATTAATGACTGATACATCTCCAAGAACATCATTTTTTAACATGACTCCAACTATGTTTGCAGGATCAAAGGGATGCGAGATCTCCGCTGTAAATTCCAAAGAGTCTGCACAGACCCACTCCAGAGATGGCTTAACTCTTGCCCAGCAGTCACAGAGGAAGACAAAGGAATACATAGCGCAATATTGCCAGTACAAGTAAAAATATATTAAATAACTGCTTACTTGTACTTGTACTGGCAATATTGCGCTATGGATTCTTTTGTCTTCCTCTGAGTGACTGCTGGGCAAGAGTTACGCTATCTCTGGAGTGGGTCTGTGCAGACTGTTTGGAATCTACAGTGGTGATCTGGCATCCCTTTGACCCTGCAAACACCATTGGAGTCACGTTGAGAACTTTTGTCTTGGAGATGTACCAGTCATTCATTTGAGCGTTGTTTGACCCTCGGGTCATACCTAAAGGTGACGGCCATTTTAAACATTATATTGGTGGTGGCTATCTCTGTTTGATTCCTTTATCATTGGAGAGTATTATTCCAACTAGATATACAATTTCTTCTATCAAAATCCAGATCCATTTGTTTTTTTACCCCCTCTTTTTTTATTGGTTTTGTTTTTTTGTTTGGACCTTTTTTTACTTCTATATTGTGTATTTATATTTTGGATTTTTTATTATTTTTCCCACTTCCTTTGTTATTCATCACTCCACTTGGGATTTATTTGTGTATTCACAGAATAAGCGCACCATTTTTCTTGTTCTTTATCTTTGTTCACTAGTGTTTTATGAGTGTGCTATAAGTGGTTGCAGCTGTTTATTTATATTATTTTATTATATATTTTTTATATATTAATTTTAAAATAGGTCACGCAAAGCAGCGCGCAAGTACATATATACATAACTCTCATTAGCAGCAATGTAAGTAGAATTTGTGGCAATTTGGAAATTCTGTACCTTCAGACAGAGCTGAACCCCTAATATATAAATTATATAACAACATTTACAATGATCTAAGTGGTTTATGTGATATTTTACTGTAAATGCCACACTGCTAACTGCATGCAAATGTAATCTAATGTGCCTGGTTATAAACTGGAATTTAATAGCAACAGGTACTGCAAAGAATCTTCCTCTTTCACTTCCTTGGGACTTTTTTGTCCTGCTCCCACGAGATCAGCAAATGTTTTTTTTTTTTTTTTAAAGTTATCTTTATTATAATTTTAAGTGCGAACAAAACAATACAGAGCCTATTGGGCATACCCAGGCTCGTTCACTACAACTACAAAACTAGATATAAGATGAGAAAAAAAAAAACACACATAAACTACCTAAACCATTGTACGCTCGACCACCTGTGTAGAAAATTCAAAGCAATTCTTCAATTCCACATATATCCTACAAAGCTCACTTTAGGTTCTTGTGAAATAAAGTGTACATTATAGATACATAATTGCATTCCCCCCCTCCTCCTGACTATTGACCGAGCATCTCAGGGGTGTTATGAGATCGGAGATGCCTCTTGGGTCATTCACGGTACTTAGTAGAACATTACTAATCGTCCATCGAGTCTGCATTAGTGGACAGGGAATCCGTCCAAATATCCCATATTTTGTGGAATTTTTTGGCACATCCACGTGACAGGTAGGTAGCCTTGTATAGTGGTAGAGCCGCATTCACTAACCTCTTTCAAAATTGTAATGAGGGTGCGGATGAGGCCTTCCATCTGAGTACTGTCGACTTACGGACATAATAAAGTAGTAATCCTAGCAGGGTTCTAATAGTCCGGCTTGGGGCCAGGGGTTCCACAAGTCCCAGCAAACATACCTCTACAGACAGTGGTACAGGAACAGTGGTGACAGTCAAAATAAAATTGGTTACCTCAACCCAAAAAATTTCGATCTGTGGACAGCTCCAAAATATGTGTATGAAATCCGCTGAGGATGAGTTGCATCTCCAGCAGGAGGGAGGAATAGATGGATATATTTTGTGTAGACGCACGGGTGTGTAATATATCCTATGTACTATTTTAAACTGCACTAACTTGTCTCTAGCTGATACTAGCTGTGAAAAGGGGCACTCCCACAGTTCCTCCCAATCTTCTGTGTCTAGTGTAGGGAAATCAATCACCCACTTTGCCTTAAGGTTTTCTAATCCCGTGTGTACATTAGGGAGTAACGCTTTATATATGGTGGATAAGGGCTTAGTTAGAGTTTCGTCCCTGAGCAGAGTTTCCAGATTTGAAGTGTAAAAGGCCACTTGGGCATGCTCAAACTGGGTGTTGAAGGCGTGTCTAAGCTGCAGGAATCTAAACAGGTGAGAGTTGGGTAAATCATATTGTTGTTTCAACCCGTCAAAAGTCTGCATTCGGCCATCCAAACAGATCTGATTTATATATTTGATGCCCTTGCATGCCCATATACTAGGGTCAGGAATGGACCCAAATTCTGACAATTGCGTGTTAAACCAAAGAGGGCTGTGCGGGGATATGTGTCCAGAAGGTGTGGGGCGCATGGAATTGGCCACCGACCACGCTCGTATAACCGCTTTCATTGCCGTTGTAAGAGGGAAGGGAGCCCTAGGACCCCAGTAAAGTAAGTTCCGTAGTGCCTCGTATGACCCCAGATGTGCTGCTTCTAGAACCACTGCTGCATTGGACTCATCAGAGACTAGCCAGTTGTGGGCATGTGATAATAGAGCCGCCACAAAATAAGAATGGAGGTCAGGGCAAGCCAGGCCTCCCTCCCCCCAAGGTCTCTGTAGCACCGCCAGCCTAAATCTCGGCTGACCGGCTCCCCAGAGAAAAGATAATAGAATGGTATTTATCAGGCAAAAAACTTTTTTTGGAATCCAGATAGGGGCGTGTCTAAGAACATAGAGAAAAGCGGGCAGTAGTTTCATCTTGAATAAATTAATCCTCCCAATTAGAGAGAGGGGGAGATGTGCCCAAGCCTTCAGTCTTGTCCTCATCATTTGTATCAGTGGTTCGAAGTTAAGGGTATAATAATCAGAGGTAGATGTGGAAATGTGGATGCCTAGATATTTAATTTTGTCTGTCCATAATAAGGGAAGGTTGGGATCTGCTATGTCCTTTGCGGCTATATCTATCGGTAATATTTGGGATTTTTCCCAGTTCACTTTGAGTCCCGAGCAACTATTGAAATTTGAAAGAATGGTCAGCGTCTCATGGAGGGATTGAGCAGGGTCATTCAAAAAAAGAATGAGATCATCTGCGTATAAAGCCACTTTCTCATGTATGGATCCCACCTGTATGCCCCTAACCCCCTCTGCCTGTCTTAAGGCCGAAGCAAGTGGTTCCATCACCAAGGCAAACAAAGCCGGTGACAGCGGACAACCTTGTCTCGTACCTCTTCCCACCGAAAAAGGTGCCGACAGAGCACCATTAAGTTTTATCTGCGCTGTTGGGTCCTTATACAAAATATCGATCCACCTACGGAATTCTTCTCCAAAACCCATAACCTCAAGAACCGAAGACATATAAGGCCATGCCACCGAATCAAATGCCTTTTCAATATCTAGCGCAACCAATACCCTCGTGGAGGACTCAGTGGGAGGCAGCTGAAGATGTGTAAACACTCTACATAGATTTATATCTGTTGATTTCCCTGGCATGAAACCAGTCTGGTCTATATTAATCAGGGATGGTAGAATTGTCCGCAGTCTGGTCGCTAGTATTTTTGTTAAGATCTTGAGGTCATAGTTTAGCAAGGAGATCGGCCTATAGGAAGTACAGAGGGATATGTCCTTGCCGGGCTTTGGAATGAGGACTATGTGTGCCTGGTACATAGAAGGGGGCAAGGACATCTGCCTTTTACTTTCAGAGAAGACCTTCAACAGTTTTGGTGCAACTAAAGAGGCATACATTCTGTACCATTCACCCGGCAGGCCATCTGGTCCCGGCGTTTTTCCACTGGGGAACGAACAAATCGCTGCCTCTATCTCCTCAGTGGTAAAATCCTTATCTAAAAATTCAAGATCCTCCTGTGAAAGAGTGGGTAGGTGCAGGGAATGTAAAAACTCCCTACGCCGGTCCTCAGGCCAGCCAGGGACTGCTTCATATAATTTTTCATAAAAGGATCTGAATTCATCCAAAATTTGCTCAGGAGTAGAAAGCACCTGACCATCCGAACCACGTATTTCTGACACCACTGTCTTCATTTTAGAGTCCGCAACTAAATTTGCTAGAAGCTTGCTGTTCTTGTCTCCGGACTCAAAGATCTTCCCCGCCAGAGATTTTAAATCCAGATGCGTGGCCGATGCAAGATGTAGAGACAATGCTCTTCTTGCCTCAGCTAGCTGGCTGAAGTGATCCCGAGTCGGGGAACCAGAAAAAGTCTCCGCTGCCTTAGCCTCTCCCTCCTCAAGGGCCTGGACCTGACAGGACATCTCAGAACGAACCGTCTTGATAGCTGAAATATATTCACCCCTGGTGTTGGCCTTAAAGGCGTCCCAGACTACCTGTGCTGAGGTTGAGTTCTCATTGATCTCCCAATATTGTTGTAGTTTAGGAGAGACTTCCTCCTCCACCCTCGTGTCCTGTAACCATTTTGGTGCTAAACGCCAACAGTCTCGACTCCTGGTGTCAGACAACCCCAAGGTGACCTCTAAGGGCGCATGATCTGAGAGGCCCGCAGGTAAGTACAAGACCCCCCTCACCGCCGCCAGGGCACAGGTGTTGCCAAAGACCAGGTCGATCCTGGAGCCTGATTTATGAGTGGTGGAGTAAACCCTAGTGGTTTGGTGCTTCCATCTCCAGATCTCAGTGTAATTAAGTGCTTGTGCCCATTGAAGTAGGTCCGGTGAAAACACCCTATTTGGGTTGGACGAGTCCAGAGATGGGTCCAGAATAGAATTAAAGTCTCCAGCTATGTAAAGTCTGGAGAACTGTAGTGTAGCTAAATGTTCATATATTTTGTAGAGGACCTGTTGGTTGAAAGGAGGGGGAATGTATACATTTACTAAAGCATAGACCACTGCTCTGATCTCCAGTAAGAGGATTATGAATCGGCCCTCCTGATCAGTTTGTAGATGTAGGACCTTATATGCAAGGGATTTGTTTAATAAGATGGCCACTCCCCTGGCGTAACTGGAGTACGTTGCATGAAATGCTTGCCGTACCCAGGGTCTACATAGTGCTAGGATCTTATTCCCCAGGAGATGGGTCTCCTGCAGGAACAAGATATGGGGTTTGTGATTATTCAGGTATTTGAACATTAATGCCCTTTTAACCTTATTATTAAGACCTCGTACATTCCATGTTATCAGTTTTAACTCCATAAAGGCAATAGCAATTTATAATGCAGCATAATGATACCTACGTGTGAGAGATCAGCCCCTTTGGGCCCAAGGGAGAATGCAAAGAGGAGAACAAATTTTACACTGGGCATGGTGAGCATTGACAGAACACATGTATATATATATACTTCAGTCAGTGGACATAGAGCGTACAAAAAAAAAATTAAACAGAAACAGTAACCTGTAAACTCCCTACTGACCATGAAATACCCCTAACAGAGAAAAAAAGAAAAACAGAACTATGGCCAGTTTAATACCCAAAAACCTGAACTCAAAACTCCTAGAACTTCAGACTTCTGTGAAAAGTTCCAAAGTGCGGCGATTCAGTGCCGCTGATGCCTCTTCAATTGGCGTGAAGAAAAACTGGGGGGGGGGGTAGATACTGTAGTGAGGTGTGTCCAACAAGGTAGCTCCGGGGTAGAAGAATGTAAAAGTACTGCATGTCTAGTCCTGAACTAGAGGAATCTCCAGTGATCAATGGCTCTTGCAAAAGAAAAATCATAATCAGTTGTAGATTAAACATGCCAGCTCCCGGGGTTAGGTTGGTCTCCCACCCAGCATAACGGGTAAGTCCTGCATGGGAGTTCAGGAGTCAATTAGCAACAACTTTAGGTGATAAGACCCAAGGGGGCTATACAACAGACTGATAACTGGACAAAATCCCCACGAGCCCGGATCCAGAAGGGAGATAGTTTTCATAATAATTCTATCGGGGAGCCACTTGTAGTAAGGGATAATATCTGGTGCTCACCCCAGGTTGTTTAGCCAGTCATCTGCATCAGCCGGAGAGTCGAAGAACCTGACCGAGCCATTATGGGGGACCCGGAGACGACTGGGGTACAACATACTGTATTTAATGTCCTTTTCGCGTAGGCGTCTACGGACGTCATTAAAGGACTTCCTCTTGCGCTGCAGGTCAGCTGAAAAATCCGGAAATAATAGGACTGCAGAATTGCCATACTGGAGCGAAGGATGTTTGCGAGCTGCGGAAAGGATCCTGTCTCGGTCCCTGAAGTTGAGGAAGCGAACCAAGAAGGGTCGGGGATTCGCACCAGGGATAATGCGTCCCGTGGGTACATGGTGGGCACGCTCGACGACATAGGTCGGGGAGATATCTGCGAGGCCTAGCAGACTTTTGAAGAATTCTTCCGCGAACTCCGCCGGTCTGTCACCCTCCTCCCCCTCAGGGAGACCCAGGACTCGAACATTGTTGCGTCTCGCCCTGTTTTCTGCGTCATCGGCTTTGGCGACAAGCGATTGTACTGTGCGTTGCAATTCCGCTATGGTATTGGAGTGGGTAGCTGTAAGATCTTCAGTGGCAGAAATTCTGGTTTCCGATTCAGTCAGCCTGCCCCTAATCTTATCCAAGTCGTTTCTAATGAGATTACATTCTTCAGCTAATCGGTCTATTCTCACCAGCATGGAGGTTTTGCTTTGTTCAATGGCGGCCAGGATCAATGCGGTGCTGTCCTGGGAGGGTGGGGCACGCGGCGAAGCCTCGTGCTCCATGGCTAATTCGGTCAGCAGTTCCTGCAGCCTCCCTATGAGAGAAGAGTCAGGCTGTGTAGCCGGTACAGGGGCCGAGCGGCCTGGTGTGGATGAATTTTTGGGCCGTTGCTTAGGGCCCATGAAGCTGAAGGCAAGAGGTTGATAAAATGGAGCTGGGTAATAGTCAGCCTTCAGTGTACAATCAGAATGAGGGGAGGGAGAGGGCACCCCCACAGCCACACAGCAGCCAGTCAGTCACTGTTATAGTGTTCACCACTGGGGTATTTTCCAGGGCAGCAGTGCAGTACAGATTTTAGGATCCCAGTCCCAACAGAGGATAGACTTCAGGGCCCAGTGCAGCGGTCAGAAGGGTACTACAGGTATGCCGCAGGTATTTAGTCCCAGAAGTCCGCAGCGCAGAGAGGTGGGCTGTAGTTGCCAGCAGCCCCCCGTGTAACTTGCTAACAGTGACAATCCAGTGGGAAGGGCCGATCGTGGGCACTATGCAGGAGAGGCCCAGGTAGCCAAGATGAAGGGATCAGCAAATGTTTAATGACTTAATGCTGTGAATTACTGTTCTTTAATCAAGGGAGGGGGAATTTGAGGGTTCTGAATGGTCTAAGTGGCTGTGAGGGCAGGGCTTTAAAATGATAAAGTTCTGTATTTCTACTTGGCAAATATAACAATTGGGTGTGGCATATAATACGATTTTTATTCTATAAAATCTTTGGCCCCTTTCACACGATCTGCCCGCAAAGATCTGCCTGCCCGTTTTTCAAGCAGATCTGAGCAGGCCACCCATTGACTAGTATGGGCAGGCAGATGTCAGCGGGGATGCGTCCGCTGACAACCGCCTGTCATCCGATCCGACAAAACAGACAGATGGATGGGATCGAGTGAAAACGGACAAGCTGCCGGAGTAGAGGGGATCCAATATGATGGGATCGAGTGAAAACATGAAAACAGACATTCTGGCGGAGCAGAGGGGGGCGCTGTTTGCTAAGGAAACAGAGGATCAGGTAAGTAAATTTGCTTTTCATGTCCCTAGACTAAACACGCAGTTAAAGTGATTGTAAACGATCACCCTGTAAAACAACCAATTCAGTATAAATAGAAATAAAAGGCAAAACGTTTTTGTATAGATAAAAAAAAAAACAGTATAAATACCTTTTTTCCCTTTTTTTAAATAAATTATCACATTCCTTCTGTTCTCAGCTGCATAATAGCTGGGGGGGAGGAGAAGCATCAGTACACTGAGCTTGTCAGTGAATGACTGTGCAGCGATTCAGGACAATGCTGATCATTGGACGAGAGTACACAGAGTTCCCAGCATAGCTAGAGGTGTGCTCTCCTGCTTAGTGTGTTCAGTTTTTAATAGGAAAGCAGGGGGACTAGCAGGATCAAAAGGGATTTCACATAAAGGAAGCAATACAAAAAGAACAGGATACTTTCTCATACAAGTACATGGTACAGCAGGTACATATCAGGAATTTGAAGTGTTGGGATAACAAACTCTTTAACCCTTGCAGTGCAGGCACAGTTCTACTGCAAGTGTGGAGTTCTTAGTTAACTGGAGTTCGGTTTTAAATCAGCCTCAACACATTTGTGCTTTGTACTTTGAAGAAAAGGTAAAATTCACATATAATTTCATTTTCCTAAATCTCTGAATTTTTTGATCATTTTGACATGCAGTTATCATATGTGCTCAGGTGTGAGACAAGTTTATCTTAGAGGTACAGTATCTCACAAAAGTCAGTAAACGCCTCACATTTTTCTAAATATTTTATTATATCTTTTCATGAGACAACAATGAAGAAATTACACTTGGCTACAATATAAAGTAGTGAGTGTACAGCTTGTATAACAGTGTAAATTTGCTGTCCCCTCAAAATAACTCAACACACAGCCATTAATGTCTAAACCGCTGGCAACAAAAGTGAGTACACCCCTAAGTGAAAATGTCCAAATTGGACACAATTAGCAATTTTCCCTCCTTGGTGTCATGTGACTTGTTAGTGTTACAAGGTTTCAGGTGTGAATGGGGAGCAGGTGTGTTAAATTTGGTGTTATTGCTCTCACTATCTCATATCGGTCACCGGAAATTCAACATGGCACTTCATGGCAAAGAACTCTGAGGATCTGAAAAAAAGAATTGTTGCTCTACATAAAGATGGCCTAGGCTATAAGAAGATTTCCAAGACCCTGAAACTGAGCTACAGCACGGTGGCCAAGACCATACAGCGGTTTAACAGGACAGGTTCCATTTCGAACAGGCCTCACAATGGTCGACCAAAGAAATTGAGTGTACATGCTCAGCGTCTTATTCAGAGGTGGTCTTTGGGAAGTAGATGTATGAGTGCTGCCAGCATTGCTGCAGAGGTTGAAGGGGTGGGGGTCAGCCTGTCAGTGCTCAGACCATACGCCGCACACTGCATTGAATTGGTCTGCATGGCTGTCATCCCAGAAGGAAGCCTCTTCTAAAGATAATGCACAAGAAAGCCTGCTAACAGTTTGCTTAAGACAAGCAGACTAATTATATGGATTACTGGAACCATGTCCTGTGGTCTGATGAGACCAAAATAAACTTATTTGGTTCAAATGGTCAAGCGTGTGTGGCGGCAACCAGAAGAGGAGTACAAAGACAAGTGTGTCTTGCCTACAGTCAAGCATGGTGGTGGGAGTGTCATGGTCTGGGGCTGCATGAGTGCTGCCGGCACTGGGGACCTACAGTTCATTGAGGGAACCATGAATGCCAACATGTACTGTAACATACTGAAGCAGAGCATGATCCCTTCCCTTCGGAGACTGGGCCGCAGGGCAGTATTCCAACATGATAATAATCCCAAACACACCTCCAAAACGACCACTGCTTTGCTAAAGAGGCTGAGGGTAAAGGTGATGGACCGTCCAAGCATGTCTCCAGACCTAAACCCTATTGAGCATCTGCTGGGCATCCTCAAACAGAAGGTGGAGGTGAGTGGAAGAGGACTCCAGTGGCAACCTGTGAAGCTCTGGTGAACTCCATGCCCAAGAGGGTTGAGGCAGTGCTGGAAAAAAATGGTGGTCACACAAAATAATGACACTTTGGGCCCAATTTGGACATTTTCACTCAGGGGTGTACTCACTTTTGTTGCCAGCAGTTTTAGACATTAATAGCGGTGTGTTGAGTTATTTTGAGGGAACAGCAAATTTACACTGTTGTACAAGCTGTATACTCACTACTTTACATTGTAGCAAAGTGTAATTTATTCAGTGTTGTCACATGAAAAGATATAATAAAATATTTACAAAAATGTGAGGGGTGTACTCACGTATGTGAGATGCTGTACACTTCAATCAAAATAAAAAATAAATAAATGATAACCTTGGAGAACACTCCATCTGCTCAGTGAGTCAGTCTTTTGTGCAGGAATTTGATTCCTGTCCCTTTGGTGGCTAAACCAGTGATTTGAAATCTCCTGCAGTGACCCAGCTGAGGTATCCACAAACACACAGACCTGACTGTGCTGTCTCTCACACACAGAAATAATTGAGTACCGCCTGTGATACTTTTTTTTGTGCACTAACATTCAAATTTTCTGGACAAGCTTTAAGGGTGTACCCCCTTATTCAAGGTCTGAACAATACTGCTTAGACCTTAAAGAAGGGGGTATACCCCGAAAGCTTGTCCTGATAATTTGGATGTTAGTGCAAATAAAGAAAGTATTACGGACAGTACTCAATTGCTTTTGTACTAATATGGCTACAATCCTCTCTCATACAGAAAAAAAACTTACTCTCAAGGTTACACCAGCTGCCATTCAGATTGAAGCCTGCCTTGTAGTTTGGAATATGAGTGGTAATGCAGGAAGTAGAAAGAGGGAGTTACTCAGCATGGACTTCAGGAAGAATACTCCCAGTAATCCTATGAGATGCTATCTGGATTCTCATTGCAGTAAATTACATAGAACTCAGATTAAGGTACCGTATATACTCGAGTATAAGCCGAGTTTTTCAGCACATTTTTTTGTGCTGAAAGTGCCCCCCTCGGCTTATACTCGAGTCAAGCACTTTTCTGCAGCAAAAAATGACATTTTCCGAACCGACTTTGGGGCCCCGAGGTGCTAGGAACCCCAAATTTGGTGTGCAAACCCAGTGGAACTAGTATCATAACATATCCAAAGCTGGGGTTCCTAGCACTAAGTGGCCCCAAGATACGGGGCCCCAAAGTCGGTTCGGGAAATGTCATTCTCTGCTGCAGAAAAGTGCTTGACATTTTCTGAACCGAATTTGGGGCCCCCCTATCTCGGGGCCACTTGGTGCTAGGAACCCCAGCTTTGGATATGTTGTGGTACTAGCTCCACTGGGTTTGCACACCAAATTTGGGGTGCCTAACACTAGGTGGCCCCGAGATACAGGGCCTCAAAGTCAGTTTGGAAAATGTCATTCTCTGCTGCAGAAAAGTGCTTGACATTTTCTGAACCTTTTTGTGGGGCCCTGTATCTCAGGGCCACTTGGTGCTAGAAACCACAGCTTTGGATATATTGTGGTCGGTCAACTGTGTCCATCTGCAGCAATGTCATTTCGGCACCCTTTGGGTCCAGAGACACCAAATTTTGGCTGCAGCTAGGGGTCATCTAGGAACCCTTAACTACTGAGTTTGAAGTTCAGGGGACCTATGGCTGCAAATGGGCACAGTGAGGCTGCAAATGAGCACAGTGAGGCTGCAAATGGGCATTGTTAACCCTCTTTTCCACTTACAGTAGCTGCGCATTTCTCACCCTAGGCTTATACTCGAGTCAATAAGTTTTCCCAGTTTTTTGTGGCAAAATTAGGTGCCTTGGCTTATATTCGGGTCGACTTATACTCGAGTATATATGGTACACTGAGTGAACATTCTGACTTTGCTGTCTGAAGCTGCTAGATAGGTAAATTTGAATTGAGTAGGTTATATACTGTCCCTCTGCTTTCCCCATCTCTCAAACCCTGACTAATATGAGTATCTGCTATTCTGTATTACAACTCTGCAAGTTCCAACTGCTCACCTGATAGATTCCCTATCTTCAAAAATAATTTCATGTTTCAAATTCTCTGCTACCCTTCTTGTGGACAATCTCTTGCTCTGATTCTCTTTGTAATGCTGTGGCAAACCGTGATTTGTACAAAGTGTACAAAGTACGTGACCCATAGGGATTGATTTACTAAAACTGGAAAGTGCAAAGTCTGTGCATAGAAACCAATCAGCTTCCAGGTTGTTGTTTTTTGTCAATGCCTAATTGAACAAGCTGATGTTGGAAGCTGATTGGCTACCATCCACAGCTACACCATATTTTGCATTTTCCAGATTTAGTAAATAAACCCCATAATGTCTGTTTTAGGTATATTTTTCTGGATGTCCCCAAACTCCGTTGGGTTTCGAGGGCATTGCACATCTTTTATTAATAGTAAGAAAAAAATGCAACAGAAAACAACTGCTTAGACAACATATGAATCTCATTGCATACCTTGTAAGTTGTATAGTCCGTCTCTGGATTCTCGACTTGAACCACAATGTACGCATGAAGAAAGTTTGATGCAATCATATCTGGGACAAAGGGAGTGTTTTCTTCTTGAAACACAATAGCCACAATATCATTACCAATATGTCTCTTCCTCTGCAACTGCAATGATAAAAACATTGGGACTAATGATGTGTAGAAATAATGAAAACTCAAATGATTTGTTCCACAACAATTTATTTATAGGTCCTTCAGCTTACAGTCCATATAAAAAGATTATAGCAATGTGATAGATTGTGTAACCATAAAATGTCCATCCACAAATGGAAGCCTCCACAAGGGGATTAGAAGCAAAATCCAGCAGAAGCTACAGAGTATAAAAGAGAAGAGAGGTGCCTCTAAGTGTAGCAATATGTTGCTAAATGTTGTACCTTCATTAAATGTAACCATATTGCTGCACTTAGAGGCGCCTCTCTTCTCTTTTATACTCAGTTTTGACATGACACTACTTGTATATTATCAAGACATCGCTTGTATATCAAGTCAAAATTTATTAAAACATTTTGCTTGTCTTGCAAAATGCTCTCAAACCAAGTTACTCTCAAATCAATGTTTTACTGTAATATTATCAGTGATATAACTATAGCCATAGCAGCTGCTGTGGGGCTCACTAGGCGGGTTGTTGAGGTAACAAATACAGAATATCAGTGTACTCGCAAAGGTAGCACAGATCCAGTACTGTATCTTCAACCGTGCAGACACTCTTCATTCTAGAAGAGTGTCTGCACATAGCCCAGTTGCCCCTCTCAGCCACCTTTCCCCCCTCATCCCCTAGGCAATTATAGCTACCCCAGCAATGTCACATTGTCCAAGATCTGGTGTTAATTTTTGTCAAAGCTTAGACAGGGAGGTGATGTAACTTAACCTGGAAGACTGGTGGAAACATAGTGGAGAAAAAGTACTGCAAGGGGGCATCTCTGGATTGAAGGTAGTTGTTGCAATATAAGCTTGTTCTTTATTTGTATACATGCTGGACACCAGATAAAAAAAGAAAAAAATGAGCTCTGTTTTAAAGTATAAAAAAAGATTATGAATAGCAGTCATAATTGTGTTTTAGCCCCTTTTGGTTTTCATTATGTCATTGTCTATAAAAGAGGAGAGCTTTGTCATTAGCATTAGAAATACTGAAGCTTCTATTGCTGACTTGTATGTATGTATTAGCTATCTTGTTGTAGGTATTAGCTTTCAGCCCGTCATCCTGATCCTGGATTCACTAACTGGTGAGTCACTGGCCTGGAGAAAGCATACAAGACAGAGACTTAAAATCTGTGCAGAACCTGATATGATGCTATGTTTGAAATCATTTAGTTGATAATGGCTCATAACTAATGGGTCTTATAGCTTAAGCATTTAAAGTGCAATTATGTCCTTTTGGTAGAATACATCCTTAGAATCACAGTTAGTGAAGAATAATATACAGCATTACACGCACTTATAGACTTTGGTGTTGATTTACTAAACCTGGAGAGTGAAAAATCTGGTGCAGCTCTGCATAGAAACCAATCAGTTTGCAGATTATTATTTTTTTCTCAAAGCTTAATTAAACAAGCTGAAGTTAGAGGCTGATTGGCTACATGGCTACAATGCACAACTGCACCAGATTTTGCACTGTTTTAGTTAAGCAACCCCTTTTGTAAATGTATTTCTTTCCAAATAAAATAACCTTCTAGACGAACAGCAGCTTAGTAAGATGTGTTTTTCCCTGTGTTAGAATTTTCTTGAATAAATACATTTTAATAAAAAAAATATATATACACACAGTGTACATATATTATATTAGAATGAAGAGACAATCAGCGCACACACATAAACAACAAATAATTGCAAGCTGAACACCTAAAAGGTGCAAATCACAACACCTCAAAAAATAGCAAGAAATATAAAAACGGTGCAGCGCAAAATAAGTCCATACAATATGCAATAAAATGTTGTGCAGAAAAAGAGAGATGAAGCCACCACGTGATGAAAAAGATCTTCAACTGATATATAATATTCAAGGTGACAAATCCTTCCACCGTCAGTATAAGGTACTCTTACCGAATCTTATGGACCACTGAATAATTGGATGGTCAGATATGCTTAATACCACACATAGGGTGATGAATGGATCCAACAGCACTAATCCACCAGTGAGGACAGGATATATACAGATAAATCCCTCCAACAGCATGAAACCACAAAATCTGGCGAACCACTGTGTATTCTGATGGTCAAATCAGCTTGTACTGCACATAGGGTGAGACTGATGAATGAATCCAGCAGCACCAATCCAACAATAGAGACGGGATATGTACAGGTAACTCACTCCAGCAGCAGAGAACCACCAGCATAAAAAGAAAACGCGATCTAAGTGTAGCCTTCATAGATCGTTTATTATATAAAAAGGATTCCCGGCTGATTAGCAGGAATAACGGTCAGAAAATAAGTATGCTAAACATGTAGCCAAAAGTTCAATAAAATGCCGGCATTGCGCTGCACCGTTTTTATATTTATTGCTATATATAATATATATATATATATATATATATATATATATATATATATATATATATATATATATAATGTTTCTTGTTTGACACCTTGGTAATGAGACACCTTTTTATAGGCCACCAGTTGAGACTGAACCAACTGATATGAATTTGCACTGGCAAGCGGCAGGATTGCTTTCTAACCACTGATAGATTTTAGATGGTGTCTTGGCTTTCCATGCCTTTTTGCACCTCTCTTTCCACATGTGTTTAATATTTTTTCCTTGTGTCATTCCATTTTATTACACATAACTTGATTTCTAAACTTATTTCTTTTGGTTTCTTTGTATGTATGGATTACATGGGTTGTTACTGACATATGGTGAAAATTTAATGTCAATAGCACCATTAGAAATATATTTACCTAGAAAAATGGTGACGTGTTCAATACTTATTTTATATATATAGTGCCTTACAAAAGTATTCATACCCCTTGACATTTTCCACATTTTGTCATGTTACAACCAAAAACCTAAATGTATTTAGTTGGAATTTTATGTGATAGACCAACACAAAGTGGCACATAATTGTGAAGTGGATGGACAATGATAAATGGTTTACCTAATTTTTTACAAATAAATATGTGAAAAGTGTGTTGTGCATTTGATTTGTATTCAGCCCCCTGACCACCTTTCACTGCAATTACAGCTGCAAGTCTTTTTGGGGATGTCTCTACCAGCTTTGCACATCTAGAGGGACATTTTTGCCCATTCTTCTTTGCAAAATAGCTCAAGCTCTGTCAGCTTGGATGGAGAGCATCTGTGAACAGCAATTTTCAACTCTTGCCACATATTCTCAATTGGATTTAGGTCTGGACTTTGACTGGGCCATTCTAACACATGAATATGATTTGATCTAAACCATTCCATTGTAGCTCTGGCTGCATGTTTAGGGTCGTTGTCCTGCTGGAAGGTGAACCTCCACCCAAGTCTCAAGTCTTTTGCAGACTCTAACAGGTTTTCTTCTAAGATTGCCCTCTATTTGGCTCCATCCATCTTCCCATCAACTCTGACCAGCTTCCCTGTTCCTGCTGAAGAAAAGCATCCACACAACATGATGATGCCACCACCATGTTTCACGGTGGGGATGGTGTGTTCAGGGTGATTTGCAGTGTTAGTTTTCCACCACACATAGCGTTTTGCTTTTAGGCCAACAATTTTGGTCTCATCTGACCAGAGCACCTTCTTCCACATGTTTGCTGTGTCCCCCACATGGCTTCTCGCAAACTGCAAATGGAACTTCTCAACAATGGTTTTCTTCTTGCCACTCTTTCATAAAGGCCAGATTTGTGGAGAGCACGACTAATAGTTGTCCTGTGGACAGATTCTCCCACCTGAGCTGTGGATCTCTGCAGCTCCTCCATGGTTACCATGGGCCTCTTGGCTGCTTCTTTGATTAATGCTCTCATTCCCCGGCCTGTCAGTTTAGGTGGACGGCCATGTCTTGGCAGGTTTGCAATTGTGCCATACTCTTTCCATTTTCGGATGATGGATTGAACAGTGCTCTGTGTGATATTGTTTTATAACCTAACCCTGCTTTAGTCTTCTCCACAACTTTATCCTAGACCTGTCTGGTGTGTTCCTTGGCCTTCATGATGCTGTTTGTATACTAAGATTCTCTATAAAAAACTCTGAGGGCTTCACAGAACAGCTGTATATATACTGAGATTAAATTACACACAGGTGGACTCTTTTTACTAATTAGGTGACTTCTGAAGGCAATTGGTTCCACTAGATTTTAGTTAGGGGTATCAGAGTAAAGGGGGCTGAATACAAATGCACGCCACACTTTTCAGATATTTATTTGTAAAAAATTTTGAAAACCATTTATCATTTTCCTTCCACTTCACAATTACATGCCACGTTATGTTGGTCTATCACATAAAATCCCAATAAAATATATTTAGGTATTTGGTTGTAACATGACAAAATGTGGAAAATTTCAAGGGATATAAATACTTTTTCAAGGCACTGTGTATATATAAATATATACATATATCCTGTATATATCTGGAGCCTCCGCAGAGATGTCTCTGGTTGCTTATGCTAGGCAGATAAGTCATCAGTCCGATAAACAGACATGCAACTTCCTTACATCATTCACCTCCCCCCTTCAGAACTTCTCTCTCACTAAGCAGTTCATAGGAAATGGGAGATTATAACATGTCCAGAACAGCAGCCAGCAGTCATTTGAAATAAAGGTTGCTGAATTCCTTTCAGCATGTGTAGCAGAGCTGGGGGTGGGGTGAGTTTCACTTTGAATAAGAACACAGCTGAGAACTTGTGAGATGATATGAATAAATCATTTTCACATTATGGAAATATACAGCTAAATTAAAAAAGAATGCTTTATTTACTAATTTGGCCCAGTTTTCCTTTTTTACTAATAAAAAAAAAAAAATCAGGAGATATCCATCACCATTTACCACCAAACGAATGCCCAATTTGTTCCAGAAAAAAACAAGGTATAATTCACCTGTGTACACTAAGTAGTTGTGATCAGTGGTGGTCCGTCCATTAGGGGCGCACGGGCGCCACCCCCCTATCCATGCGTCCGGCCCTCCAGGGCACTGAACACATAGATTCCAGTCGGGGTTTTTTTTTTTTTAAGCACGTGATTAGAGCCTGAAGCCTGTGTTCTTTTTTAGTTACTGGGCATGGAGGAGGAGGGAGGGACTGGGTTGTCATATAGGATCTGTTAACACGCCCACATGTGTGATCTCAATATCATGTGACCTGAAAAGCTCAGCTCAAACGAGGAAATGTTCTCTCCAGCAA
Source organism: Aquarana catesbeiana (assembly GCF_042186555.1). NCBI lineage: Eukaryota > Metazoa > Chordata > Amphibia > Anura > Ranidae > Aquarana > Aquarana catesbeiana. The sequence goes on along the minus strand of NC_133325.1, from coordinate 676,521,336 downwards.
TAGAGACCAAACTGAGCATGTGTAGCAGTACTACCCTCACTATGTCTTACCTGACCTTGACAAGAGAGACCCTGCAGGAGGGGGAGGATCTGTGCATACAGGATCAAAGAGCCTTTTTACACAATACAGAGGATTAACCCCTAAGTTCCACAGTGAGTATAACAAGCATGCTATTCTGCATAAACAGACAGATTTTCCTGTTGTGGGTTTAGTAACACTTTAATAAAGCTTCCATTTAACCATGAGGTTCAAGTCATTTTTTAATACTCTTAATATTGTGTCCTATAAAAAGGGTAGCAAGTACCCACTGGTAAACAATGAAAGAGATATGGGGGTCAACAACAACTAGGAAGCCCAAACTGACTAGGGGGCAGCATGTGGGAAAAGGAACAGGTGGGGAATTTATTGAAAAAGCTGTCAGTATTTTCTAAATTGAAGTACCCTACCTTTCACACTGAAGCACCGCTAAAACAGAGCTAAAGCGCCAGACGCTTTTCGGGTGCTAGCGGGGCGTTTTTTTTTAAGGTCACGTGACAACATGACCTTCAAAAAGTCCAAGAAAAGAATTTTGTGGAGCTTTCAAAGGACTTTTAAGGAGCTTTGGAAGAGCTGCCCATTTATTTCAATGGGCAGGGGCCGGTTTTGGAGCGCTTTTTACAGTGCTCCAAACCCGCCTCAAAGATGCTGCTTGCAGGACTTTTTCTAACATCCCACAAGCGCACTGCCCAAGTGTGAAAGCATTCATGCAAATGAATGGGAGGCAGTTTTCAGGCGCTTTTTCAGGCGCTATTTCTAGCGCTAAAACGCCTAAAAACTGCCTCAGTGTGAAAGGGTTCTAAATCACAAGTTTAATTTGGCTGTGTAGCAGTCTGCTTAACCAAATTCTATGCTCCTGGCTATGTTCTAAATTTCTTCTATTTTCAGATCCCCAAAATACTTGACTGTAAACCTGGATCCTGGAATAAGAATTATGTAGCGGATGAAATCAGAAAAGGACACCATAGCTTGAGTTTGAAGCCAGAGAGACTCCAAACATTTTATATATTTGAGAATTTCAGTTTTGAATCTTTTTTACGGTGTTCTGGAACAGTCAATTGTTTTTTCCTATACATGCAATAAAGCACTATAGTTGATTTGTATTCCTAACAGAAATGTATTTACTGTCCCATCTGAAAACATCAAGTCACCTATAAGCCTTATTCTAGTTCTATAAGCCTTATTAATTATTGTAACAGAAAGCTGATTTTTTTTCCTCCCTAAACTTTTTGATGCATAGAAAAGGCATGCCCAACTATTTTGTTAGTAATTTTTTTTTTTTTAAGCAGGACAAAGAATTTTTCATGCAGTATACAGTTTTATTATATATTTTAGCCACAGGTGGTTCCTACAGTCTGGGTGGGCGTAATAGAGCAATTTTCTCTGTAAATTGAACATATTTGGTGTGCTCACAGTATGAAGTTCTAAAAGTACAGTAAATTGCACATATAATACGTTTACATTAAACCATGATAGATTCAGCTTGCTTTGATCTGTTTAATGAGTAAGGGGTTTTGTAGCAGGACCTTTATTTATTTTTAGATAAGGAAAGCCCACTTCCATCATCTTTCAATAGAGAACATGGATGTATCATATGCTACATACAGGCATACCCCACTTTTAAGTACACAATGAGGTTTATTTACTAAAGCTGGAAAGTGCTAAATCAGGCTCACTTCTGCATAGAAACCAATGAGCTTCTAAACCCAACTTGTTCAATTAAGCTTTGGTAATAAAACCTGGAAGCTCATTGGTTTCTATGCAGAAATGAGCCTGATTTTGCACTTTCCAGCTTTAGTAAATAAACCCCATTGTGTACTTAAAGGTGGGGTATGCCTATAGATATCACCCACTTCCAAGAACCAATTCCACCAGTTTACAGCTCTGTCTGTACTGTGCCTTCCATAGGTTGAACACTTACATCAGGAAGGTACAGGATAATTGTAAATATAAACTGGAATTCAGTGCAAAGAAATAAGTTATATTTAAAAGAAACCTGTAATGAAATAAGTTCATAGATAATAACTGATAACCTCTCCAATGTGGGTTGCTGGGCTTTCCTTCTGACTTAAAGAGTTCAGTAATTTAAGTCAATGACACGGAACAAGTATAAAAATCATAATTTCTGACTTTGCTTCTGACTTTACTGGCTCAATGCTTGTTCTGGGTCAGGGAAGCATAAATCATTGAAGCCAAGGAAGACCAGATAATTTGTGTTTTAGAAGGAGGTCAGCAGAGGTAGCCTATATGTATAAATTGAATAAACAGGTAATCCAGCTTCAAGTATGAGAATTCTTTAGTTTTTAATGCTCAATTATCCAGGTTGTGGCAGGTTGGTGTGCAAAATACTAATACTTTAACCCCTTTGGGCTATAGGAAACTGATACAGTGCCTTGAAAAAGTATTCATACCCCTTGAAATTTTCCATATTTTGTCATGTTACACACAAAGTGTCATGACCAACACAAAGTGGCACATAATTGTGAAGTAGAAGGAAAATCATAAATGGTTTTCAAATTTTTTTTACAAATAAATATGTTAATAACTGTGGCTTGCATTTAAATTAAGCCCCCCGAGTCAATATTTTGTAAAACCACCTTTCGCTGCAATTATAGCTGCAAGTCTTTTTGGGGATGTCTCTACCAGTTTTGCACATCTACAGAGTGAAATTTTTGCCTATTCTTCTTTGCAAAATAGCTCAAGCTCTGTCAGATTGGATGGAGACCATCTGTGAACAGCAATTTTCAACTCTTGCCATAGATTCTCAATTGGATTTAGGTCTGGACTTTGGCTGTGCCATTCTAACACATGAATATGCTTTGATCTAAACCATTCCATTGTAGCTCTGGCTGTATGTTTAGGATTGTTGTCCTGCTGGATGGTGAACTTCCTACCCTGTCTCAAGTCTTTTGCAGACTCTATTTAGCTCCATCCATCTTCCCATCAACTCTGACCAGCTTCCCTGTCCCTGCTGAAGAAACGCATCCCCACAACATGATGCTGCCACCACCATGTTTCACAGTGAGAATGGTGTGTTCAGGGTGATTTGCAGTGTTAGTTTTCTGCCACACACAGCGTTTTGCTTTTAGGCCAAAAAGTTAAATTTTGGTCTCATCTGACCAGAGCACCTTCTTCCACATGTTTGCTATGTTCCTCACATGGCTTCTCGCAAACTGCAAACTGGACTTCTTTTGGCTTTCTTTCAACAAAGACTTTCTTCTTGCCACTCTTCCATAAAGGCTAGATTTGTGGAGTGCACGACTAATAGTTGTCCTGTGGACAGATTTTCCCACCTGAGCTGTGAATCTCTGCAGCTCCTCCAGAGAAACCATGGGCCTCTTGGCTGCTTCTCTGATTAATGCTCTCCTTGCCTGGCCTGTCAGTTTAGGTGGACGGCCATGTCTTGGCAGGTTTGCAGTTGTGACATACTCTTTCCATTTTCAAATGATGGATTGAACAGTGCTCCGTGAGATGCTCAAAGCTTGAGATGTTTTTTTTATAACCTAACCCTGCTTTAAACTTCTCCACAACTTTATCCCTGACCTGTCTGGTGTGTTCCTTGGCCTTCATAGTGCTGTTTGTTCACTAAGGTTCTCTAACAAACCTATGAAGGCTTCACAGAACAACTGTCTTTATATTGAGATTAAATTACACACAGGTGGACACTATTTACTAATTAGGTGACTTCTAAAGGTAATTGGGTCCACTAGAATTTTGTTAGGGGTATCAGAGTAAAGGGGGCTGAATACAAACGCACGCCACACTTTTCAGATATTTATTTGTAAAAAATTTTGAAAACCATTTATCATTTCCCTTGCACTTCACAATTATGTGCCACTTTGTGTTGGTCTATCACATAAAATCAGAATAAAATACATTTAAGTTTTTGGTTGTAACATGACAAAATGTGGAAAATGTCAATGGGTATGAATATTTTTTCAAGACACTGTAAATGACTCCACTTGCTTGCATTTTCCAAAAACTAAACCTAAGCTCTCCCTCTAAAACAATTCTTATTTATCAGTGCACAAATCTTTTGTATAGTCTTTATAATAAACAGATACGTCTGCTACATTCTACATGCATTCCTCATATGTAGGGATGAGCCGAACACCCCCCTGTTCGGTTCGCACCAGCACATGCGAACAGGAAAAAAGTTCGCTCGAACACGCAAACACCGTTAAAGTCTATGGGACACGAACATGAATAATCAAAAGTGCTAATTTTAAAGGCTTATATGCAAGTTATTGTCATAAAAAGTGTTTGGGGACCTGGGTCCTGCCCCAGGGGACATGGATCAATGCAAAAAAAAGTTTTAAAAACGGCCGATTTTTCAGGAGCAGTGATTTTAATAATGCTTAAACTCAAACAATAAAAGTGTAATATCCCTTTAAATTTTGTACCTGGGGGGTGTCTATAGTATGCCTGTAAAGGGGCGCATGTTTCCCGTGTTTAGAACAGTCTGACAGCAAAATGACATTTCGAAGGAAAAATTCCATTTAAAACTACCCGCGGCTATTGCATTGCTGACAATAAACATAGAAGTTCATTGATAAAAATGGCATGGGAATTCAACACAGGGAAACCCCGAACCAAAATTAAAAAAAAAAAAATGACATGGGAGTCCCCCTAAATTCCATACCAGACCCTTCAGGTCTGGTGTGGATTTTAAGGGGAACCCCGTGCCAAAAAAAAAAAAAACGGCGTGGGGTCCCCCCAAAAATCCATACCAGACCCTTATCCGAGCACGCAACCTGGCAGGCCGCAGGAAAAGAGGGGGGGACGAGAGTGCGCCCCCCCCTCCTGAACCGTACCAGGCCACATGCCCTCAACATTGGGAGGGTGCTTTGGGGTAGCCCCCCAAAACACCTTGTCCCCATGTTGATGAGGACAAGGGCCTCATCCCCACAACCCTGGCCGGTGGTTGTGGGGGTCTGCGGGCGGGGGGCTTATCGGAATCTGGAAGCCCCCTTTAACAAGGGGACCCCCAGATCCCGGCCCCCCCCTGTGTGAAATGGTAAGGGGGTACTTACCCCTACCATTTCACTAAAAAACTGTCAAAAATGTTAAAAATGACAAGAGACAGTTTTTGACAATTCCTTTATTTAAATGCTTCTTCTTTCTTATATCTTCCTTCATCTTCTTCTTCTGGTTCTTCTGGCTCTTCTGGTTCTTCCTCCGACATTCTCGTCCAGCATCTCCTCCGCGGCATCTTCTATCTTCTTCTCCTCGGGCCGCTCCGCACCCATGGCATGGGGGGAGGCTCCCGCTCTTCTCTTCATCTTCTTCTTCATCCTCTTCTCTTCTTCCTTCTTCTCTTCTTCATTTTCTTCTCCGGGCCGCTTCGCATCCATGCTGGCATGGAGGGAGGCTCCCACTGTGTGACGGAGTCTCCTCGTCTGACGGTTCTTAAATAACGGGGGGCGGGGCCACCCGGTGACCCCGCCCCCTCTGACGCACGGTGACTTGACGGGACTTCCCTGTGACGTCACGGGGAATGCCACAGGGAAGTCCCGTCATGTCCCGTGCGTCAGAGGGGGCGGGGTCACTGGGTGGCCCCGCCCCCCGTTATTTAAGAACCGTCAGACGGGGAGATGCCGTCACACAGCAGGAGCCTCCCTCCATGCCAGCATGGATGCGGAGCGGCCCGGAGAAGAAAATGAAGAAGAGAAGAAGGAAGAAGAGAAGAGGATGAAGAAGAAGATGAAGAGAAGAGCGGGAGCCTCCCCCCATGCCATGGGTGCGGAGCGGCCCGTGGAGAAGAAGATAGAAGACGCCGCGGAGGAGATGCTGGACGAGAACGCCGGAGGAAGAAACAGAAGAGCCAGAAGAACCAGAAGAAGAAGATGAAGGAAGATAGAAGAAAGAAGAAGCATTTAAATAAAGGAATTGTCAAAAACTGTCTCTTGTCATTTTTAACATTTTTGACAGTTTTTTAGTGAAATGGTAGGGGTAAGTACCCCCTTACCATTTCACACAGGGGGGGGCGGGATCTGGGGGTTCCCTTGTTAAAGGGAGCTTCCAGATTCCGATAAGCCCCCCGCCCGCAGACCCCCACAACCACCGGCCAGGGTTGTGGGGATGAGGCCCTTGTCCTCATCAACATGGGGACAAGGTGTTTTGGGGGGCTACCCCAAAGCACCCTCCCAATGTTGAGGGCATGTGGCCTGGTACGGTTCAGGAGGGGGGGGCGCACTCTTGTTCCCCCTCTTTTCCTGCAGGCCTGCCAGGTTGCATGCTCGGATAAGGGTCTGGTATGGATTTTTGGGGGGACCCCACGCCGTTTTTTTTTAAATTTTGGCCGGGGTTCCCCTTAATATCCATACCAGACCTGAAGGGCCTGGTATGGAAATTAACCTCCCTGGCGGTATGATTATTTCTGATTTTAGGTGCTGAAAGCGGTACAATTATTTTGCACAGAAATTTGGCGTTTTATATTGTAGGCCTGTAATTCTTAGGAATAGTTCACTTAAATCTGTCCAAACAAGAGTCTAGTAGACATCCCGGGTATGATAAAGTTTGAAAAACGAAATAAAAAATTATAATATAATAAATAACTATAAATAATTATAACAAATAATAATATAATAATAATAAAAAATATATAATAATGTAATCAAATCAAAAACACTGAAATTTGCTCAGTTGCAGAATTTTAGCTTTCGTTACTTTTAGTGTTTGATGACGGATCTCCCCACAAATCACTATTGCTCAATTCTGCAAGTGATTCTAATTTATTATCGCTGTTTTCTAGCTGCTCTAAAACCACTTTTGATGTAAAGAGACAGTTTTGGTTGCTATGGACAATCTCCAGTTTCCTGGCAGAAAGAACAGTTTTATATATATAAAACTGCATGCAGGACACTGGGCAGACCACTAGGGACAAAGGGGATGTGTAATTATTTGATACAGTACTGTAATCTGTAAGATTACAGTATGCTGTATCTATACTGTGTGTTTCACTTTTGAATTTACCGCCGAACTCCGTCCCCGTGCGTCGCAAAGCTCGCAGGGAACGGAGCTCGGCACTGTGAATCGAGCGAGACACAGCGGCTCGCCGATCACAGCGGGGAGACATCGCAGGATCCAGGGGACAAGGTAAGTATGCTCTTCCTGGATCCTGCGATGCAAGCCCGAGTCTGGCTCGGGGATACCGCTTTTGGTATAAAAAATCCAACCCGAGCCAGACTCGGGAATACCGCCAGGGAGGTTAAGGGGGACTCCCACGTCATTTTTTTTTTTTAATTTTGGTTCGGGGTTTCCCTGTGGGGAATTCCCATGCCGTTTTTATCAATGAACTTCTATGTGTATTGTCGGCAATGCAATAGCCGTGGGTAGTTTTAAATGGAATTTTTCCTTCGAAATGTCATTTTGCTGTCAGACTGTTCTAAACACGGGAAACATGCGCCCCTTTACAGGCATACTATAGACACCCCCCAGGTATGAAATTTAAAGGGATATTACACTTTTATTGTTTGACTTTAAGCATTATTAAAATCACTGCTCCTGAAAAAACGGACGTTTTTAAAACTTTTTTTTGCATTGATCCATGTCCCCTGGGGCAGAACCCGGGTCCCCAAACACTTTTTATGACAATAACTTGCATATAAGCCTTTAAAATTAGCACTTTTGATTTCTCCCATAGACTTTTAAAGGGTGTTCTGCGGCATTTGAATTTGTCGCAAACAGTAACACCCCAAATTGTTCGCTGTTCGGCGAACTTGCGAACAGCCAATGTTCGAGTCGAACATGAGTTCGACTCGAACTCGAAGCTCATCCCTACTCATATGCTTAAGACCATATGAGTTTTGGTACACAAGCTTCAAATGCCTTTACAGCTCAGGGTCTGGAGCTACTGTTCATATCCTTATAATATTGGGTTAAGCTGACAGTTCCACTTAATTTTCTTTATTTATGTTGGTGAATCTGACATATGGAGTTTTATTACTAACCACAGATAAAAACATAACACTATAAACACAAACTACCTTTTGCAAACATAATAATCAAAGAGTCACTCCCATTAAACTAAAAACACATTTGCAAAACAAACTATTGGGAAAGAATTTCTCCAACTTATTCTGGGCCATTTTGTGGGCTGGAATGAACTATTCATCTCATTGTTTAGCTTACATAGTTACATAGTTACATAGTTACATAATAGGTGAGGTCAAAAAAAGACACAAGTCCATCAAGTCCAACCTATGTGTGTGATTTTATGGCAGTATTACATTGTATATCCCTGTATGTTGCAGTCGATCAGGTGCTTATCTAATAGTTTCTTGAAACTATCGATGCTCCCCGCTGAGACCACCGCCTGTGAAAGGGAATTCCACATCCTTGCCGCTCTCACAGTAAAGAACCCTCTACGTAGTTTAAGGTAGCTTGTAAGCTTGTTTCTGGCAAGTCCTTCTACCATATTGGCTTGTATTACCCCACAGGCTGCACCCAAGCCTTGTGTTTTTTTAGGTCCCTGACTAGCGTGTGACCTTGTGTATGAAATTGAGAATGCAACATCTGTGTACCTGCTGAGTATCTCCTTCTGTAAATGGTAACTTTGTGGATACATGAAACATGATCTCCTTTTCTCTGAATACAGTGTATATGGATTCGGTCCCTGTCTGCCCATGTGCCACATCCAAACCTCCTCGAAACCTGGAAAAGAAGGTTACGTGTTATAAAAAAATCATGATTTAATCATAACTAATCTATATATTGGTTTCACTAGGTACTTCAGATGTCACACATACGTTAAAGCTTTTATAGACCCAATCACTTAAAGCCTAACTCCACATTTAATTTCTTTTTAAATAGTTTATTTGAGCCAAAATAGACTTCTGCACTCACATGAGCAGCTCTTGCCGGGCACTCTGTATTCATGACTCCACTTTCTTGCATTCTCCAAAAACTAAACCTAAGCTCTCCCTCTAAAACAATTCCTTTTTATCAGTGCACAAATTTTCATATAGTCTATATAATAAACAGATACTTAATGCTGTGATCCTGCAGTGGGATGGGGATTTATTTTCTTGCTCTCGATACAGCACTGCTCAGCCATTAATCGAAAGCTTTGTATTCTATGAATCAATACAAAGCTTCCTCTGATTTGCTGAGGCAGGAGGATGATGTCTCGATCTCTGCCTTAGCCAATCAACAGAAGCTTTGTATTCATTCATAGCAGTGCTCAGCCCGATTTGAATTAATTCTGGGAGTGCAAAGGGAAATTCCCATCCCACTGCCAGAACACAGTTCTGTATGTAGCTGTTAATACAGCATGCACAGCAAGCACATCTGTTAGCGCAGTAAACAGTTCATTTGGGCCAGCTTTTTTAACCATTTCAGCCCCGGAAGGATTTACCCACTTCCTGACCAGGCCATTTTTTGCAATATGGCACTGCGTCGTTTTAACACACAATTGTGTGGGCATGCGACGTTGTACCCAAACAAAATTGATGTCCTTTTTTTCCCACAAATAGAGCTTTCTTTTGGTGGTATTAGATCACCTCTGCGGTTTTTATTTTTTGTGCTATAACCAAAAAAAAACAGACAATTAAAAAAAAAAAAAAACTATATTTTTTATTTTCTGCTATAAAATACATCCAATATTTTTTTATTTTAAATCAAACTTCTTCATCAATTTAGGCCAATATGTATTCTGCTACATATTTTTGGTAAAAAAAACCCTAATAAGCGTATATTGATTGGTTTGCGCAAAAGTTATAGCTTCTACAAAATAGAGGATAGATTAAGAGCCAGTTCACACCACATGCAGTCCAGTGCATTTCTGTTCTGCATCAAAAACGCATGGAAAGTAGGTTATATAGTTTTCAATGGCATAGTTCACACCAGTACAGTCAGTTCCAGGGCTTTTCAGTTCCAGAAAAAAAAAGTAGAACATGCTGCATTTTTACTGCACTGGACTGTACTGGAACGCAGTAAAGCACATCAAAAACGCACTGGAACACACTGGAACGCATCAAAAACGCACTGGGCCCTATTATAGTGAAACAAAACAAGAAAAAAGAAGAAATGCACCAAAAACGCACTGGAATGCATCACAAACACGCGTGCAGAAACGCATCTGGAACGGATCAGGAGTGCGTTGTTGTGGTGTGAACCAGCCCTTATAGCATTTTTGTAAAATTTTTTTACTACTAATGGCGGTGATCTGCGATTTTTAATGGGACTGCGACATTGCGGCGGACAGATTGGACACCTAACTGACATTGTTGACACTTTTTTGGGGGAATCAGTTACATTATTACAGTGATCAGTGCTAAAAATATGCACTGGCATTGTACTAATGGCACTGGCAGGAAAGGGGTTAACATCATGGGTGGTTAAATGTGTTCCCTCAGCTGGTCGGCAAGTGGTTAAAGGTTTATTAAATGTGCTGCTAGCCTAGATGATTATGCCACTTTCTTTATTTCAACCAGGGGTTGCCGAAAAGAAAATGACTAGATTCTCCCATCAACGCAGTCAGTGTTGATGGAGGAATCCCTCCCTCTGTACTATTGTATTCTGACAGTGGGAGATTTCCCTGCCATCAGAATATAATGATCACTACTGGAGGCTACAGCTGCTGCCAGTGATCATATGTAAAAAAAAAAACAATAGACAGGCTGGCTGTATTGAAGACAATCGATAGATCGCCTTTAGTACAACCAGCCTGCCCCAGATGAATTGAAATGTCACCAGTTCCTACTCAACAATTCGAATTTTGATCTATCTATGGCTGGTTTTAGGCTTGCTATAAGCTTTAACACATTAATGTTTTCCTCAGAAATGGTGACTAGATATTTAGATTTATTCAGTAGCTTAGTGCAATGAGCAAAGGTAACAGACTAAGGTCCCTTTCACACGGACGCCTCAGCTTGGTGGACTCCACTCGCTCAGCGGGTGATCACTCCGCTGATCCCTGCTGAGCAGGCGAATGACAGGTCTGTCTCCGCTCACTGTGCAGAGCGGAGATGGACTCAGTCCCACTTTCACCTATTGGGTGAAAACGGACCGCATGTCCTTTTTCAGCTGATCATATCTGATCCATTTCACCAGACGGATAAAAAATAGGACAACCATCCGTCTGGATTTGGAGGACAGGATCGAAGCAGATGTCAATGGACATGTCACTGCTGACATCCGCCACTCCATAGGGGTGAATAGAGGGTCCTATCAGGTCCGCCTGAAAGCTGACAGGCAGACATGATCGAACAGCCCATGTGAAAGGGGCCAAAGGGGTTGATTTACTAAAACTGGAGAGTGCAAAATCTGGTGCAGCCGTGTATGGTAGCCAATCAGCTTCTAACTTCAGCTCAATTAAGCTTTGACAAAAAAAAACTGGAAGCTGATTGATTTGCAGAGCTGTACCAAATTTTGCTCCCGTTTTGGTAAATCCACCTCAAAGTATAGTAACCTACTGCAAAGAATATCCCTTTTATTTTTCTTTAACCACAGTTCACAGCCATATCAGTGAAATTTGCATTCGGGTTGGTTGGTGTTACTGCACAATAGCAAGCTTGGGATTCATATCACATCTGTTAATGCTACTAAGACTGTTTCAGGGGCCAAACTTTAGCAGTTTGTGGTGGTTTAAATATAATACACAATATATTATATCAATAAATGAAACAAACAAGGGAAGAGCTTAGAACATGACAATAGCTGGTAATGTCAAAGTTTCTGATTGCTGCATACACTGCAACTTTCCCTTCATCAAAAGGAGAAAAAGAGCACAGAGAATGGGCAATCAAATCTATCTAGAGAAAATCCTTGAGAAAAAAACATAATCAGCAAAACTTTTCAACGTACAAAATATTGATTTCCAACCCATTTAATCTCACTTTTCACAAACAAAACAAAGCTATCATCTTGATGCCAAAAAGGCATTACAAAATCTGTACTATTGATTTAAATTTCCAGAGTGATTCTTCCCACACTATCACTTATGTTAGTCACTGAACACATTCTCAAAACTTACCCTTTGAAGTCCTGTAGTAATACAGTATCTCCCAATAAAGCCAAGAACTCTGTAAAAGCTGCACTTTCCTCATTATTGCCAAATAATTCTTCTTCTAACGTCTGCAAATTAGGAAAATGGTGATAGCATCAGTTAACAAATCTAGTGCACACAACTGTTAAGAAATCCAGGTTCGATCTAAAGTGTAAATCCCCCATTCCAAATCAAGGAAATATATAACCATAGTACGACATAAGGTCATTGATTTGCCTTCTTCTGTCTTCACCCATATGATCTATAAATTGGGGATATGTGCTGAATGTTTATATATGACCATGCATGAATCCAGTGTTTTTCAACCTTTTTTTAGTCAAAGCACCCCTTAAAATTCCAATCTCGAGGCACCCCATTCTAGAAATGCAAAAAGCTAATATAATGATTTTACATATCACAGCAGCCTCCACACTTGTAGGACACCCAACATCACAGCTGATTTATTCTAACAAAGCAAATACACTGTTGCAAAAACAAAAATAAAAAACGTAATTTAGCTCAACCATCCCTACTGTGAGAAAAGGTTATAAGAGCAAATACACCGTTGCACACTGGTAATGAATAGTATTCTAGTGCTTCTCTTCTCCCTTAGTTCCTCTCCCTTTCTCAGATAATGTGACCCCAGTGCTGATGGAGATTTGCAAATGGAGATTGCCCCAGGGATAATATAGGCATGGGAGGTGAAACCAAACCATACAAGGAGTATAGAAAAGTACAACATTTATTGAAAAAACATATAGAAAAACATTGAGATATACAAAATTGTGTACATTTTTGTATAGCTCAATGTTTTTCTATATGTTTTTTCCAATACATTTTGTACTTTTCTATACTCCTTGTATGGTCTGGTTTCACCTCCCATGCCCATATTATCCCCAGGGCAATCTCCATTTGCAAATCTTTATATATGGGATGTGGCATGGGTCCTCCAGACCTTATTCTCATTAGAGGTTTCTCCTAAATAATTTTTTCCAGTGCTGATGTAGCGGGGCAGGGGAGGGGTAAAGCTCCCAATGTCATCCTTATCTACTGATAACATCATTGGGTGTTATGATGCCACTGTCTGGCCCGCATGGTGCCCAAGGTTGTAATGCTGCATAATAAAAAAAACTGTTGCTTTATGTAAAAAAAAAAGGCAGGCTTGATTCACCCACTGGTTTGTTGACAATTTTTGGGCAGTTTGGGGCAATTTTTAAGCATTTTGCCAAGGCACCCCTGAAGAACCCAGAAGGTACCCAAGGTGCCATGGCACTTTAGTTGAAAAGGACTGGATAATTGGATGATCTGGCCTTACCATCTATCTGACTTTACCTCAAATGGTCATTGGGTAAGTAGTATATGTAGATCAATTTTTCTCTATGTGTTGCTTAATTGCTGAATGCAAGTACTGATTTCCCAGAATTTATTTACATTTTTTCTGTTTGCTATATGTTCACAACACAGTTTGCAAGGCAGTAAAAGGCAGGAAACCATACAATTATAATAACAGAATCATTGCACACCAATGAACAAACCGAGTAGTTTATAGATATACATTTTCCTAATTTCCCTGAAATTGCATTCTAACTAAATTTGACTGGCTGAAATCTACTTTGTTCCTTCTTCCTATGATTTTAACTTTACAGCACTTCAGAGTGGCAGTCCACTCAAGTCTGATTTTATATAAACAGTATATATATATATATATATATATATATATATATATATATATATATATATTGGATCACCTAATAAATTCTTCCCTTTTTTTAGGCACCCTTATGGAAGAGATCTCTACACTTGAATCGTCAAATCCCCAAAGAGGAAGCACAGGAATACCCTGTTGTGGCAAGAGTGAGAATCCAAGAGGGTTGACTCAGAGCCAAGAATTATGCCAGGGAAATCTTACCACTGACCTCCTAGAAAAATATAAAAACTCACTGGCTCTCACCAGATTGAAATATTGGGCAGTACAATGACTATGTTCAAAGTAAACCAATTAGAAAGCATGAATTAACTGACTGCGGTAAGCTTAATATAAACATAATGGCCTTGGTGCACAGGCTAGTCATGGAGGAGGTACATGTTGCACCCAGGCTGTGGCAGCTCCTCACATTAAAAAGAGTTTTGCACTCGGCTAAGAAAACACAGGTGTATAGTGCATATGTATCCACTCATATATAGTGAAAAGAGGAATTAATTTAAATTGAAATTAGTACAATATAATTGCATAGTAATATCAGAATTTGGATGCAGATCCCTTCTGTTACTGCTGGCCCTGTGTACTGCATTATTCCAACACCATAACGTTTTGCAGCTATACAGCCCTGGCACCACAGCGAGGTTCAAAATATGGCATGATAATTAAGATGCCTGCCAGAAATTTCTGTGACAAATTAGTGGATTTGTTCCTCTCTGCCTTTCGTGTTCTGATTCCTTTCCCTAATTACAGCATTTCTATTATACACATGGCTTCATAGGCTAATGTTTTGACAAACTAAATAATCTGACTGTAACTCAGAGAACATTGGAAACCTCTAAATTCAAAATATTTGTGTGACAATAGAAACTGCACTGATCATTTAGTATAGCCTGAAAATCTTTTGTGAATTTTTAGGATAATAACAATACTAATAATAATCAAATTATCAAAATAATAATAATATAGAAGATTTGTTCAACAAAGTAATTTGTGGATGCATGGAGATTGGAGATGTCCCCACCTTATAATAGCCTTTTTATGAAAATCCCAATGCTACTTGGAGGTCTGAAGGTTAATTTACTAAAGTAGTGGAGAAATGTTTTCACCAAGCAAATTAAATTTGCTTGAAGAGAAGCGGTGTTCACTTCATCCATTCATGTGAACAAAAACAATTCCTGTTTTTCTTTTTTCCTTGAACAATTAGGTGTTCAGAGTACACACAGCTAACATTAGGCAAAGTGTTGCCTCTACCAGAAGGTCCGCCTCCATACAGAGACAAAGGGGCTGGTTTGCTAAAAGCATATTGACTGTTCACTTTGCAAGAAAAGTTGCACTGTGCAAGGGAATTTTGCAAGGAAATTTTGCCCAGAGCTTAGTGAATGAGGCGAAGCTCAGCTGACATCCCTCATCCAATCACATACAAGCAAAAATTATGTTTTTTTTTCCTTGCATGTGACTGGGCATTATTTGCAAAGTGAAATTTCACCACATTCACTAAGCTCTGGTGAAAATTCCCATGCAACTTCCCTTGCAAACTGAACAGCCTATTTGCATTCAGTAGATCAACCCCGTGGTGTGCAACAAGGCATAGTACTTTGTTTGTGTATAACTAATAGGAAAGACAATACTGGTGACTAGTCCTTTTCCCTTTGCTTGCTTTTTCTTTTTTTTTTTTTTGCACAGTTTTTACAGTTCAAGTTCTTGCTAACCTTACTACTCACTAAAGGAAAAATATTGTTTTCTAACCTATATTTACTGTTGGTGAGCTATAAATGTTCTGTACTCGGTATATAATTTCACAAAGACTTCAACACTAATACAGCACTTTGCAGCAGGTGGTTGGGGCTATTCTCAACAGAGCACAGACTGATGCAGCTGGGGCTCAGATAAACTTAAAAATGTTTGTCAACATGAACCACAATAACACATTCACATCTGAGCGTTTCAAAGTTGTGCATTTTTATCGCAATTTTCCCACGATTTTTACCAAGTATTTGTACAGGTCACCAATGTAAAAAGCAGAAAAATGCCTGTAATCTGCCCCAAAGAAGCTCATGTTCTTTTTTTTAGCTTAAGGCATTTTTCAGGCATTTTGCTTCAGGTGACAAAGCGCTCAGATATGAACAGGTGCCTTTGAAACGAATGGGAATTTGCTTGTTGGGTGATTTTCAGGCGTTTTTTCTCAGGCGTTTTACGAGCGTTTTAAGAGCTGATAACGCTCAGGTGTGAATGCAGACTTACAAAATAAGGTAAACAATATTACTGCCATTACTTGCAGGTGGAAGAGTTGTTCCCTATGGTAAACTTTAGAAAATGGATTTTCATAATGTTTAAAACAATAACAGTATCATATTAGCCGATGTCTTGAACAGGATAATAACATTTTAAAGGGGATATATAACGTTAAACTTAAAAAAAAAATTTCAATTATTTGTTTTTTTTATTAACACTTGCTGTGCATTATCTTTCGTTATTTACAATGGTCAAGACTATAAGAACAAAAAATATAAAACAATTGTTTAAACTTTAACAGCTTAAATAAAACTGACCCAACACCATTACAGTTTCCGTTTAAACTAACTTAGTGCAAGGAGTAAAGATGACTTGCAACATGCCACAACTCAGCAACACGCCGCCTCAAAATGGAAGTCAGAACAATACAAGCTGATTACTGATCTACAGTTTTTTTTTACAACCTTTTACACATTGTACTTTGCTGCATCAAAAATGCTGAAAGCTTTTTTTATGTATTAGTAAAATGTACAACGCAGCCATGCGTTTAAATTTTGGTCAACATTTTATAGTTACAGCATTTCAAATAATATCTAAGTAGGTTACATAAAGAGTATCCAAATCCAAAAAACACAATTTAATATATATCAGGTTACCAATCCTTGGATGTGTGGCTGCACTTTTCTGTTATTTTAACCCGGTGATTCTGCCGGTAACAGTTTCCTTAGTAGATTTTTTAAAGCTCAGGCTGTTTTTTGCTCAATCATTTCATTAGACAGGGCAGCCAGGAACTTTCCAAACCATTCTGGACAATTTTGAAAAGGTTCTAACAACAAAATCAAATGCAATGTAGATTGTAAACTTGGTAACACTGTACTTACTTGTCTAAGTTTTTGATATATAACACCAAACTTGAAAGTATTGTTGATTTCATGTTCATCATATGCAACAATCAAATGGGATGCCTGAAAACATAAATGAAGACGCATAAAGTAGAGAAAATACATTCCATTTCCGTATTTCTGATCATATCTAGTATTTTAATCATAAATTAGAGATACATTTTGAGCATTTTATTTGTAAATTCATACTAATCACAAACAGTGATTCAGTTCTGCCCTTTAACAATAGAAACAGCCAGTGCTGATACAGAATTAATATTTTATTTGACCCTTTTCATTTAATACAGAAAACTTCATTAAACCAAAAGGGAAATTGTAAAATTGTTATGTAAGCAGCACATCAGGATCATCAGAATAATTACCAGAATCTCAAAAATAGACACGATCTTGTGAAAATGTAAAATATATGTGTTTTCATATGTATTTTGTTACCTTTGGATAAAGAACTGGATTGAATTTAAGCCCAGTAGCATCGTCACATAAGGCCTGAAAAAAAGAACATTACAATAATTATTCTTACCAACAATGGGTCACCTTTGACAAATGACTAAAACAAATTATTAAAAAGTATTGCTATGATAAAGGGGAGGAGAGATTATCACTGCTCTCCTTGTCACTATATCCTCCTATGGACCTATTACTCTAGTTATAACCATGGTATGGATGCAGCTTCTTCAGAAATTCCATCAAACTTTACTTGCTTTTACTTGTTAGTATTCTAAATTCTTTGTGTATTGTCCATCCATTTGGCCGGTGTGATGGTTCAGTTGCACATTTTTAGTTTATTTACTTTTTTTAAAAACTATTATTTTCATTGTGTGTGAATAAAGAATAGATTTTCAACAAATGTAGTGAGGGTTGATCTACACTGAAGAAATGGCTGCACTCCAAGTTCCATCAAAATTCTTATTTAATAAACGAACATCCCAAGTGTTACAAACAGTTCAAATGGTAGATGCGTTTCACATACCAACAGTTGCGCTTTTTCATTACCATGATGTAGAGACTGTTCAATTAGCTAAGTGAATGTTCACTAAGATTATTAAAAAAGGAGAAATCTTCATTTACTTCTATCAACCTATCAAGTCCAAGTAAATACCCTGTCCTTTTAACTACTACCAAACATGATTATGAATTCAAAATCAACATAACTTAATCTTATTTACTAATATGAGTTATATGAAGTGAACAGCCTCTACCTAGTAAATCAGCTACTTTCTTAAACCTTGTAAATTATAAGTTCTACTGTTTTTCTTTATAGGTATAATATACCATGTTGCTAAATCATTAGGTGCCATAAAATATTCAGTATGATATTAAGTACTATTTAATCTTTACTAACCTGGAAACTGTACTATTTACCTGTATAATAATATAATAAACCTGTATAATAATAATAATAATATATGCACTGGGGCCCTGCAACCCAATTTAGACACACATTGTAAAGCACAACCAGCCACTAAAGGCCCACCATAAATAAAATGGTTCTTAGTACTTATCTAATTTATGGTCATCCAAAGATCACCACTTGTTGCATTTAGCTAATATAAAACAGTGAATAATACTACAACACTCCTATCCTACACAGTGTGACAAAATAAATTAATTAAAATATAAACAATGTTATTAAAAGTGTGAAAAATATATAAAATTGATACTAAAGTTCAAAAGTCCTCACAGAGAAACACATATCAGCACTTATTAAAAAAAGGACTTCAAATCAAAAGTTTATAAACAAGATGATAAAGTCCATAATCCAAACTGCATGATGATAAAGTGATCTTATAAACACTTAGGCTGGGTTCAGACCTCAGACGGATGCGGCTCGCAGCAGGGGTCCGGTGTGTCCCTGTCCCAACCGGAAGTGAGCAGCCGACCGAGGCTCAGCATGTACCTGTCACCGGCAAAGGGGCTATGGTGAGATGCAGCGGTGATGCTGCCAGAAAGTATGCGTGAGCGGAGTTAAGAGGACTGAACCCCCCACTTCATGGAAGATTAGCTGGTCAACCAAATGTGAGTCTTGCCCCCCTGCTGGGGATTTAA
The DNA here is from genome assembly GCF_042186555.1 of Aquarana catesbeiana. Lineage (NCBI taxonomy): Eukaryota > Metazoa > Chordata > Amphibia > Anura > Ranidae > Aquarana > Aquarana catesbeiana. The sequence goes on along the minus strand of NC_133325.1, from coordinate 676,502,429 downwards.
ATCACCAATCCAGTGCATTCCACCCCAGCGCTATATGCGCCTATTCAGGCTATCTGGCCATCAGAGGGGACAGTGACCATTCAGCACGCTATGGGTGGACATACACAGCTGTGTTTTGCCCTCTTCCCCAGGATAACCATTTACAGATACACTGTTATCACCCACATCTTGTGTCTCACTAGTCACCTTGCTTGATGCTGACTGACATATGCTCCAGCACATATAGCTTCATGACCTAGTAGTGTTATCAATATTGCTGAATTAAGAACCGGTGAAGATTACAGAGATTAAGACACTCTGCCCCATGAATCTGCTGCTTCACAGACATTATTTAGCACAGTTCTATTTGGTTCACTTTTGTACTTTGCACTCTGTAATTTAGGGTCAATAGCGGGCCTGGATGTCCCAACCGGAGACACATAGCACTTTGTGTATGAGTCCCCAGAGGTTTCCCAGGACAACCAATGGTTTAGAGATTGTGTAATATACATACTGTGTATTATGGATGACTGAGCATGGCTGTGACCCCAGGAGTGCGTTTTTAATAGACAACGTTGTCTTTTTTAGTACTTGATGTAACCCATTGTAAACGATCTGTGTTTTGAAATTTTGTATATTATATTTCAATAAAGCTTATTCGCAGCACGTTCCTATGCAATTCAAATGCAGTTTCTAGTGTGAATCGGCCCTTAAAAAACAGATGCGGATCCCCATTGCCATCATCTTGAATTTGGGAGCCAACTATGACATTTATATGATTTAAAAGCAGCTCCCCACTGCACATGCACGAGATCCTGTTCTGCAGGAAGACTGGTACTGCATACTTCTGGGATGTGTGAGGATCCTAGTTGGCTGTGGGCAGAGGAGGTGCAACTTGAGCCTAGGTGAGGATTCGGGAAGGGGAAGAAGGTACCTGTCAAAAAAAGCTATCAGATAAAAAAATAAAAAAAAAAAGACTGCATTTTAATTAGAGGCTGGGAGGAGGAAAACAATATGGGGAACTTGCATTTTAAGCTGAAGTTCCACTAAAAAGTGTGCATCCAGTCCAAAATGTTTTTCTTAATTTAGGAGTAGGGAAGGGTTAGAAATCCTGCATTTTTACTTCAATCTAGTTAGAGAGATTTTCTCTCACTTCCTGCCCTGTTCACAATATTTTACACAAAAAGTGAGGGTAATGCCCCATACACATTAACAGAAATTCTGCCAGCAAAAGTCGGATGTGAGCTTTTGGTCAGAAATTCCGACCGTGTGTATGCTCCATCGGACTTTTGCTGGCAGAATTCCAGCCAGCAAAAGATTGAGAGCAGGTTCTCTATTTTTCGGTTGGAAAAAGTTCCTATCCGAAAATGTGTTCGTCTGTATGCAATTCGGACACGCAAAAAATCACGCATGCTCGGAAACAATTTGACGCATGCTCGGAAGCATTGAACTTCATTTTCGTGGCTCGTCGTAGTGTTATACGTCACCACGTTCTTGACGGTCGAAGGTTCAGAGAACTTTTGTGTGACCGTGTGTATGCAAGGCAAGCTTGAGCGCAATTCCGTCAGAAAAACCATCCAAGTTTTTTCTGACGGAAATCCCGATCATGTGCACGCGGCATAACTCTCCAACAGCAACAATGGGCAGAAATAAAAATGCTTCTACGGGGAAGGCTAGAACCTCTGTCAGATTTGCATTTCTATCTGTGTCACTGTTGCAGATTTTCCTTCACTTCTTGTTATGTGAACCATTGTTAGCAGAAAAGGATGTGCAGGAGAAATCTTTTTAATAGAGCCCCAGTGGCAGTAAAAATCCCCCCTTTCCCCCATTCTACCAAAAACCAGGAAAAAAGCTTTGGCTTGGCATAGACTTTAAACAATACACATGTATCCTTTACCGTAAGGAGCTAAACAACAATCATGGCAGACTATAAAGACCGTAAGAAAATCTGAACCTACCTTTGCTATCTGAGGGATGCTGGGAAGTTTATTAAATCCAGCCAATGGAATTCGTTCATGTAGAGTTTTTGCTTTTGACCTTGAAATAAAGTCAATGAATAAACATAAATATAGGTCTAAATCAAGAACAAATGTATTACATTATCATAAAGACTAAAAATGGGACATCACTTTTCACGTGAAGAAAGCCTATTTAGAATAAACCTCACTATTTTATGAGCTCTCAGAGCATTTGGACAATTGATGTTGATAAAGTGCCTGATGATGAAGAAAATATTCTACAAACTTATTTCAGAGATTAGATGAAGACACAGATAAAGCAGTATTTGCTGGCCAAGATAGCTGAAAAAAAGTTCAGAAATAGAACAATGTTTGTTTTCATCATGCGGGGATTATTGGAAATGACAGCAGTAGAGCATTCACAGGCTTCGTTAATGCTTCAGACATACACTCCTGCAGAGCCCAGCTGTGCTGAAATATTACTAAATACTTCGGCGACTGACAGGTTTATTTTAAAAACTTGTTTGATTATAATGTAGGATTTATGCTTCTAACATATGCGCTGAAATTCTACTGCTAGTTTCAAAACAATTACATGATTTGACAAGCAAAGGTGCTAAAACTATTAAAGCAATCATAATAAAGACTGTTTAAAATGGAATTAAATTAACATATTTTTATATGTATGTTGCTGAAATCTGCACACTGTAGGGACTGTAGGGATTCATTTAGAATGATTGTAAAATTATTTTATTTCCAATAAAAACATGTCATACTTATCTGCTTTATGCAGGAACACCCCCCCCCCCAGCTGGTGTTCCTGCCCCCCCCCCCCTTCCGAGTGCCCCCATAGGAAGCTGCTTTTTATGGGGGCACTTGTGTGGGTTTGAGCCAGGCTTTATGTATCCATTGACCCTACCCCCGCTCCCTCCTCATGGAATTTGATTGACAGTAGCAAGAGCCAATGGCTCCCACTGCTACCTCTATTCCAATGAGAAAAAAGGGAGAGGAGATTGGCACTGCTCTCTGACACAGCGCTAGATTGAGATATGGCTCAGGTATGTTTTTAGCAGGGGCTGAACACAGAAGGGTTTTTTACCTGAATGCAGAGAATGCATTCAGATAAAAAAACCTTCTGTCTTTATAACCACTTAAGAACCTGGTTCACATGGACATACCTATGGTAAAGGCCTGTTCAAGGGAAGTGTTCGGTGTGTCCCCATGCAGGCAGTCCTGATCATTTCAGCTGGGATGTAGCGGCTGCATAGACACAGCTGATTTTCCCAATTTGACAGCCATGTAGGTGTACAGCCCCGAACGCACACTGTCTGCTATGAGGCCGCATGTTCACAGAGCTGTCAAACTGGGAGCAGCAGCCTGTGCTGCTGCTGCATTCTTACTTAAATGAATGAGACTACCTGCTATTGCAGGCAAACACAGCCCCTGCAGGGGCATACACTTAAAGCATTTGTTACCCCAACCTTTCATATTCCTGATATGTGTCTGCTGTACAATTTACTTGTATGAGAAAGTATTCTGTTCTCTTTGTATTGCTTCCTTTGTGTGAAATCCCTGGTGTTCCTGCTAGTCCCCTTGCTTTCCTATTACAAACTGACCATGCTAAGCAGGAGAGCACACCATGGTCAGCTCTCTAGCAGTGCTGGGAACTCAGTATGCTCTCCTCCAATGATCAGACTTGTCTTGACATGCCCCCGCTGCACAGCCATTCACTGGGAAGCTTAGTGTGGTGCTGCTTCTCCTCCCCCCAGCTGATATGCAGCTGAGAACAGAGGGAATGTGATCACATAAAAAAAAAGGGATAACAATGTATTTATAATTTTTTTTAAATCTATACAAAAATGTTTTGCATTTCATTTCTATTTTAAATTGAAAGGGTTGTTTTATAAGGTGATAGTTTACAATAATGTTCGTGTGAACGAGGCTTAAAGGACAACCAAAATAACACGTCCCCTTATTATATGTCTTGTATATTAATATTTATTATTACCTATACATGTTTTATTTTTACCCATTGCAGTATGTTTTATGCAAAAAGTTTTGAGTGTACAGTACATGATACACGTTATTGGCTAATTTAAGTTATTATCAATGCAAGTTTTCAGAACATATTAGGTTCCTTCCTCAGGCATTATACAATTCTAAAAATAGGCAAAAAAAGAGTATAATTTAGACTCCAAATGTTATGCAATAGTTGATGACTAATATGGTACAAGGCTCTAATACTAGTCACTTTATAGGACCCCTAATGGAGACATGTCCATTCAGTTTTTGTCCCAATGACCATTACAGAATTGCTGTAGGACCCCCCCACCCCCCCAAAACCTTTGTATACTTTTCTTTGAACAACCCAGTAGATTCTCTTGAGGACACAGAAAATAAATGGCTGTACTTTTTTCAGTTCATTGTAGTTAGTTATTAAAATGAAAAAGTTGAATGGGAATGCCCTATGAATTTGCATGCAAGGCTTTGAAGATGGGAAAGTGGGGGTACCTAATATTTTTCCTGCTAATTTCGGCAAGTTATATTTAATGTCATAAAGTGCTGAAATCCAAACTTCATCATCATGTTAATACTACAGAGAGGATGATTTATATAAAATACATATAAAATTAGAGAACAGAAATACACATTTACAGTGAATACTGGACATAGATACTCTACATAGGTCATATGAAAAAGAATGCATTCTTTTTTGTGACACTTGTCACTTCAGAAAAAAAAGAAAAGAAAAGCTGTGGCACTTGTTCATGGAAACCAGGATCCACTTTCAAATGATGACTGATTGCTATATATAAAAAACATTATATTCACATTACGCAACCCCATAGTGTTTATTGATGGATGTCGAACAAAAAGTTATACACTTTTTATCTGTTTTCCACACCAACCAATTGAGAACGAACTTTCATTTTCTCATCAGCATAAAAATTAAATTCAGAATCTATGCATGAAAAGTAAAAGGACAATAAAAAATATAAAAGTTACTGAGCAGTTATGAGAACTGACACAAAGGGTTTTATTGCCAATACCAAAAATTGATGAAGTGTTCATTGTCATGATGGTACTTGTGTACAAACAACAAAAAGCCTAGTTTATGAAAGTGTTGTAAGGTAAAAATGAAAGCTGCCTATAGAAAAAATTTAGCATCTTACATTTCCCCGTAGTACAGCAGAGGAATAAAAGGGATTACCTAACTACTATAGGCAATATAAAGGAAGTGATTTATCAACAAATGTTATATTACATTTTTGCACACACAGTCCCTTCAGCAGAAGTGAAAATTATTTTAGTACATCAACCTCTGACACTGCCTGACTTAGTTCATATAAACAGGTCAATATACTATAATCCATAGTAATCAATGGAATCTGGGCCCATTTAAATTGGCAAAAAGAGTGATTTCAGATAGATTACTATAGGTTACTATCAGCCATTTAAATATTATATGTTTTTGTTTTTTTCATTTTATTTTACCCATGTCATTTTAATATTTTTTATTGGTAAGTGAACAAAAATGAAACAGCTGTAATGGCATACCTGAGAATAATTCTTAAATATTCTATGCTGTCGGCTTCTTCACATTTTATAGAAAGGATCAAGTTTCCTAGGCTGCTTCCAGTGCAATAAAAGTTTAAATGGTCCTGAAACAGGAAAACACACACGATAAATGAGTTATGGCTTTCTGACTAAAATGAACCTGCATTTGGGCACACACTATGCAGAAATGCCTTACTTCTGTCCAACTCAGAGTCAACTTCTATACAACCCTGAGCTATTCCAAAACCCTATTCAAAGAGAGGGCTCCGACTGCAAGGAGAGATCTTCAGGTACAGAGATAAAAAAATAAAAAAAAAAATAAAAAAAGTCTCAAAGAGGTGTAATAAAATGAGGATTAATACAGTATCCATTGGCATAAGGCAACGATCTGCATCCCTAGATGGCCTAGATAAATGGACATCAAAGCAATGCTGACATTTTTTATTTATCTTTACAGATGAACAGTGGTGGCATTTAAACACATGAGAAGTTAACGCAGACACAGGCATTGCTAGTTAGAGAGTACACAGCAATCTTGTGCACACTATCATCCATATCTGAATGACACCTCTGTTGATCTATAGTAGGGGCCTCCAAACTTTCTAAAAAAGGGCCAGCTTACTATCCTTCAGACTTCAGCAGCGCCAGACTGTGGCCAGAAGGAGTAGAAAATGCCCTGGCGGGAGAAAGCACTGCCCCATCATCGGTTTTAGTGGGAGTAATGGTGTCCCATTGTTGATATCAGTAGGAGGTATTGCATCCCATCATTGGTGTCAGTGGGTGGAAGTGTGCCCCACCACTGTTTTCAGTGTGAGGAATGGTGCCCCATCATTGGTGTCATTTGTGGATGGAATAGTGCCCCAATGACTGGATAGAGGCAAGCAAAGGGTCACAGTATAGGGTCAGAGCAGTGCTATGCATCTACAGATGTTGATTGCTACCTCATGAGAATGAAGCCCAAATGTGAACACCTTGAACTTTGATTGGATTATTTTTTTTAACTTTATAAGTAGCTAGTAAAATTTAGTTTGCAGATTTACTTTAGTATCCACTGTAAAATATACTGCATGGGGTCTTTTTTATTTTAAATAATCTTATTGTTTGTTACAAGCATTTAAAAAATAGCACTAACAGATCATAGCACGTTAAAAATAAAATAAATCTTTGACTAAAAATCACTTTTACAGTTACAGGATTGAGAATACTAAGCTTATTTCCTTAAATAGCTATAAAAAAGGAAGAATGGTTTACTAAAATAAAACTACTACACACCATTCATAAGGACATGCTGCAGAATTTGGTATCAGCAATTGTTTTTTGATAAGTATTACTGAGATTTTACGGTATGCTTAAAAACGATTTTAATAAATATTTCCACATAGAAAATCAATACAGGCATGTACAGGCATACCCCACTTTTAAGTACACAATGAGGTTTATTTACTAAAGCTGGAAAGTGCAAAATCAGGCTCATTTCTGCATAGAAACCAACGAGGTTCCAGGTTTTATTACCAAAGCTTAATTGAACAAGTTGGGGTTAGAAGCCAATTGGTTTCTATGCAGAAGTGAGCTTGATTTTGCACTTTCCAGCTTTAGTAAATAAACCCCATTGTGTACTTAAAAGTGGGGTATGCCTGTAGATAGACTTTTTCATCCTACTCTGCTTTACCGTAGGAGCTATTTTTTTTTTTTTTATTTATTATTTTTATTATTTTGGGGAGAATCAGAACATGTGCTTTCATTACTGTCTGGGGCTCTGTTGGGATAATTTCCCCTCTTTGCTTTAATCTACCCCTTAATGCAGATCATAAATAGAATTAGGCACAATGAGCACCATGTGCTGTGGGTTCTTTCTTTTCAACATTAAACCCCACAGTAATTATAATGTATAATTCAGGATGTTCAAACAGCTGCAGGAACAAATTCAGCCCTGTCATTACTACACATGTGAGTAAAAAATGAGGTGAGAGCCAACTCTCAGAAAATAAATTATCCAAAATCCCCTGAATGAAGGAAGAGAAGAACAAAATGTTCTTTAATTCTGAAAATTAAACATTATTAAAACATATGTAAGACATTTGAGCCTTACTAAGTATTGAAGGTAATGAATACTTACCTAAGATATGCTGGAACTAGTAGACCTTGCAAATGTCAACCTCTAAAACTATAAATATTATTATAAAGGATTTATATAGTGCCAACAGTTTGCGCAGCACTTTTCAAAATGCAGGGGGACAGTACAGTTACAATATAATTAAATACAAGAGGAATCAAGGGGCCCTGCTTGTTAGCAGTGGTGGCCGGTGCTGGAGGATTTTGGGCGAGCACGGGTAGGCCCCTCCAGGTCCGCAATCACCCTACGGGCGGAGCCCTCCAGTGGTCACGGCTCCCCTGGTGCTCTGTGCCCCGAGGACAACATGAAACAGGCCAATCGGGGACTTGTTGGTCTGGCGCCCCGCACAGTGCCCGGCCACACACATGGAGCGATTGATTTTTGGATGAATGATGGTATGACTAACAATTTTTAACTTTAAATAAATAAATCATTTTGATGTTTGATTATGCAGGCTAGGGGGGTAGATTGTGGGGGATGGGGGGGTGGATTGTGGGGGCTGGGGGGGGCGGTGGCCCTGTGCCCCTTGTGGACCAACCGCCACTGCTCATTAGAGCTTACAGTCTGAATTATTTAAAGTCTCCTGCTGATTCCGCCACATGCTGTGACTCCTTTCATCAGCTCTTACATCACTATGGATGTATTTCAAACATATTTTGGAATATATTATGAGTGGAGGTTTTTCTTTTTCAGTACATTCAGGACAGTTTTTACATTATTTCATTACAATGTCTTTTTAAAATGTGTTCAGGGAAATATTATAATTGTATTTCTGAAATTCTGAAATCAAAATTCGCTGCAATTTGGATACAACTTGGATACGGTCTGTATATTCTTTGAGGCCAAAATCATTTGAGAATGGAACGAAAGTAGTACAGGAACCTTTTACAAAATTGCACTGTGCAGAGCTGTATTGGCTGTATTGATGTGAACAGGCATCGTTGAAAACAATGTGATTTCCATACTCATGAGATTCTGTGCATCTCAAGTCGCTTCTGGAATCGCACTAGTGTGAATGGAGCCTTAAAGTACAGTTTTTTTATTTCTGGAACATCTAAATAATGGTTGAAAAGTCTAGACTAATTTCACTCACAGGCTTTTGGAGAGGTTGTAAACCCTAAAAAAAAAAAAAAAAAAAAAAAAAGGTTGCACGAAAAAAAAATGTAGTGTGTATCAGGTTTAAATCACACAGCAAATGTGCAATAAGTATGAATAAATGTATTAAGATTGCTAATAAAAAAGATGTTTCTACCTTTAGGTAAAATATGTGAAATCTACCTAATTTAGTACAGAATGGTCCGCGGTTTGGTTTCATTCCCTGTTCTCTAGATGAGGAGCTGTTTTTACAGTTCTGTTTTTGTCAGCCTACCATCGCAGTATTGCTCAGTGTTATATCATCATGTACTTTTATTATCAGATGCATTTCAAATATTCATTGCTAAATGCTATTTAAGCTAGAGTATCTTTTTAAATGTATTCATATATTGCTATTACCCAAAACATATTTTCAATACCGTTATGATTTAGAGGTTGAATAGTACATTTAATAGAGAGCTGTAATCTATCAGAATTTTATCATGTTTTTCTAAAATTAAATTAACAGAAATACCTCTTAAACCATCAGAAATACCCCTGGCAATACACATACCATTGGTTGGGAAGCTGTGCATTAAAGTATTTACAGACTTACAGTAATTGTTGTCTGTAAATGCATGACTACTCTGCAACTACTATTACCACACTAAAACAATTTTCAGATAATCGTTTAGCGTGGGTCATTTTTTTCTAGGTGACACAAGCTAATCTATTTATGATAGCTTACAAAGTTCCTTTAAATTTCAAGGCATCCATGTACCAGGGGACACAGTAAGGCAGTTTGCACTGTCAATTTACATATATATATACAGTGGGGACGGAAAGTATTCAGACCCCCTTAAATTTTTCACTCTTTGTTATATTGCAGCCAATTGCTAAAATTATTTAAAGCGGGGGTCCACCTATCTATCGTTTTTTTTTTTTTTGAGTTCATTCACAAACTTTTCTTCTAAGCATTACATACTCACATATTGTGTGTAATATGTCCGCCTGTGTCACATTTCGTCAGAAAGAATAACTTATATTATTCACTGCAGGTGGTTTCCATCTTCATTGTGGGCATTTGAAGCCCACAATCATTTATTTCCTGGATGTGGTGAATGCTGCCAGCATTCACCACTCGTTCCCACACATGCTCAGTGGCATCCTGGGAAGCCTGAGACTAGCTCCCAGGAGACTGTGCGGAATCCGGGAGAGGCTAGAAAGACGCCTACTCCCACGGGAGGAGAACCAGGAAGTGCAAAGAAGAATAGAAAAATAAAAGGTAATTACTGCGATTTAAATTTTTTTAAACGGCATGTCAGCATCTAGGCAAGGAAGAGAATACATACAGATATTGTTCAAAATTTGGGTGGAACCCCGCTTTAAGTTCATTTTTTTTCCTCATTAATGTACACACAGCACCCCATATTGACAGAAAAACACAGAATTGTTGACATTTTTGCAGATTTATTGAAAAAGAAAAACTGAAATATCACATGGTCCTAAGTATTCAGACCCTTTGCTCAGTGTTTAGTAGAAGCACCCTTTTGAACTAATACAGCCATGAGTCTTTTTGGGAAAGATGCAACAAGTTTTTCACACCTGGATTTGGGGATCCTCTGCCATTCCTCCTTGCAGATCCTCTCCAGTTCTGTCAGGTTGGATGGTAAACGTTGGTGGACAGCCATTTTTAGGTCTCTCCAGAGATACTCAATTGGGTTTAAGTCAGGGCTCTGGCTGGGCCATTCAAGAACAGTCACGGAGTTGTTGTGAAGCCACTCCTTCATTATTTTAGCTGTGTGCTTAGGGTCATTGTCTTGTTGGAAGGTAAACCTTCGGCCCAGTCTGAGGTCCTTAACACTCTGGAGAAGGTTTTCATCCAGGATATTCCTGTACTTGGTCGCATTCATCTTTCCCTCGATTGCAACCAGTCATCCTGTCCCTGCAGCTGGAAAACACCCCCACAGCATGATGCTTGCCACCACCATGCTTCACTGTTGGGACTGTATTGGACAGGTGATGAGCAGTGCCTGGTTTTCTCCACACATACTGCTTAGAATTAAGGCCATAAAGTTCTATATTGGTCTCATCAGACAAGAGAATCTTATTTCTCACCATCTTGGAGTCCTTCAGGTGTTTTTTTTAGCAAACTCCATGCAGGCTTTCTTGTGTCTTGCACTGAGGAGAGGCTTCCATCGGGCCACTTTGCCATAAAGCCCCGACTGGTGGAGGGCTGCAGTGATGGTTGACTTTCTACAACTTTCTCCCATCTCCCGACTGCATCTCTGGAGCTCAGCCACAGTGATCTTTGGGTTCTTCTTTACCTCTCTCACCAAGGCTCTTCTCCCCCGATAGCTCAGTTTGGCCGGATGGCCAGCTCTAGGAAGGGTTCTGGTTGTCCCAAACATCTTCCATTAAAGGATTATGGAGGCCACTGTGCTCTTAGGAATCTTAAGTGCAGCCGAAATTTTTTGTAACCTTGGCCAGATCTGTGCCTTGCCACAATTCTGTCTTTGAGCTCTTCAGGCAGTTCCTTTGACCTCATGATTCTCATTTGCTCTGACATGCACTATGAGCTGTAAGGTCTTATATAGACAGTTGTGTGGCTTTCCTAATCAAGTCCAATCAGTATAATCAGACACAACTGGACTCAAATGAAGGTGTAGAACCATCTCAAGGATGATCAGAAGAAATGGACAGCACCTGAGTTAAATATATGAGTGTCACAGCAAAGGGTCTGAATACTTCGGACCATGCGATATTTCAGTTTTTCTTTTTTAACCACTTGACGACCGCCTCACGCCGATTTACGTCGGCAAGGTGGCACGGACAGGCAAAATCACGTACATATACGTGATTTGCCTTCCGCGGGTGGGGGGTCCGATCGGACCCCCCCCCCGGTGCCCGAGGCGGTCGTCTTTTGTCCCACGGCGATCGGAGATGAGGGGGCGGCCATCCGTTCGTGGCCCCCCCCTCGCGATCGCCGCCGGCCAATGAGAACATTCCTCCTGGGGGGGGATCGCCCCCCGATCCCCCCCCAGTCACAAACTGACACCAGCAGGTTTTTTTTTTTTTGTTTTTTTTTTTCTGATTACTGCATTGGTGTCAGTTTGTGACAGTTACAGTGTTGGGACAGTTAGTATTACCCCCCTGTAGGTCTAGGATACCCCCCTAACCCCCCTAATAAAGTTTTAACCCCTTGATCACCCCCTGTCACCAGTGTCACTAAGCGATCATTTTTCTGATCGCTGTATTAGTGTCGCTGGTGACGCTAGTTAGTGAGGTAAATATTTAGGTTCGCCGTCAGCGTTTTATAGCGTCAGGGACCCCTATATACTATCTAATAAATGTTTTAACCCCTTGATTGCCCCCTAGTTAACCCTTTCACCACTGATCACCGTATAACTGTTACGGGTGACGCTGGTTAGTTTGTTTATTTTTTATAGTGTCAGGGCACCCGCCGTTTATTACCGAATAAAGGTTTAGCCCCCTGATCGCCCGGCGGTGATATGCGTTGCCCCAAGCAGCGTCAGATTAGCGCCAGTACCGCTAACACCCACGCACGCAGCATACGCCTCCCTTAGTGGTATAGTATCTGATCGGATCAATATCTGATCCGATCAGATCTATACTAGCGTCTCCAGCAGTTTAGGGTTCCCAAAAACACAGTGTTAGCGGGATCAGCCCAGATACCTGCTAGCACCTGCGTTTTGCCCCTCGGCCCAGCCCAAGTGCAGTATCGATCGATCACTGTCACTTACAAAACACTAAACGCATAACTGCAGCGTTCGCAGAGTCAGGCCTGATCCCTGCGATCGCTAACAGTTTTTTTGGTAGCATTTTGGTGAACTGGCAAGCACCAGCCCCAGGCAGCGTCAGGTTAGCGCCAGTAGCGCTAACACCCACGCACGCACCGTACAGCTCCCTTAGTGGTATAGTATCTGATCGGATCAATATCTGATCCGATCAGATCTATACTAGCGTCCCCAGCAGTTTAGGGTTCCCAAAAACGCAGTGTTAGCGGGATCAGCCCAGATACCTGCTAGCACCTGCGTTTTGCCCCTCCGCCCGGCCCAGCCCAGCCCACCCAAGTGCAGTATCGATCGATCACTGACACTTACAAAACACTAAACGCATAACTGCAGCGTTCGCAGAGTCAGGCCTGATCCCTGCGATCGCTAACAGTTTTTTTGGTAGTATTTTGGTGAACTGGCAAGCACCAGCCCCAAGCAGCGTCAGATTAGCGCCAGTACCGCTAACACCCACGCACGCACCGTACACCTCCCTTAGTGGTATAGTATCTGAACGGATCAATATCTGATCCGATCAGATCTATACTGGCGTCCCCAGCAGTTTAGGGTTCCCAAAAACGCAGTGTTAGCGGGATCAGCCCAGATACCTGCTAGCACTGCATTTTGCCCCTCCGCCCGGCCCAGCCCACCCAAGTGCAGTATCGATCGATCACTGTCACTTACAAAACACTAAACGCATAACTGCAGCGTTCGCAGAGTCAGGCCTGATCCCTGCGATCGCTAACAGTTTTTTTGGTAGCTTTTTATTGAACTGGCAAGCGCCAGCGGCCTAGTACACCCCGGTCGTAGTCAAACCAGCACTGCAGTAACACTTGGTGACGTGGCGAGTCCCATAAGTGCAGTTCAAGCTGGTGAGGTGGCAAGCACAAGTAGTGTCCCGCTGCCACCAAGAAGACAAACACAGGCCCGTCGTGCCCATAGTGCCCTTCCTGCTGCATTCGCCAATCCTAATTGGGAACCCACCGCTTCTGCAGCGCCCGTACTTCCCCCATTCACATCCCCAACCAAATGCAGTCGGCTGCATGAGAGGCATTTTCTTTATGTCCTCCCGAGTACCCCTACCCAACGAACCCCCAAAAAAGATGTCGTGTCTGCAGCAAGCGCGAATATAGGCGTGACACCCGCTATTATTGTCCCTCCTGTCCTGACAATCCTGGTCTTTGCATTGGTGAATGTTTTGAACGCTACCATACACTAGTTGAGTATTAGCGTAGGGTACAGCATTGCACAGACTAGGCACACTTTCACAGGGTCTCCCAAGATGCCATCGCATTTTGAGAGACCCGAACCTGGAACCGGTTACCGTTATAAAAGTTAGTTACAAAAAAAGTGTAAAAAAAAAAAAATATATATAAAATTAAAAAAAATAGTTGTCGTTTTATTGTTCTCTCTCTCTCTATTCTCTCTCTCTTGTTCTGCTCTTTTTTACTGTATTCTATTCTGCAATGTTTTATTGTTATTATGTTTTATCATGTTTGCTTTTCAGGTATGCAATTTTTTATACTTTACCGTTTACTGTGCTTTATTGTTAACCATTTTTTTGTCTTCAGGTACGCCATTCACGACTTTGAATGGTTATACCAGAATGATGCCTGCAGGTTTAGGTATCATCTTGGTATCATTCTTTTCAGCCAGCGGTTGGCTTTCATGTAAAAGCAATCCTAGTGGCTAATTAGCCTCTAGACTGCATTTACAAGCTGTGGGAGGGAATGCCCCCCCCCACCGTCTTCCGTGTTTTTCTCTGGCTCTCCTGTCTCAACAGGGAACCTGAGAATGCAGCCGGTGATTCAGCCAGCTGACCATAGAGCTGATCAGAGACCAGAGTGGCTCCAAACATCTCTATGGCCTAAGAAACCGGAAGCTACGAGCATTTTATGACTTAGATTTCGCCGGATGTAAATAGCGCCATTTGGGAAATTGGGGAAGCATTTTATCATTTTAAGCATTTATATTACCGATCTTGGTGTCATCAGATGCTTTGAGGGCAGAGGAGAGATCTAGGGTCTAATAGACCCCAATTTTTTCAAAAAAGAGTACCTGTCACTACCTATTGCTATCATAGGGGATATTTACATTCCCCGAGATAACAATAAAAATGATTAAAAAAAAAAAAAAAATGAAAGGAACAGTTTAAAAATAAGATAAAAAAGCAAAAAAATAATAAAGAAAAAGAAAAAAAAAAAAAGCAACCCTGTTGCCCCCTGCTCTCGCGCTAAGGCGAACGCAAACGGCGGTCTGTCGTCAAACGTAAACAGCAATTGTACCATGCATGTGAGGTATCGCCGCGAAGGTCAGATCGAGGGCAGTAATTTTTGCAGTAGACCTCCTCTGTAAATCTAAAGTGGTAACCTGTAAAGGCTTTTAAAGGCTTTTAAAAATGCATTTATTTTGTTGCCACTGCACGTTTGTGTGCAATTTTAAAGCATGTCATGTTTGGTATCCATGTACTCGGCCTAAGATCATCTTTTTTATTTCATCAAACATTTGGGCAATATAGTGTGTTTTAGTGCATTAAAATGTAAAAAAGTGTGTTTTTTCCCCAAAAAATGCGTTTGAAAAATCGCTGTGCAAATACTGTGCGAAAAAAAAAAATGAAACACCCACCATTTTAATCTGTAGGGCATTTGCTTTAAAAAAATATATAATGTTTGGGGGTTCAAAGTAATTTTTTTGCAAAAAAAATAACTTTTTCATGTAAACAATGAGTGTCAGAAAGGGCTTTGTCTTCAAGTGGTTAGAAGAGTTGGTGATGTGTGACATAAGCTTCTAAATGTTGTGCATAAAATGCCAGGACAGTTCAAAACCCCCCCAAATGACCCCATTTTGGAAAGTAGACACCCCAAGCTATTTGCTGAGAGGCATGTCGAGTCCATGGAATATTTTATATTGCGACACAAAGAGACAAATTTTTTTTTTTTTTTTGCACAAAGTTGTCACTAAATGATATATTGCTCAAACATGCCATGGGAATATGTGAAATTACACCCCAAAATACATTCTGCTGCTTCTCCTGAATACAGGGATACCACATTTGTGAGACTTTTTGGGAGCCTAGCCGCGTACGGGACCCCGAAAACCAAGCACCGCCTTCAGGCTTTCTAAGGGCGTGAATTTTTGATTTCACTCTTCACTGCCTATCACAGTTTCGGAGGCCATGGAAAGCCCAGGTGGCACAAACCCCCCCCAAATGACCCCATTTTGGAAAGTAGACACCCAAAGCTATTTGCTGAGAGGTATAGTGAGTATTTTGCAGACCTCACTTTTTGTCACAAAGTTTTGAAAATTGAAAAAAGAAAAAAAAAAAAGTTTTTTCTTGTCTTTCTTCATTTTCAAAAACAAATGAGAGCTGCAAAATACTCACCATGCCTCTCAGCAAATAGCTTGGGGTGTCTACTTTCCAAAATGGGGTCATTTGGGGGGGTTTTGTGCCACCTGGGCATTCCATGGCCTCCGAAACTGTGATAGGCAGTGAAGAGTGAAATCAAAAATTTTCACCCTTGGAAATCCTGAAGGCGGTGCTTGGTTTTCGGGGCCCTGTACGCGGCTAGGCTCCCAAAAAGTCCCACACATGTGGTATCCCCATACTCAGGAGAAGCAGCTAAATGTATTTTGGGGTGCAATTCCACATATGCCCATGCCCTGTGTGAGCAATATATCATTTAGTGACAACTTTGTGCAAAAAAAAAAAAAGTGTCACTTTCCCGCAACTTGTGTCAAAATATAAAATATTCCATGGACTCAATATGCCTCTCAGCAAATAGCTTGGGGTGTCTACTTTCCAAAATGGGGTCATTTGGGGGGGGTTTGTGCCACCTGGGCATTCCATGGCCTCCGAAACTGTGATAGGCAGTGAAGAGTGAAATCAAAAATTTACACCCTTAGAAATCCTGAAGGCGGTGCTTGGTTTTCGGGGCCCCGTACGCGGCTAAGCTCCCAAAAAGTCCCACACATGTGGTATCCCCATACTCAGGAGAAGCAGCTGAATGTATTTTGGGGTGCAATTCCACATATGCCCATGGCCTGTGTGAGCAATATATCATTTAGTGACAACTTTTTGTAAATATTTTTTTTTTTTTTTTTGTCATTATTCAATCACTTGGGACAAAAAAATAAATATTCAATGGGTTCAACATGCCTCTCAGCAATTTCCTTGGGGTGTCTACTTTCCAAAATGGGGTCATTGGGGGGGGTTTGTACTGCCCTGCCATTTTAGCACCTCAAGAAATGACATAGGCAGTCATAAACTAAAAGCTGTGTAAATTACAGAAAATGTACCCTAGTTTGTAGACGCTATAACTTTTGCGCAAACCAATAAATATATGCTTATTTTTTTTACCAAAGACATGTGGCCGAATACATTTTGGCCTAAATGTATGACTAAAATTTAGTTTATTGGATTTTTTTTATAACAAAAAGTAGAAAATATCATTTTTTTTCAAAATTTTCGGTCTTTTTCCGTTTATAGCGCAAAAAATAAAAACTGCAGAGGTGATCAAATACCATCAAAAGAAAGCTCTATTTGTGGGAAGAAAAGGACGCAAATTTCGTTTGGGTACAGCATTGCATGACCGCGCAATTAGCAGTTAAAGCGACGCAGTGCCAAATTGGAAAAAGACCTCTGGTCCTTAGGCAGCATAATGGTCCGGGGCTCAAGTGGTTAATAAATCTTCAAAAATGTCAACAATTCTGTGTTTTTCTGTCAATATGGGGGGCTGTGTGTATATTAATGAGGGAAAAAAATGAACTTAAATGATTTTAGCAAATGGCTGCAATATAACAAAGAGTGAAAAATTTAAGGGGGTCTGAATACTTTCCGTCCCCACTGTGTATATATATATATATATATATATATATATATATATATATATTGTAGATTCACATCAGTCCCTGCCCTCAAGGACCTTATGCTCTAAGGTCCCTAACACACATTCATACATACACATGCTTGGGCAAATTTAAGCACAGGTCAATTAAGCTACCAGCATGTCTTTGGAGATTTTTCTTTATTTTTCTTTCCAGCTCTGAATGCATTGCTGCATTATGGATCTTTATAAATAAAAAAATTAAAAAAATGCTACACAGCTACGAATGTGAAATTTTTTTTTACCAGTGTTCAAGAGGCTTAAAAAGTATAGAGAGTTAAAGACATCAATTCAGCTGTTGAATCATATTGTTCTCCATTTAGAAACTGCCACCTCAATTTATTTTAATAAATCAACAAACCTTTCCCAAGAAGTGCTTTCTGTAGGCCCGAGCAGAACCCTTGTATTCTAATTTGTATCCGTATGTGCTGGGGCTCATGGGTTCTTCCTCCTCATCACAAATACTGCTGTCAGATGATGTTGGAGTGCATATGTTTTCTGGATCTTCGATCCAATAACCACCAAACTGAGGCAGAATAACCAAAGGGTATGCGGTATCCTTCTCTAAAATCTGTAAGACAAAAGTAATAGAGATGTCATGTATTAGTCAATTTACTGCTAATCAATCTGTATATCTGACTGCACTGTCATGTACTGGAATATAGCTATGTGAGCTGCCTAAAGAAGTAAGAAAAGGTAGCCAGATTTTCAAAATTAAATATGAGGACAATCTACTGAGCTTGACAAAGGTTCTAATCCTTTGCTATTATATCCAAAACTAAAAAAAAATGTTTTTGGCTATACATATAATTTAATTAATATTTTTTGTAAAAATAAATAAAAATGTTACCCATTAACTATTATTGATTTATGTTGTTATGCAAAAACTTTGGTAAATGGGCTGCAACCCTGCCTTTTTATTGCCTATCAAAGAAATCACTGAGAAATAAACCATTTATGTAATGTGCGCTAGAAATAACGCAATCCATTTATAAATATAGCCTATATACATTTATTTATGTGACTTTCAGAACTCAGAAAACATTTTAAGTTGCTTTAGAAAACATCTATTAAATATGCAATGGTTTTTTGTGCTTATTTAACACACAATAGGCAAGAGGGTGAGCAAAATTGTAGAGGGGAAGATGAAGTTCCTCTTTAATATAATTGCAGGGACAGAACTACTTCCAGTGAAAGTGGGGCACTGGGTATAAATGCCCGGTACACACCATGAGATTATCGGACGGATGATCGTCCGCTTTTTTTTTTTTTTTTGCATGCTAATCTCAGATCGAACCTGAAGAGTTTACTAAAGTCACGAAAATTCTTGTGCGACAGAATAAAAATTTGGCAGTGATGTAATGTGTTGTAATGCATTTGTATTGCATTTTCGCGTGACAGCTGTACTGATTAAAAGAAAATCGTTCGATCTGGCATCGTACAATTTTTTTTTTTCGTGCATGTCCGATTGGATAATATAGGATGAACTGTCATGATCGGCTCTCGAAAGCTCTGTACTAATGATCCGATTATCGTACGAAAGCTATATTTTTCGTACGGCTTTCTGATTGGCTCTCGAAAGCCCTGCACTATCGATCCGATTATGGTACAATTGCTTCTAAAGCGGTATTTTTCATACGATTTTCTGATCGTGTGTACGGGGTTAAGCCTTAAAGGAGTTGTAAAGGCAGAAAGTTGTTTATCTCAATGCATTCTATGCATTAAGATAAAAAAACCTTTTATTTGTAGCAGCCGCCCCAGCACCCCCTAATTACTTACCTGAGATCTATCCCTCTTCAGCGATGTCCACAAATGTCTAATCCATTCGGGGCACTCTTGATAGGCACCATTGCCTCCCGCGGCTGTCAATCAAAGTCAGTCAGCCAATCAGGGGAGAAAGGGGACGGGGCTGGGTCGGGGCTCCGTGTCTGAATGGATACACGGAGCTGTGACTCGGCTCGGTTGCCCCCCCCTAGAAAGCTGTGGTCTGTGGGGGCACTGAACAGGAGGGAGGGGCCAGCAGCACAGAAAAGGGACCCGAGAAGAGGAGGATCTGGGCTGCTCTGTTCAAAGCCAGCTTTAAGTATAACATGTTTGTTATTTTTATTTTTTTAAACAATGCTTTACAAGCACTTTAAGCCCCATACACAAGGTCAGAAAATCGTACGAAAAATATTGCTTTCAAATAGATCGTACAATAATCAGATCATTAGTAGAGAGCTTTCGAGAGTCGATCATGACAATTCACCCACTATTATCCAATCGGACATTCACAAAAAAATTTACGGACGATGCCAGATCGTACAATTTTCGTTTAATCAGTAAAGCTGTCATTTGAAAGTGCAATACAAATGCATTACAAAACATTCACATTCACTTCCACATTTTTATTCTGTCGTACAAGAATTTTCGTGACTTTAGGAAACTCTTCCGGTTCGATCTGAGATTAGCATGCAAAAAAAAAAGGGCAATCATTTTTCCAATAATCTTATTGTGTGTACCGGGCATAATAAACCTCAAAGGGCGTATTTGAGCCCAAACCCCCACTTACATAGGAGATTAGTGCATATTCACCACTGAAAAGCTGCTTGCTTACAGGATTACTGAGGCCTTAGTGATTTACTATTCGTATTCTTAAAGGTTAAAAAGTTTTATTAAAGGTTTACCTCCTCAATGCTGGGATATGGTATATAGTCATCCTGCAATGAGAAAGAAAAGTTACAATAAAAAAATAAGACAAAGGACATGTATTCTTTTTTCTTTACATCTTTTTTTTCTGCTAAATGAAAGAGATGTTTTATGTGAAATAGCAGAAATCAAGGAACATTATAGAATCATCTGTTTTAATCAATTCCCTAGAAGGTGCTAGAAGTCTCTTGTCTTTACTACTATTACATAAGCACTCAGACCACGCTGATCATATACTGCCTAAACTGCTGGTATACAGTATTTTTGGATGGAAATGGAAACCCATACAAAGCAGGGAGAACACACAAATATAGATAACACCCCTGACAGGAATCTATCTCAAAGTTGAAATTTATTCTGCTGATTTGAAGAGAGATTCCACTAACCACACCTATAACAGAGTGTGGGGTGAAGTAGGGGACTCTCGCATTGTATTCCTAGTGGGTGTGTAATTATATATACATTAGGCTTATGCTATGTATTTTTTTTGTATTTTTATTGTGTATTCTTTTGATGAAGCACTGAAAAGTGAAACGCGTCAATCCTTTTGTGAACAATACTTGTACCAATGTTACATACTGTAATGTGTCTTTTTGTACATATTAAGTTTTGTGTACGGCAGACTTTATGTTGACTTTTTTAATCTTTAGTTTTTATCATGTATTAGAATAAAGTTTATATTTTATAACTGAGCTTTTGTTGATATGTAAATGTATGGCCCATTTAAAGTCCCCTACTTCACCCCACACTCTGTTATAGAGTGTATTTAGTGGAATCTCTCTTCAAATTACTGCTCTATGGGATGGTGCCATTATACTAGTGTGTTATAAGTCAATAATGTTTTATTATATACCTTATATTAGACCCAGTGATGTCATCAGATGTCATCAAGCAGATTATGGCTCATGGGAGGGGCTGACAGGGTGTTATATATAGTTTCCTGAAAACATCACAGCACCCTGCCTTAGTACTTCTCTCAAGTGCCTTTGGCCCTGATGCAACACTGGACTGGCTCTTGAGAGGAGTTATGTAAATATCAATATGCCTTCATGGGTAGGTAGGTGTCAGTCTAGAAGATTCAGCATTTGTAGGCAGGCAATATTTGCAGGCAGAATGCACTAGGTAAAGCCCACATGTTCTGTGCATGACAGAAAGGACTAAAGTCCATTGAATGAAAGGAGATAGGCAGAGGGGAAGGGGGATGTGGCTAAATGATGCTGGATGTGCTCCAGACAGGAAAAGAGGCAAGCTCTATTTGACTTGCTACAGGTTCTAATGCAATCTATGAAAATTTCAAAGTGTGAGATAAAATTAGAGTAGGCAATTTCCGTACAGGAGAGGAAATTATACAACTGTACAAGACTGAAGGCAAAGCTGGAGTTCAGCCTTAAAGTGTAAGCCCTACAGAAAAAAAAAGAAGAGGAGGGATTTCAAATCCCCGGACCACTAAACTGGCTGTGTGGGCACTGATAGCTAATCACCCACAGATAGTAGAGGGGTGGGGAGGATGTAGGCTGTTAGTTCACCTTTTCATTTTTTTTCTGAACAGGTGAACTAACCCTTTAAGGCTGCTAAAGCAATGCCCCACAATCAGGGGTTATTTAAAACATTGCTAATGATGGATAACCATCAATACAGATTGTTTCTATTTGATGCATGCTGTTGTATAAATTGAGGCCTCCCTGTCATTATGCCAGCACCCCGGCATGTACAGTATAATGTTGTTATCCCGTAGAAGACATCATTTATTACATTAATTTTAGAAGAAACGGCTGTGGCTCAAAGCAACAAATCAGAGCGAGCCACCCCAAAAGAAAACTATAGGTGAAAAACAAATTTCTGAATCTGGTTGTCTTGGAATATTAGTCAATTTTTGTAACAGACACTTTGCAATGGCCTTCAAACTGTTGTTTTTCATAGAAAGTCAATCTTCAAGCTAATCTTGTATAGTGTTTCCCTAACAACGGTGCAGGTTTTCTTACTGAGTAGAGATGCATTTTTTGTGACAACTGAGTGTGTCTTTCTAGTATTTTAAATCACAAGACAACTGTCACCTGTCTTGTTATTTTTGAAATATTATATTCAGCAATCATGACTGCTGAGGTACATAGATCCAGGAGGAACCAGCTGTTAAATCCTAAACCTTAGAAACCTTGCACCCCCCCACCCCCCGTAAATAAAACCACACTTAAGACCATTTAGTTGGAAAAAAAGGGCAAGGCCACAGTTATCTTTAATTTCCAATACAAAACATTTTAACCAGTGCAGTGCAGTACAACTGTGAGCACGCTTTAACATTAACTATTCAAATTCCAAAGGGGCCTGTCCTTACCATAAGCGCTGGACAGACAGAGTAATTCCAACTTCCGATCCAGGGCATAGCCTATTACAGCAACTTTAAATGCTGGCAAAGTTAAAAAAAACACTGCTAAAGCTGTGACAGACCAACTAAAGGGGCGGGAGGGTGGGCAGTTCTTCCAACCACTGTTGACCCAGAATTCACCTCAGGCCCAGCCCTCACCCCGTACCATTCAGCCAATTGTATTTGACACATTTGCATACTGTGTTCTACCACGCCCAACTCTCGGCCATGCCCCCATCAGTCAAGGCTCTCTTTCCCTATAGAGCTCAAGAGGCCTTCAGTTTGATTTGAGTGAAGACATTTCGTAATGCATTTTATCCCCTCAAAAATCAGATTTTGCTTGTTGCCTCACTTTACCAAAATCCTTGTCCTGATGCTGATCTGAGAATCATGTCTAAGGTGTCCATTTATACACTGCCATGAGTTAAGCCTGATTTGTTATAGGAAGAGACAGCACTGTAAATAACCATCATTTGTGCACCATCAATGTCAGACAATTTCAAATCCTGTATAAAGCTAATTGTTGAATATGAGATTACAGAAGTGCCAGATCCTCTTTAGGGAGAATCTATATTGTTATAATTTAAGTCTAGTTTTAAAATGTTTTTTGGATGTTTACATATTTATATATCGATCTTTATAGCATTTTCCATTACTTATTGAAAATCTTTAATTTACTTTTTTAACATTTGAACACAGGTTGCTTCCTTTAAACAGTATTTATAGAATTTGCTAGTCTTTCTAACAAGCAAGCCCAGAAAGTTACTTCATACTACCTGTCTTCAACTTTAAATAACAATAGGAGAGCAAATAAAATGGGACTATAACGGTGCAATATGAAATTCAAACCAAAGGATAAAGTTAAAATCTTCAATATTTATTAACAAAAGTCTAAAACATCTTATTCAGAAAATCAATAAGCATATAACCCAATTTTTTATGTTCCATATTATTTATAGCGGTCGGGATCCATTTATATACCGCTATAAATAATATGGACTATAAAAAATTGGGTTATAAGCATATTGATTTTCTGAATAAGATGTTTTAGACATTTGTTAATAAATATTGAAGATTTTAACTCCTTTGGTTTGAATTTCATATTGCACCATTATAGTTCCATTTCATTTGCCCTCCTTTTCTAATCAAGGGATGAGATGCTTAGGTTTTTGTGATGACTAGTCCACATTAGATCACATTTTAAATAACAATACAGTTTTCGGTTTACTACTGAACATTGCTGATAAACATACATATCTAAAAATGTATCATATATGTTCCATTTATATTAGCAGGTCCTTATAGTAATGTCATTCTATTTTCCTAAATGCTCAGTCATACAGTGGTAAGCAATTACACACTCACAATGGACACACTCTCCACATTTGTAGGCTTCAAAGGTATGCTTGAGATAGGGGATTATTTTCATGCTTCGATATACTCATTACTGCAGACTTAAGCCAGCCATACATGGATCGAAATTTGGCCGGTTCGGCAGGGACTGGGTGAAATTCCATTCATGTATCTACTGATCAACTTCTGTACAACCAGCTTGTTGGGTTTTTTACGATCGATCAGTGCTGCTACTGATCATTGTATTCTGATGACAGGGAAGGCTCCCTGCCATCAGAATACAATAGCACAGCAGGAGGATTCCCCCATTCACATTGAATGTATGGATGGTGGAATTGGATCTTTTTTTTTTCACTCAACCCAAGAAAAATGATGAATGCTGCCTTAGACACTGCAAAAAACATAAGCCTAAAAAAAAAAACAAAAAACATGTTTAGATGACACAGGGAGATCTTGGGCACATTAGTACAGTTACGGGGCAGGGACATTGACTGTGGCTTTGTATAATGGGACTTTCACCTTAACCAGCTATAGTATGATACCTGCATTGTATTATAAAATCATAGTAGAGAAAAAAATGTCGCTTTTTTTATTACAATTTGACCTAAAACACATCTGTTAAAAGAATATTTCTTTTTTTTTCTGAGCAACAGTAAACAGCATATGGAGCAGAAGATAAGGCATGATGTAAGTGCATGATGGGGCTGCTAAACAAAGCTTATTTGTAAGCTCTATGTACAGTAAATATGTTCTTCCAAACTAACCCAGCCGTTGTTCTGCTGTGTGTCGCATAGACGCGGCTCTTTGTCATCTCTTTTACCGTGCATCAATGAGGAGTACATTACAGTGAAAACACAGAATTCCACTGTGCCCAGTCCTGCATGTATTATCAATGCAGACAACAAACTATGAAAATCAAACTTGAGTTTTATTAAGCCAGATGGTGAAATAAAACCATATAAACTCGTTTAAGTTGATTTTGAAAGTAACTTCTGTCTGGAAACTCATAACTCATGCTTATTATCAGCAAAGAGTTTCCCTACATTGGTAATTTCTACAGAATTCTGCTATACTGAGATTTGACAAACAACACCTTACGCTTTTAAAATCTTTCAAAGAATGGCCACCCATTTAATGGCATGTATGTAAAGGTTCCACAATAACTCACAAGACAAAATTGCTTCTATGCTGCAATGTAGCAGATCTCCAGTTATGCTGCCAATAGGGTTCACTGTGGCCTGCATGTGGTACAAGTATTCAAGTAGGTTGCTAAGTGCAATATCTAATCTTATCATTATCATTATGTATGGCGGTGCTTTTGGTTGTAGGCCTCAATCAGCCATACAGGCTTTGTAATTAGAGGGGCACTAACAGGGGCGGACTGACAACTCATGGGGCCCCCGGGCAATAGGAGATCCTGGGGCCCCCTGTCCCCGCTCATGTGTTCCCACCCACACTCAAGCCACACCCACACAAATCCGCACCTACATTTTGCACTGCCCACACTACATGCGTTCGTCACAGAATTACATTAAAGAAAGTGCAACAACGGTACCTTACCAAAATTAAAGTGATTGTAAAGGCTCGGTTTTTTTTTTGGTTTTTTTAAATAACAAACATATCATACTTACCTTCACTGTGCAGCTCGTTTCGCACAGAGTGGCCCCGAACCTCGACATCTGGGGGTGGCTCTCGCAGCTCCTCCCCACATCAGATAACTCCCTAGGAGAAGCACTCTCCCGGGGGGGGGGGTTACCTTGCAGGTGGGCTCCCGTGTCCAGCATTTGCGTCTATAGACACATGTTTACATACATGTGCTCATCCTACATAAAGCTTTTCATATAGAGCATGTGCTGGGATCATGGGGGTGCTTTACATTTTTTTTTTATTATTTTTCTTAACTTTATATAATTTTCACTGATCACCAATGTAAGGAACATTCTTCTCACTGATCACCAATGTAAGGAACATTCTTCTCACTGATCACCAATGTAAGGAACATTCTTCTCACTGATCACCAATGTAAGGAACATTCTTCTCACTGACCACCAATGTAAGGATCATTCTTCTCACTGATCACCAATGTAAGGATCATTCTTCTCACTGACCACCAATGTAAGGAACATTCTTCCCACTGACCACCAATGTAAGGAACATTCTTCCCACTGATCACCAATGTAAGGAACATTCTTCTCACTGATCACCAATGTAAGGAACATTCTTCTCACTGACCACCAATGTAAGGATCATTCTTCTCACTGATCACCAATGTAAGGATCATTCTTCTCACTGACCACCAATGTAAGGAACATTCTTCCCACTGACCACCAATGTAAGGAACATTCTTCCCACTGACCACCAATGTAAGGAACATTCTTCCCACTGATAACCAATGTAAGGAACATTCTTCCCACTGATAACCAATGTAAGGAACATTCTTCCCACTGACCACCAATGTAAGGAACATTCTTCCCACTGATAACCAATGTAAGGAACATTCTTCCCACTGATAACCAATGTAAGGAACATTCTTCCCACTGATAACCAATGTAAGGAACATTCTTCCCACTGATAACCAATGTAAGGAACATTCTTCTCACTGATCACCAATGTAAGGAACATTCTTCCCACTGATAACCAATGTAAGGAACATTCTTCCCACTGATAACCAATGTAAGGAACATTCTTCTCACTGACCACCAATGTAAGGAACATTCTTCTCACTGACCACCAATGGAAGGAACATTCTTCTCACTGACCACCAATGTAAGGAACATTCTTCTCACTGACCACCAATGTAAGGAACATTCTTCTCACTGATCACCAATGTAAGGAACATTCTTCTCACTGACCACCAATGTAAGGAACATTCTTCTCACTGACCACCAATGGAAGGAACATTCTTCTCACTGACCACCAATGGAAGGAACATTCTTCTCACTGACCACCAATGTAAGGAACATACTTCTCACTGACCACCAATGGAAGGAACATTCTTCTCACTGACCACCAATGTAAGGAACATACTTCTCACTGACCACCAATGGAAGGAACATTCTTCTCACTGATCACCAATGTAAGGAACATTCTTCCCACTGACCACCAATGTAAGGAACATACTTCTCACTGATCACCAATGTAAGGAACATTCTTCTCACTGACCACCAATGTAAGGAACATTCTTCTCACTGACCACCAATGGAAGGAACATTCTTTTCACTGATCACCAATGTAAGGAACATTCTTCTCACTGACCACCAATGTAAGGAACATTCTTCTCACTGACCACCAATGTATAGAAACATTCTTCCCACTGACTACCAATGTAAGGAACATTCTTCTCACTGACCACCAATGTAAGGAACATTCTTCTCACTGACCACCAATGGAAGGAACATTCTTCCCACTGACTACCAATGTAAGGAACATACTTCTCACTGACCACCAATGTAAGGAACATTCTTCTCACTGATCACCAATGTAAGGAACATTCTTTTCACTGACCACCAATGTAAGGAACATTCTTCCCACTGACCACCAATGGAAGGAACAATCTTCCCACTATTTATTTAATCCATATTGAGCACTATATTTGATTGGCTGCTTCTGCTTGGCACACACGCACAATCACAATCACGCACATGATGATGGAGTCAGCATCATATGCGATTGTGCGTGTTTGCCAGGCCTAAGCAGAAGCAAACAGCCAATCAAATATAGTGCTCAATATGGATTCAAGAAATATGCATAGCCATAGATATCATAAATGACTACAGGAGATAACCAGAGACTACGGATGCAACTACAGGAGATGACCAAAGACTGCGAATGGGACTACAGGAAATAACCAGAGACTGGGGATGCGACTACAGGAGACAACCAGAGACTACGAATGCGACTACCGGAAATAACCAGACTGCGAATGCGACTACAGGAAATAACCAGAGACTGCGAATGCGACTACAGGAAATAACCAGACTGCGAATGCGACTACAGGAAATAACCAGAGACTGGGGATGCGACTACAGGAGATAACCAGAGACTGCGAATGCGACTACAGGAGATAACCAGAGACTGCGAATGCGACTAGAGGAGATGACCAGAGACTGCGAATGCGACTACAGGAAATAACCAGAGACTGCGAATGCGACTGCAGGAGATGACCAGAGACTGGGGATGCGACTACAGGAAATAACCAGAGACTGTGAATGCGACTATAGGAAATAACCAGACTGCGAATGCGACTACAGGAAATAACCAGAGACTGGGGATGCGACTACAGGAGATAACCAGAGACTGCGAATGCGACTACAGGAAATAACCAGACTGCGAATGTGACTACAGGAAATAACCAGAGACTGGGGATGCGACTACAGGAGATAACCAGAGACTGCGAATGCGACTACAGGAGATGACCAGAGACTGGGGATGCGACTACAGGAGATAACCAGACTGCGAATGCGACTACAGGAGATGACCAGAGACTGGGGATGCGACAACAGGAAATAACCAAAGACTGCGAATGCGACTACAGGAAATAACCAGAGACTGGGGATGCGACTACAGGAAATAACCAGAGACTGGGGATGCGACAACAGGAAATAACCAGAGACTGGGGATGCGACAACAGGAAATAACCAAAGACTGCGAATGCGACTACAGGAAATAACCAGAGACTGGGGATGCGACTACAGGAGATAACCAGAGACTGCGAATGCGACTACAGGAAATAACCAGACTGTGAATGCGACTGCAGGAGATGACCAGAGACTGGGGATGCGACTACAGGAGATGACCAGAGACTGCAAATGCGACTACAGGAAATAACCAGACTGCGAATGTGACTACAGGAAATAACCAGACTGCGAATGCGACTACAGGAAACAACCAGAGACTGGGGATGCGACAACAGGAAATAACCAAAGACTGCGAATGCGACTACAGGAAATAACCAGAGACTGGGGATGCGACTACAGGAAATAACCAGAGACTGGGGATGCGACAACAGGAAATAACCAAAGACTGCGAATGTGACTACAGGAAATAACCGCGAGACTGGGGATGCGACTACAGGAGATAACCAGAGACTGCGAATGCGACTACAGGAAATAACCAGACTGCGAATGTGACTACAGGAAATAACCAGAGACTGGGGATGCGACTACAGGAGATAACCAGAGACTGCGAATGCGTCTACAGGAAATAACCAGACTGCGAATGCGACTACAGGAAATGACGAGAGACTGGGGATGCGACTACAGGAGATAACCAGAGACTGCGAATGCAACTACAGGAAATGACCAGACTGCGAATGCGACTACAGGAAATGACCAGACTGCGAATGCGACTACAGGAGATGACCAGAGACTGGGGATGCGACTACAGGAGATAACCCGATTGCGAATGTGACTACAGGAGATGACCAGAGACTGGGGATGCGACTACAAGAAATGACCAGAGACTGGGGATGCGACTACAGGAGATGACCAGGTAGCCAGTTTTAAAATTTAAACTTTCAGCAATGCACAGCTATACAGGGGGGTAAACAACATTTCCAGGGATGGTTTAGGGAAAAAAAAGGGGTCTACAGGCCGTGTATATAATGTAGGCAGAAGGACCTACCTGACCAGTCGGGCTCACCTCCCGCTCTCAGAGGTCCAGGGGCGGAGCTTTCGTCGGTAGGGGCGGGGCTTTCGCCGGTAGGGGGCGGGGCTTTCGCCGGTAGGGGGCGGGGCTTTCGTCGGTAGGGGCGGTGATCTTTGTGGTCCAGAGCGGAGCTCTCACAAGTGCAGGAGAGACGCTCTAATTAGGAACACACTCAGACTACATGAGGAGGGGCGGGGCAGGGCAGGGTCAGAGCGTCAGTGGAGCTCCCTGCCCCGCCCCTCCCTGCTGACAGAGCCTCTCTCAGCCTAAGCCGAGGTCTGCTCGGCAGCGGGCTGGCTGCGGTGCTGGGAGCTGAAATAATGCAGGAGGACGGGGTTTTCGTGCGGTGCAGCGGGCGGCTTTTTTCCACTACTGACTGAGCCGCTCATGGGGCCCCTCCTGACGTCGGGCCCTCGGTCGGCGACCGAGTGACCGAATGGTCAGTCCGCCCCTGGGCACTAAACATAGGAAGAACAGTTCACAAAAGTCGTCTCCGTATTTGGCCAATGAAAGAACTGTTATATATTTGCATTTGCAAATTACTTGGCAAATGAGTTGCAATAGCGGGTTGACTGTAATCTTTGTGATATTGCAGCTGCATATAAAAGAGGCCTGCCCAGTTTATTTGCAGTTTGACCTCATCCTGCATGCTGTGCAAAATGGATGATGAGTCTAGCATTTCAGATGGATCAGGACATGTCAGTGACTCTCTGGTCACTCTCCATACTATTTTAGTTCTCAGTTCTTGGTAATAATGTAATGTGTATTAGTCCTGCAGTAGTGCTCTCACTATCCAAGCCCATCCTATCATGATATGCCCAGTTGACCTGTACCCTACCTGTTGACCCCGGACTTTTCGACCGGACTGGTCCGACAGACCGAATCCGGCGGACAATCCGACTGTGTGTGGGCTCCATCGGACCTGCAGCAGACTTTTTCAGTCAAAATCTGACAGACTTTAGATTTGGAACGTTTCAAATTTTTCCAACGGGCTCGAGTCCGGTTGAAAAATCCGCTTGTCTGTATGCTAGTCTGAGGGACGAAAACCCACGCTAGGGCAGCTATTGGCTACCGGCTATCAACTTCCTTATTTTAGTCCGGTCGTACGTCATCACGTATGAATCCGTCAGACTTTGGTGTGATCGTGTGTAGGCAAGTCCGTTCATTCAAAAGTCCTTCGGAAGTCCGTCAAAAGTCCGTCGAAAGTCCGTCAGAAAGTCCGTCGGACCAGTCTGGTTGTAAAGTCCGCCCGTGTGTACGCGGCATTACTGCCATTAACCTAAGAAGCACAAACCAGACAAAACTGCAGGAAATACGTTTCAAAACATTGGACTGAGAAAGGGGAGAAACTGCAATTTGATTTTGTGATCTGAAAGACAATTACCACTTGGTGGGTGGGGGCACCAAATTTTATCTCTGTTCTATATGTAGCACAAGAGCCATACATTTCTTTATTTAACAAAGCTGCACAGTTTTTTTTATTATGTACTAGGGGCCCCTATACTGTCACAAATGTAACACAAAACTGATAGCCAGTCAGGGTTTTGAGGGAAAGCACAATTTATATGTCGGCTTAAGGGATTACTGCAAGCATTTATTTCTAAAGCTGGTTATACACTAGTAGCTTTTCTAACAAAAATTCATACAAAAATTTGTACAAAAATTCCCAGTACATTTGACAGCTTGATGAATGATGTTCAAAAGCACCATTTTGTTTGCTTTAAACATCTGGTCTTGAAACAAAGTAATTTTATCACGTGAAAAACACATACTGTATACTGTTAAAAATTTATTTGGTTTGAGAAAACTTTTCCATCCCGCTCCTTTGAATTTTCTCATCACTGTGGTCGAAAATTAAGTTCAATTCCACGAATGATTAAGAAAATGAACTAATGTTCTTGGAACAATAATTTTTGAATAAAATTCTACCAGAGTATAGCCAGATTGCTAAATACCCATTTAAACCATCAAAACTAGCTTATCCCAGCCTTCTGATTGGACACTGGTGAGGTCACCCCTCTGCTAACTCTTTCTATAAGCTATATGAAGTGCTTATCCTCCATTTCCAAGTCTGAGTGCTATTGTGCAGGAGTGACACGGGGATAGATTTAAGTAAAAACATATTTAAGCATTATCTAAAAAAATAAGCCTGTAATAAAATGTTTTAATTTTGCCTGGTTAATAGACATGTGCATTAGTTTTCGTCCGAATTTCATTTTTGTCCGAATTACAGGTAATTTCATAATCGTTTTAACAAACGATAACGAAAGTGCAGAATCCGAAAAACGAAAGATCCGACATAAACAAATGCTTTATTTTCATTTCCGTTGCTACAACAGTTCGATATAGATAGGAGATTGAACATGATGATGACAATAACAATCTGTGTCCATCAAACCTGCGGTCGAATTTGCCTAACCTTAACTCTTTTAGTCCAAGATTATTCTACATAGAGAGAAAAGATTCGACGTAGACAGAAAAGATTCGACATAGAGAGAAAAGATTTGACGTAGGGGAGAAAAGATTCGACGTAGGGGAGAAAAGATTCGACGTAGGGGAGAAAAGATTCGACGTAGGGGAGAAAAGATAGATAAAAATAATGATGATGTTGAATGTTATTGGCTGATTGTAACCAAAGAGGAGGAGCAGTAAAATAGCTAGAACTAAGTACACACGTACTTTGGCTTATGGTGTCTGTTGAAAGTTCTAAGAAGATTCGACGGAGGAGGTAAACTATACGGTGTCATACAGTTTAGCTGCTCCGTCGAGTCTTCTTTGAACATTCGACAGACACCATAAGCCGTCAATGACAGATTCGACCCTAATTTGGATTTTCGGACGAATGCAATTCTTTACGAAAAATGAAATTAATAAAAACGAATTTCGGGAGTAACTAAATAAATTTATTTTTCCGACGAAAACGAAATTCCGAAACAAAATATTTCAGTGTGCACATGTCTAATGGTTAATGTTCTTTTCTATTTTCTGTATTTAGTCTTAGTGTTTCAAAAACTGTTAGGACCGCTTTATGCTATATTTTTCAAAATTCAGAATACTTAGTTGTATTCCAGCCTTTAAATAGACACTATAGTTTGTCTCCTCGATAATCAGCTGTGATGGATGCCTAGGTTTCAGGCAGCAGTAAGATAAGTGTGAACATAACTGCCTACAGTACTGGCTATAATGAAGATAAGGATTTATTGCCTTCCTGCTGGGTGTGCTTGGTAATGTGTCTGAGAAGGAAGCACAGTATGTCTGCTTTGTTATTACCTCGAGGACACCAAGATCACAACATTCACCATTCACCATTGAAAAGAACAGAACTATTGCTCAGGGGGAATATTCAGAAACTGTGTTACCAAGTGCTAAAAAGCAGATTTGGGTTTCGCAAAGATTTTAATATGAATGTGCCTCCAGCAAAGAGAAGCACAAATAATTCTCAAAAGTTTATCTTTTTTTTGTCAATGGCTGTACTGGGAAACAAGATGTACTGAAAAGTTTTAGAAGTTGTATACTTTGTAGAGTAGTGATGGTCTACACAATAGAAACACAATAGAAATGTAGGACATGTAAATAGTACAATATAGAACACAGCTGCAAATTGGCCAATGGTTTGAAAACAAAAGGTTTAGAATAAAAAATGATGTATCTCTCTCTCTCCCTAGAGATACTATATATACACTGTACTGCCTTATGTGCCCAGACAAGATTCTTACACTGGCTTCAGCGCCATTCAGAGTCCATTCAACAAGGGGAGCCCATGGGATTTGAGAAACTAAAAGTACTATTATGTAACGGTGTGGGATCATGGTAAATATGGTTTGCAAGAACAGCTGCAATATAGAGGTGAATGCAGCTGAGAACTACAGGAGCCACAGGAACCCCTGTTGGAGGAGGGGAAAGCAGAGAGTTTTTCCCGGTCTTTGAGACACAGAGAGATTACTGCAGTGTGGAG
This sequence comes from Aquarana catesbeiana, assembly GCF_042186555.1. Classification (NCBI taxonomy): domain Eukaryota; kingdom Metazoa; phylum Chordata; class Amphibia; order Anura; family Ranidae; genus Aquarana; species Aquarana catesbeiana. The sequence continues at coordinate 676,469,066 of NC_133325.1, read as the reverse complement.
ACTGGGGTGGTACCAACCTGTTGCTAATAATGCAGAGACCAGAGAGAGCTACCGAGTACCATAGTACCGGGAATAGAGCCTGTGCCTGTGGACTGGATTGCGAGGACTGAGACACCAATGATCAGGTACCTGAGGACCAAAGTAAGAAGAGTGTCCAGGACAAGGTTCACTGGCTGCCAGGTCTGGTGATCAATTACGGCTGTGCTTACGGTACCACTATTTATCAGTTCAGTACCAGAGGAAGAACAGTACAAGAGGAGAATGCCTATTTGCCTATGGCACCAAAACTGATCACTGTAGCCTTAAAGGAATGGTAATCAAAGTTCACCACTGTATAGATTGGGTCCCACTGCTAGCTGGCTGAAGTTTGCAAGTCAGGCACCAGATATTGTACAACCACTTCCGAGGGGCACCCCTTTCAGGAAATATATATATATATATATATATATATATATATATATATATATATATATACACAGTATCTCACAAAAGTGAGTACACCCCTCACATTTTCGTAAATATTTTATTAGATCTTTTCATGTGACAACACTGAAGAAATGACAATTGGCTACAGTGTAAATTTGCTGTCCCCTCAAAATAACTCAACACACAGCCATTAATGTCTAAACCGCTGGCAACAAAAGTGAGTACACCCAGTTCACTAAGTACACCCATTTCACTAAGTGAAAATGTCCAAACTGGGCCCAATTAGCCATTTTCCGTCCCTGGTGACATGTGACACGTTAATGTTACAAGGTCTCAGGTGTGAATGGGAAGCAGGTGTGTTAAATTTAGTGTTATCGCTCTCACTCTTTCATACTGGTCGCTGGAAGTTCAACATGGCACTTCATGGCAAAGAACACACTCTGAGGGTCTGAAAAAAAGAATTGTTGCTCTACATAAAAAATGGTCTAGGCTATAAGAAGATTGCCAAGACCCTGAAACTGAGCTGCAGCACAGTGGCCAAGACCATACAGCGGTTTAACAGGTCAGGTTCCACTCAGAACAGGCCTCGCCATGGTCGACCAAAGAGGTTGAGTGCACATGCTCAGCGTCATATCCAGAGGTTGTCTTTTGGAAATAGACGTATGAGTGCTGCCACCATTGCTGCATAGGTTGAAGGGTTGGGGGGGTCAGCCTCTCAGTGCTCAGACCATATGCCGCACACTGCATCAAATTGGTCTGCATGGCTGTAGTCCCAGAAGGAAGCCTCTTCTAAAGATGATGCACAAGAAAGCCCGCAAACAGTTTGCCAAAGACAAGCAGACTAAGGACACTGGAATCATGTCCTGTGGTCTGATGAGACCAAGATAAACTTATTTGGTTCAGATAGTGTCAAGCATGTGTGGCGCCAACAAGGTGAGGAGTACAAAGACAAGTGTGTCTTGTCAACAGTCAAATATGGTGGTGGGAGTGTCATGGTCTGGGGCTGCATGAGTGCTGCCGGCACTGGGGAGCTACAGTTCATTGAGGGAACCATGAATGTCAACATGTACTGTGACATACTGAAGCAGAGCATGATCCCCCCCTTCAGAGACTGGGCCGCAGGGCAATATTCCAACATGATAAGGACCCCAAACACACCTCCAAGATGACTACTGTTTTGCTAAAGAAGCTGAGAGTAAAGGTGATGGACTGGCCAAGCAAGTCTCCAGACCTAAACCCTATTGAGTATCTGTGGGGCATCCTCAAACCGAAGGTGTGCAAGGTCTCTAACATCCACCAGCTCTGTGATGACATCATGGAGGAGTGGAAGAGGACTCCAGTGGCAACCTGTGAAGCTCTGGTGAACTCCATGCCCAAGAGGGTTAAGGCAGTGCTGGATAATATTGGTGGCACACAAAATATTGACACTTTGGGCCCAATTTGGACATTTTCACTTAGGGGTGTACTCAGTTTTGTAGACGGCGGTTTAGACATTAATGGCTGTGTGTTGACATATTTTGAGCAGACAGAAAATTTACAATGTTATACAAGCTATACACTCGCTACTTTACATTGTAGCAAAGTGTCATTTCTTCAGTTTTGTCTCATGAAAATATATAATAAAATATCTACAGAAATGTGAAGGGGTGTACACACTTTTGTGAGATACAGTATATATACATATATATATATATATATATATATATATATATATATATATATATATATATATATATATATATATATTTATGGTTGAAGCCTTGACGCCCTATGGCCGATAAGGATATAAGCAACATAGACTTACCATAAGACCTACAACATGAAATGGACCTGAAGTGTGCCCTGGTCTGGTGGACGGTATGCCAAAATAAGGGTGCATACCCATGATTAGAAATTAATATTTTGTGAAGAGAAATGAATTGGAGAAATGCCCTGATGGGTATCGCGCACAGGAAACCGACAAAGACCACAGGTGAGCGGGCTGGTTAAATACCCCCCGGGCTCCTCCAATAAATTCAGGCCACCATACTGGCCTTCTTACTTATGGTTGAAGCCCTATGGCCGATAAGGATATGAGCAACATAGACTTACCATAAGACCTACAACATGAAATGGACCGGAAGTGTGCCCTGGTCTGATGGACGGTATGCCAAAATAAGGGGGCAAAAACATTCAGGTAGGGGTGTAGTTTTATTAGTTTTAGCTTTGTTTATTGAGCAAGTTTGGTGAATGCTTGTGCCATTTCCACCTGAGGATTGGGGATGTACCGGGCAAGGTAGGTAGAGTTCCTCCTGCTTAGTCTCTTAATGACGTGATCTGGGACCCCATGCCGGGATGCTGCCGAGGCTGCTCCAATACGAAAGAGTTACCGGAGTACCAGGGGCGGACTGACAACTCATGGGGCCCCCGGGCAATAGGAGATTATGGGGCCCCCAGGCAATCAGAGATTATGGGGCCACATAGTATACACACACATAGTATACACATACATGTACACACAGTATACACAGACATGTTTCTATTGGCTGTCCCTGGTCCATACTGTCAATTGGCTGTCCCTGGTCCATACTGTCTATTGGCTGTCCCTGGTCCATACTGTCTATTGGCTGTCCCTGGTCCATACTGTCCCTGGTTTTACTGAGGCTGGCAACCCTGATGGGGCCCCCTAGTGGTCCAGGGCCCTCGGGCAGTGCCCGAGTGGCTCAATGGTCAGTCCGCCCCTGTGGAGTACTGACTAGAGTCGAGGTGTAGGCTGCGTAGAAGAACCCACACGTGTTTTACGAACTAGCAGGCACTCGAGGCTTTGATCGGAAAAGGTAGTAGGGGACTAGAGTTTGACTGTTCAGGTAGGAGTGACAATAGGCAGTGAGTATGGTTACTGGACACCAGACGTTGTTTGTTTTATAGAGATGGATGTCTACCCCGGAAACTGATTGCTGGGTTTTAGACACTGCAAGGTGGAGGATGAAATGGTCTTGGTAGCGAGCCAAGTGACGTCTACGCAGAACTTGGCCTGCGGGGTTGCTGCAGATGAACTTGCTAGGCCGCCAGAACCTGTAGTAGGCTAAATAAATGGCTGCTTGTATGAGCAGGCTGGGGAGAAGGCCAAATGGCGAACTAGCAAGGATAGTAGACATGTCCCGGAAGATGGTACTTGTTATAGGCAGACGTTTGGCATTGATCATGGATTGTCGTTTTTGGATTCCGCGTAAGGCGGCTCGGAATCGCATGGGATGCGAATAAAGATGGTTTTGGGGGATCTCGTAAGGCCAGAAAGTGCTGGACGCCGGCTAAGTATAGTCGGATAGTGTTATGGGATAGGGCCAACTGATTATGGCAATATGAGATAAAAGTCAGTATGTGCTTGGTGTCTGTAGTTGTTTCCGCGGAGCAGGATGTTAGGAATTTGCTGAACACGTTCCAAGCCGTGTGGTAGGCTTTGAGCGTGTTGTGGGACAAAGACTGGTTGGTGAGCTGGGTCGCTCCGTGCAGATGCTGTACTAGTTCAGAGTCAGCTGAGACCAAGAAGGGATAAGGGCTGGTACTAGTTCGGCTCCGGGTTTCTGCTGAAAAAGGGAAGTGTAATTAAAGCGGGACGGTGCGTCTGCTGCGAGGTTGCACTAGCCCGGTGTCAGGCTAGGAGCATATAACAGGTAACAGTTCAGGTGTTCTGATTATGCAAAGAGTTCAAAGAACAAGAGCACATACCATGAGCAGGTCTGAGCAGAACAGGTCAGCTGGGACTTGTAGTTCACAGCTGTAGATGAAGGTAGATGTTTGCTGGACCTTGTAGTTCACTGCTGCAGATGAGGATAGATGTTGTCTGGTGCTTGTAGTTCACAGCTGCAGTAGAATCAGGCAAAGCGTAGTCTAGGCAAGCTGTGTCATACACAGGAAGATCAGAGTCCAAACGGTACCGAATCAGAAGCAAGCAAACAGGGTCAAATGAGCCGGGTCATCCACAAAATACACAGAGCAGATATCAGCTGGATCAAACACAAGGTAAACTCTAACACGAGCACTGATTGAATGCTGATACAAGTACCGTATTTATCGGCGTATAACACGCACAGGTGTATAACACGCACCTTCATTTTAGGAGGGAAGTTTCAGGAAAAAAACTACAATTTTAAATAAAGAACTTTGAAGCAAAATAAGGGTCGGTGCCCATCAATGCAGCCTTTACCATTGCCCATTTGCAGCCTGATCAATGCCCATCTGCAGCCTCACAATTGCCCATTAATGCAGCTTGATCAATGCCCATCTGCAGCCTCATCATTGCCATCAATGCAGCCTGATCAATGCCCATCTGCAGCCTCACCTCAGATTACTGCTGATTCTGAGGGGACAGGAAGGGGGGCGGGAAAAGCGCCGTCAGATTACATACAGTGAGAATCTCCTGTTTACTCGGCGGCCTCTTTATTACAAAGTCCCGCTTCCTCGACCGGCTTCTATAATAGACAGAACACTGGTCCAATGCCGGCCCAGGAGACGGGACTTCCTATTACAGAGGCCACTGAGTAAACAGGAGATTCTCGCTGTATGTAATCTGGCGGCTCTCGTCCCGCCCCCCCTCCCATTTCCCTCCTAGGCAGCCTAAAGCAGTATTGGCATATAACACGCACACACTATTTGCACCCGATTTTCAGGGTGAAAAAGTGCGTGTTATACGCCAATAAATACAGTAATTTAAAGGTGAGCTGGCTAATCACTGTTGTTTCCCAGGCAAAGGCTGTGTCAGGTGAGTTGTGCTGGGTCCTAAAGGGATCCTAGTACTGACAGTACCCCCCCTTTCTCGAGGGGTTGCTCCTGCACCCCCAGGCTTACTTGGATAACGAAAATGGAACTTCTTCTTAAGTCGGTCAGCATGAAGATCACGAGCTGGGACCCAAGATCGATCCTCTGGGCCGAAACTTTTCCAATGAACGAGATATTGTAAGGAATTGCGCACTTGTCTGGAATCAAGAATAAATGCCACTTCATATTCCTGACTGTCCAACACATCCACAGGTTCTGGTTAATTTACTTGGAGGCTGGAATGAACAGGTTTCAACAATGAAACATGAAAGACATTTGGAATGTGCATGGATGGGGGGAGTTTTAATCTATAGGATACAGGATTAACAATCTCCGAAATTTCATAGGGCCCGATGAATTTTGGGCCAAGTTTTTTAGATGGAACATGCAGGGACAGTTCCTAGATGATAGCCACACTTTGTCACCAACTTTATATCCTGGTGCCTTTGAGTGCCTCTTGTCAGCCATTTTCTTAAAAGCCTGCACAGAGCGAGAAATAGCACGATTAACATCGGACCAGATTTTGGAGAAATTTTCAATTGTGGTGTTGGCATCTGGCACATCAGAGGGTGGAAGATCAAAGGAGCACACACGAGGATGCAACCCGTAAACACAGAAGAAAGGAGAGGTCCCTGTAGATGTGCTGGCACAATTATTAAAGGCAAACTCTGCCCATGGCAGGACGTTGACCCACTCCACCTCATCATTGGCCATCAGACAACGTACCATCTTCTCTAGAGTCTGATTAGTCCTTTCTGTTTGGCCGTTTGTCTCAGGATGATATGCTGAAGAATATGATAACTTAATCCCTAGCTGAGAGCAAAGGGCCTTCCAAAACTGGGCTATAAACTGAGAGCCACGGTCTCAGACAATGTTAATTGGTGCCCCATGGAGCCTGAAAACATGTTTAATGAATAAAGATTCCAGTTCTTTAGCAGATGGAAGTTTTGGAAGCGGAACAAAGTGGGCCATTTTACTGAACCTGTCTACCACCACCCAGATCGTGGAACATCCCTGGGACGGAGGCAAGTCAGTGATAAAGTCCATAGATAAATGGGTCCAGGGACAGGTAGGTATTGGTAGAGGACATAGGAGACCGGGCAGCGTAGAGGTACTGCTCTTGCTTCTGGCACAAACTTCACAGGCCTGGACGAAGGCTAACACATCCTGCCTAATCGATGGCCACCAGAGGTTGCGAGAGATAATCTCAAATGTTTGTCTAAATCCCGGATGTGCTGCAGGTTTTGATGCATGTACCTGCTGCAATACCTGCAAACGAAGAGCGAGGGGCACAAAAAGCATACCAGAGTGAGTGGAGGGAGGGGCTTCAGCCTGCGCAGGTAACAAGGCCTCAGAGATGTCAGTCTGGGTGAAAGCCAAAATCCTATTCTCAGAGATAATGGGTTGTGGAGGAAGCGGAGGAGGAGACTCTGATAAAAAGCTGCGAGACAAGGCGTCAGCCTTAATGTTTTTTGGCCCTGGTAAATATCAAATTGTGAAGTCAAATCTGGAGAAGAACTATGACCACCAGGCTTGACGTGAGTTCAGTCTTTTAGCAGAACGGATGTATTCAAGGTTTTTGTGGTCAGTCAGAACTATAACTGGATAGCGAGCTCCCTCTAGCCAATGTCTCCATTCCTCCAAAGCGAGCTTTATGGCTAGAAGCTCTCTGTTGCCTATATCATAATTGCGCTCTGCTGAGGAATATTTACGAGACAAGAAGGCACAGGGGTGGATGGCAGCATTTACCAGATCCTTTTGTGACAAAAGCGCCCCCACCCCTACTTCAGATGCATCTACCTCCACAATAAAAGGCAGCTCAGGAACAGGATGGCATAGAATTGGTGCAGAGGTAAAGGCTTTCTTTAACTGAGTGAAGGCTGCCTGGGCTTCAGTAGTCCATTTAAAGGTAGTCGGAGTCTTCCTGGTGAGAGAGGTGATGGGATGTGCAATGGTGGCAAAGTTCTTAATGAATTTTCGATAGAAATTTGCAAAGCCCAGGAAGCACTGAACTGCCTTCAGGTCTGAAGGTGGTGCCCAGTCTAAAATGGCTTGAATCTTGGCTGGATCCATGGTGAGGCCTGTGTCAGAAATTAGGTAGCCTAGGAAAGGTACTTGTTTAACATGGAACGAACATTTTTCAGGCTTTACAAAAAGGGAGTGAGTCTTTAATCGGGCCAATACCGAGCAGACATGCTTCTGATGTGTTTCAAGATTGGGAGAATATATCAAAATATCGTCTAAATATATAAGCATGAAGCGACCCAACATATCACGGAAAATGTCATTCATAAAGTTCTGAAAGACAGATGGTGCATTTCTGAGACCGAAAGGCATGACAAGACATTCGTAATGACCATCCTTGGTGTTAAAGGCTGTCTTCCACTCGTCGCCTGCACGGATGCGCACCAGATTATAGGCTCCCCTTAAGTCCAGTTTGGAGAAGATTTTGGCTCCCTGGATTTGAGAGAACAATTCTGTGATGAGAGGAAGAGGATACCGATTGGGAACAGTTATTTTATTTAGACCTCTGTAATCAACACAAAGTCTCAGTCCCCCATCCTTCTTTGGGACAAAGAAGCATCCTGTTCCTGCGGGAGAAGTGGAGGGATGGATGAAACCCTTAGCTAGTTTTCCTGGATGTATTCTTGCAAGGCAAGATTCCCTGGCTCAGACAGTGGAAAGACGCTCCCTCGAGTAGGTGTAGTGTCAGGCAAGAGGTCAATGGGACAATCATAACTGCGATGAGGAGGTAAAGTGTCAGCAATCCCTTTAGAAAACACATCCCAATCTTCAGCTACCTCCCACTGAGTCCTCTACGAGGGTAATGGTGACACTGGACATTGAAAAGGCGTTCGACTCAGTGGCATGGCCTTTTATGTCCACGGTCCTAGAAGTTATGGGTTTTGGAGAAGTATTCCGCAGATGGATTGATATTTTATATAAGGATCCAACGGCACAGATTAAGCTTGGTGGTGCTCTGTTGGCACCCTTTTCTGTTGGAAGAGGCACGAGGCAAGGTTGTCCACTGTCACCGGCCCTTTTTGCCTTGGTGATGGAGCCACTTGCCTCGGCCCTCAGACAGGCAGACGGGGTTAGGGGCATACAGGTGGGATCCATTCATGAGAAAGTGGCTTTATATGCGGATGATCTTATCCTTTTCTTGAATGACCCTGCCCAATCCCTTCGGGAGATGTTGACCATTCTCTCCAATTTCACTAGCTGTTCAGGGCTCAAAGTAAACTGGGATAAATCCCAAATTTTGCCGATAGATGGGGCCGCAAAGGATATAGCGGATCCTAATCTACCATTACTATGGACAGACAAAATTAAATATCTAGGCATTCACATCTCCACATCTACCTCTGATTATTATACCCTTAACTTAGAGCCACTGGTGCAGAGGATGAGAAAGAGGCTGAGGGCGTGGGCGAATCTTCCCCTCTCCTTAATCGGGAGGATTAATTTATTTAAGATGAAGCTTCTGCCTGCCTTTCTCTATGCTCTCAGACATGCACCTGTCTGGATCCCCAAAAAGATATTTTGCCTAATAAATACCGTTTTATTATCTTTTCTTTGGGGATCTGGTCAGCCGAGATTTAAGCTGACGGTGCTGCAGAGTCCTTGGGGAGAGGGGGGTTTGGCTTGTCCTGACCTTCACTCTTATTTCGTGGCGGCCATGCTATCACATGCCCACAACTGGCTGATCTCTGATGAGTCCAACGCAGCAGTGGTTCTGGAAGCAGCACGATTGGGGTCTTATGAGGCGCTAAGGAACCTACTTTACCGGGGCTCTAGAGCTCCCTTCCCTCTTACATCAGCAATGAGAGCGGTAATACGGGTGTGGACAGTGGCAAATTCATTACGCCCTATCCCCTCTGGACACATCTCCCCTTATAGCCCTCTTTGGTTCAATCCGCAATTACCAGAATTCGAGTCCATTCCCGACCCTGGGGTATGGGCATGCAAGGGCATTAAATATATAAATCAAATTTGTCTTGAAGGCAAATTACAGACTTTTGATAGGTTGAAACAACAATATAATTTACCTAACTCACACCTGTTTAGATTCCTGCAGCTTAGGCACGCTTTCAACACTCAGTTTGCAAATGCTTCCGTGGCCTTTTACACCTCGAATCTAGAGACTCTGCTCAGAGATGAAGCTCTGTCTAAACCTTTATCTTCCATATATAAGGCACTACTCCCTAATGTACACCCGGGACTAGAAAACCTTAAGGCAAAGTGGGAGGTAGATTTCCCTGCATTGGACACAGAAGATTGGGAAGAAATGTGGGAATACCCCTTCTCACAGCTAGTATCAGCCAGAGATAGATTGGTCCAATTTAAAATAATACATAAGGTATATTACACGCCTGAGCGCTTACATAGAATCTACCCATCTATTTCTGCCTCTTGCTGGAGGTGTAACTCAGCCTCAGCGGATTTCATTCATATTTTTTGGAATTGTCCTCAGATTAAAATTTTTTGGGTTGAGGTAACCAAATTTATTTTGACTGTCACCACCGTTCCTGTGCCATTGTCTGTAGAGGTATGTCTGCTGGGACTCGTTAAACCACTGGCCCCACGCTGGGCAATCAGAACCCTGCTAGGATTACTACTTTACTATGCCCGTAAATCTATAGAACTCAGATGGAAGGCCTCAAATGCACCTTCAATAAATTTTTGGAAGAGGTTGGTGAATGCGGCCCTACCATTGTACAAAGCTACTTACCTGTCACGAGGTTGTGAAAAAAAATTCCACAAAATATGGGATATTTGGACGGAATCCCGGTCTACGAATTCAGACTCGATTGATGATTAGTTCACTCTATTGAGTAACCGGGAAGGGCTCAAATGGCGTTCCTGATCTCATAGAAGTCCCTGGGCTGTCAGTCGATAGGTATGGGAAGGGGGGGAATTGAATATGTTAATATATTGCACATCTCATTACATAAATGAATATAGTGGGTATCGCAGTGTACACATGGAATTGGAGGACTACTTTGAATAGTCTGCAGGGTGGTTGAGCGTACAATGGTTTAGTTAGGAACATAGATATAGATTCTATGTGTATTTTTTTTTTTTTTTAATTTTTTGTTTTGTTTTGTTTTTTCTATGTAGTTGTTGATCGAGCCTGGGTATGCCCAATAGGCTCTGTTCTGTTCTGTACTTACATTGAAATTATAATAAAAATAATTTACAAAAAAAAAAAAGAAAAAACATCCCAAAAGTCCTTATAACAAAGTGGAATCTGTTCCATTCCCACTTGACAGGTAGCAAGTCGAACAGGGTGCTGGATGCAGTTCTTTTTACACTGATTGGACCAAGCCAGAATATTTCCTGTTCACCAGTCAATTACAGGATTGTGCTTCTGAAGCCAAGGAAGGCCTAGGATCAAAGGAGTGGATGGAGAGTCAATGATAAGACATGAAATTTTCTCCCAATGCAAAGCCCCCAATTGTAACTGGAAAGGGTTGGTGGATTGGAGCACTAGATCTTGTGAGAGAGGCCGATTATCCACAGGCGGACTGGGCAATCTAGAGCATGAGTTTCCAGGGACAAAGAGGTAATCAGAGTCTTATCAATAAAATTCTCAGCGGCTTCAGAATTTACCAAGGGCAGCAGTTCATGAGCCCCTGTCCCAAAGTGAATGACAGCGGGTGAAAGAATACGATTGTCCCCCTGGGGAGATGAGAGCAGACCTAAGGTAACCTCCCCGCAATTACCTAGGTCCTGGAGTTTCCCGGACGTGTAGGGCATGAACGGAGCCTATGACCCTTGAGGCCACAATACAAGCAGAGTCTCATGTTATGCCGGTGAGTGTGTTCCTGGGCAGATAACCGGGTGGAGCCTAACTGCATAGGTTCTTCCTCAGATTTGGCACTGGAGGTGGAAAAGTCAGGCGGCAAGGGAGGTATATAGTTTGCCACAGCTGTAGTTTGTTCTCGTCTCCTCTCTCGCTGGAGGCAGTCAATTCTAATGGCTAGACTCATAGCCTCCTCCAGTGAGGCTGGGTAGGAGAAGTTGACCAAAGCATCCTTAATTGCATCTGAAAGGCCCATTTTAAACTGGCTGCGGAGAGCTGCATCATTCCAGCCAGATTCCAGGGCCCACCTGGGAAACTCTGAGCAATACATTTCAGCTGTGGTAGTTCCTTGCTTTAAGTTACGCAGGGTTGATTCTGCAGTAGCAGCACGATCTGGATCATCATATAGCAACCCTAGGGCTTCAAAGAAGGCATCTACTGTTAGCAAGGCTGGATGGTTTGGTTCCAGGCTAAAGGCCCAAGCCTGGGGGTCACCCTGTAGTAGAGAGATAATGATTTGAACTCTCTGAGTTTCAGGGCCAGACGAGGATGGCCTTAACTTGAAATATAATTTGCAGCTGTTTTTAAAGTTGCAAAACCCTTTACGGTCACCAGAAAACCAGTCAGGCAAAGGAATTTGTGGTTCAGATGGAGTTTTTGTAGCGGTGGTAATAGAAGAAGATTGCACCTTGGTGAGCTCTGTGGCCATTTCCTGAACTTGATGGGATAAGCGGCAAAGTTCCTGTGCAAACAACTGAGCCTGCTCAGGATCCATGATAGGTTTCCTTTATTGTGTATGGCTCGTGTTAATGTCAGGCTAGGAGCATATAACAGGTAACAGTTCAGGTGTTCTGATTATGCAAAGAGTTCAAAGAACAAGAGCACATACCATGAGCAGGTCTGAGCAGAGCAAGTAAGCTGGGAATTGTAGTTCACCGCTGTAGATGAAGGCAGATGTTTGCTGGACCTTGTAGTTCACCGCTGCAGATGAGGATAGATGTTGTCTGGTGCTTGTAGTTCACCGCTGCAGATGAAGGTACTACAGTAGAATCAGGCAAAGGGTAGTCTAGGCAAGCTGGGTCATACACAGGAAGATCAGAGTCCAAACGGTACAGAATCAGAAGCAAGCAAACAGGGTCAAACAAGCCGGGTCATACACGAAATACACAGAGCAGATATCTGCTGGATTAAACACAAGGTAAACTCTAATACGAGCACTGATTGAATGTGATACAAGTAATTTAAAGCTGGCCAATCACTGTTGTTTCCCAGGCAAAGGCTGTGTCAGGTGAGTTGTGCTGGGTCCTAAAGCGATCCTAGTACTGACACCCGGAATGAACATACAGTGGACATTAAACTGGTGCTGTAGAGATAATTGTACCAGCCTGCGTAGGAAGGACATAATTGAGAGCTACTTGGACCTACCTATATTAACAAGATCGGCCGTGGCCTGGTTGTCGGTGGTGAAAGCCAGAGTTGAGAGGCTGCCATGACCGGGTATAGCTCGAAGAGGGAGGAAGTTCGGGTAAACCCAAGGTTTAGGAGTATCTCTGGAGGCCATGGTTCTATAAACCAATGGTGGCCAAAAATTGCAGCAAAGCCTGTGGAGGCTGTGGCATCTGTCACTACCTGGGGTGATAGGGGCGATATTGATGGTATAAACATTGATATACCGTTCCACGTTGTACGGAACCCTCCCACATTGATAGGTCCGCTACTGCCGCAGTGTCTAAATTAAGGATCTGATCGGGGTCCTGTGTCTGAGAGAGGAGGCCCAGGAGGCGTGACACAAAAGATCGATCCTGGGGAATGATCCGTATTGCAAAATTGAGCATTCCCAAGAGCGACTGAAGCTGCTTCTTAGTACACACCCGTGTATGGGTGAAGTCTTGGAGAACTGACCTGATGCGGGTCAGCTTCTCAAGGGGGAGGCTGGCCTGCATGGAGTTGCTTGTTTGAAAAAGCATAATGTAGACCTCGGGTCCGGATTGTTGAGTTTTGGAGACTGCAAGCTAAAGGACGTAATGGTTTCAAAAGCGAGTGAGGTGGTGTCTATATAGTACCTGGCTGCCAGTGCCACTAAAGGTGAATTCACTATTTAGACATGTCCCTAAAGATGGCACTTGTGATGGGCAAGCGTTTGCTGTTGGCTATGGGCTGATGCTTCTGGATGCCACGTAGAAGTGTTCTTACTGTATGGGCCGTAAACACAGACGGCTCTCCGGGTCCTGTAAGGACAGGAAATGCTGGATGCTGGCTAGATATCGCCTGATAGTGTTATGAGAAAGAGCCGGATGCGTGTGGCAATACCTGGTGCAGGACGGAACCTGAACTCAACTGACCTGAAGGAGAAATGACAGACAGAAAACGGTGAATGGCTCGTATAAAAATGCCACTGGAGACAAGTGGCAGATTAAGTGCCACTAAAAAATGATGTGTGGCTGATTGTGTGCCACTGGGAATGTGCTTGCAACTATTGCAAGAGTTGTGCTTAAATTAGTGCTTGCAACGATTGCAAGGGAGTTCAAGTCACTGGAGATGTGTTTGTAGTGACTGTGAGAAATTCATATTACTGCATGTGCTTGTAACGATTGCAAGATATTTGTGCTGCTGGAGGCGTGCTTGCAAAAAAATAACCTACTGATAGGCGAAAGCAAGGATAGCAGAAAAATTGAATGTGTATGAATCAACTGTGACTCTAACCGGTTGTACCTGTGCTCAAGAGTGTAAGAAAATAAATCCGATATGAATTGTTGTGCCGCCGGCGCGGCTGGATTCGAATAGGACTGTGATGGGTATGAAATGGATCCGACACAAATTGTTGTAGAGTGTATGAAATTAATCCAATATGAATCGGTTGTAAAGTGTATGAATGAATCTGATACGAATTGGTTGTATGAAATGAATCTGATACGAACTGGTTGTAGAGTGTATGTAATTAATTCGATATAAATTGGACTGTGGAGAGTATGAAATGGATCCGATACGAAACGTTGTGCCGCCGATGCAACTAGATTTGAATCGGGCTGTAGCGAATATGAAATGAAACCGATACAAATCATTTGTAACTTGTATGCAATGAATCTTGATATGAATCAGTTGTAAAGTGTATGAAATACAGGGATATACAATGTAATACTGACATATAATCACACACATAGGTTGGACTTGATGGACTTGTGTCTTTTTTCAACCTTACCTACTATGTAACTATGTAAATGAAACCAACATGAATTGGATTGTGCAACTATAAGGGGAAGTAGCAGTGAGGCAAAGGTTTTAACGAATGAATCGAGACCATGACTGAACTTCGAAGGAAGATGGGGTGTGGCTGTTTTTTTGTGTCGTAGAGGCGTCAGAGGTCGAACATCCGTGGAGCCGTGTTTAAGAAAATAGAGAATGCACAAAGGACTCGATATGAAGTGACTGCCGGACCTGGGGAGGAATGACAGGCAACATGCGAACGATACATGTAAGGCTGAAATGATGGGTGCGAATCGATGCGTTGTTGGTTTGAGTAGATTTGACTCAAAGCGACAGGTGTGTGAAATGAAATGAGTGAAATGTTTTGCCATGATATAGGCACAAATCGGTATGCCGCGACTGCAACAAACAATGAGTCGGGGGGGGGGGCGTGACCGGATGTGATCGGGGTAGCACGCGTCTCTGAAGAGCTCACAAACAAACATCTGGGGGAAGGTGAGCGGAATCCTGTCATGCATTCCTCGGCGTCCAAAAAGGCACAGAAGCAGCTAAATGACCAGCGTCAGACACGCTCTGCAAAGGAGGCAGTGAGAGACTCCGCCCCCGCCATCTTGCCTGTAAGGGAGCCTGAACAGCGCGCCAAGCACAAGAAAGCAAACATGGCGCCGACTGGGAACCTGAAGGAAACGAACGCTGGGCATGAGGCTGTGGAAGATCAAATGCTGGCTGTGGATGCGGATGCAATAACCGGTCCGATCCTAGAAGCCATTAACATAAGTAAGTCGGAACTAATGGGGCGTATAGACCATTTATCATCCGAATGCACTTTGATCAGACACGATCTGGACAAAATCAGGGGCAGGCTTACAACAGTGGAAGACAGAGTTTCAGGGGTGGAAGACACTTCTCACACACAAGGCATACATCTAGCTGAACTCCGGGACCTGGTGAAGTCCCTGCAACATAGGGCAGATGATGCTGAAGACCGCCAGAGGAGGAACAATATTAGGGTGGTGGGCTTGCCTGAAGGTGCTGAGGGGGAAAAGCCTACACTCTTTGCTGAGGTCCTGTTTAAACAGTTGCTTTCTCTGGAGGATTTACCCCTCACTTATGTGGTAGAGGGAGCACACAGGGTCCCCACGGGAAGAAGACCCCCTGGTGCCTATCCCAGACCTTTCCTGGTCAGATTCCTGACCTGTAGAGACAGGGATATGATCCTAGCAAAATCTAGAAGAATTCAAGACTTGAAATATGAGAATGTGCGCCTTATGTTGTTCCCGGATTTTTCAGCAGCCACGCAGCAGAGACGCCGCTCATTCAATGACATACGCAGGAGACTCCGTGAAAAAGAGGTGCAATACAGTATGTTATATCCGAGCAATCTACGTGTACAATATGAAGGCACAGTGAAGTTTTTTGAAAATCCTGCGGAGGCTTGTGAATGGATGGACAAGGAATTTGCCTAAAGCTTCTGGACAGAAGATAAATTGACAGAGACAGTAAGCAAATACTATTTTTTATAAAGGTTGCACCAGTTGTGCACGTTGATTACTCCCAGTTACCCAGGCCCCACATTGATTGGTTTGTGCATTCGCAAGGCCAGCGACTCTGCTCTTGATTGACTGCTGCAGAGCAAGCGCATGCATGGAATTCTTTGATAAGTGAGGCTGCTGAAGGGCACAGGGTGAGAACAGAACTTAACCCCTGACAATCCAGTTCATGCTATACAGACTATGGTATGAATACATCATTAGGCATACTACTGCATCAGATGACTGAACAAAATGACGGCTGTGTAAAATCTTGATGAGAGCCATTACTTCAAGTTTTTAGTTGCAAGGCTTCCAGAAATGGCTGACTACACACCTGGGTAGATCAACAATTTGTCTCCTATTCCTCCGGATAGCATATGGGAACACATGGGAATGAGGACTGCCGTTCCTCTGAAGTTGATGGGAGCCTGCAGGCCGAAAGAGGAATTTCAGGTCCTGAGCTCGAATACCCCGATGTCTCTCTCCCCCATTATGGAGATCTTTTCTTTCTTTTTCTTTATTTTTTATGGTGATATTTTTATTTCATTTTCCGCAAAGTACACATCTGCTCCGAAAATTCACTCTTTTTTTGTTTTTATGGAGCATACGGTATCAGAGACCGACAGACAGAACTCTGCCGAACTTTGATTAATACGGTTGGAACTCTCCATCAGGATTGGTTCGTGTTTTGGGGGAAAAGCTACATACCGGAACTTTTTTGTTTTTTTGTTTTTGTGTTCTGGTTTACTTTTTTTAACTGCAAATTTTTTTCTTTTTGATGTTTCTGGTATAATAGCAGGGGGGGAAATGTCACTTGTCACAGCTCACATTAATGCAGCTAACTCAATAACCTCTCATATAGAAATTCTACTAGAAGACACGGTGATCAGGGTGAGAGAGAAGCTAGTCTCAGTGGTCAGCAGTAAGGATAACTATTACAGTAGCATAATAATGGTGGATAAATTAAAAATGGTGTCTTGGAATGTCAGAGGCATGAATAACAAATTTAAAAGGGCCTCGGTATTCCAATATCTGAAACAGTCTAAACCACACATAATCCTTTTACAAGAAACACACCTGGATGGAAACAGGGTAATGTCCCTGCGCAAACCATGGATACAGAGGGCTCTACACTCCACGTATTCTACCTTTGCCAGAGATGTGTCCATTTTAATAAGCAAATCGGTTCCGTGCACTATTCATAGGGTCATTACTGATCCAGGGGGAAGATTTGTGGCTGTTGCTATAAATGTTTATCATTATCAAATACTGCTGGTAAATGTCTACGTACCCCCTCCATTTCAAGGCCAACTATTATTTGATATGCTAAATAAATTAGCCCAATTTTTACATCTGCCTGTCCTTTTTTTGGGAGATTTCAACGCAATTCTAGATGTGGCCTTGGACTCTTCTAATCTAAGCAGAGGGAGCTCAGCCGATTTGAATGGTTGGGCTTCAGTGGCTGGGTTGGTCGAGCTTTGGAGATGGAAACATCCTAATGTAAAGGGGTACTCCCATATATCATTGTCGCATGGGTCATCAGCTAGGATTGATTTAGCTTTTGGTAATGCTCGAATTTTGCAATACGTAACTGATAATGAATATATGGCAGGGGGTCTGTCAGATCATAATCCTCTATCGCTGACTCTGTCTTTTGCTACAGGACAGACAAAGGGAGGCTGGCGACTTTCACCCAGCTGGTTGCAACATGAACAAGTTGAAACTCAGCTGGCGGAAACGATAAAAACATATTGGTCTAACAATACTGACTCATCAGAGCCACCAGTAGTATGGAATGATAATGAAATACTAAATGCCTTGAAACAGAAAGAGAGGGAAAGTGCGGAAAAACAGGCAGAAGCTCCCACAAAGGCCTCATATGAGGCTCTTCTAGAGGCGAGGAGAGAGCTGTCACTGCATATTAAAGGGCTGACACTAATTCGCAGAGGGTGACAAGAACGGGAAACTTTTAGCTATGTTAGTGGCAGATTATCACCCAGTGACACACATACCAGCTATAAGAGACAAAGGGGGCACATTGGTCACTGACCCATCGTTGATCATGAAGGAATTCATTGATTTCTTTTCCACACTATATAACCCAATTCCGCAAAATAATACAGAAGAGTTAGACTTGTTACTATCTAAACTGAATATACCAAGACTAACTATAGAAGACAGTAATACACTAGATGCTAAAATAACAGTCAAAGAGGTACAGAACGCAATTTTTGCCTCCCCCCCAACAAGGCTCCAGGCCCTGATGGCTTCCTAGCTGACTTTTACAAGGCGCATGTAGATCAACTGGCCGAGAGATTTAACTGGCTACTAGAACATAGTATTGAAAATTATGCCCTACCAGCTTCAATGCTTGAGGCCTATATGATTCTCCTCCCTAAACCAGGGAAAGACCCAACAGAGTGTGCTTCATACCGCCCCATAGCATTACTTAACTCAGACCTTAAAATTCTAACCAAAATACTTGCAACCAGACTAGCTCTAGTCATTCAAACGGTGGTAAATATAGATTAGGTTCATGCCAGGGAAATCGACTGATACTAACTTAAGAAGACTTTTTACTCACATACAACTTCCACAGACAGATACTGATACCAGAAGAGTAGTGTCAATAGATATAGAAAAAGCCTTTGACACGGTTGATTGGGTGTTTATGTTTAAGGTATTAGAGGCAATGGGCTTTGGGGCGCAATTTAGAAAATGGATCTCCATGCTGTATAGAAACCCTAAAGTAGCTATCAGAATGGGTTTGAGGATTTCTGAATTCTTTGGGGTGGGCAGGGGCACAAGGCAAGGGTGCCCGTTATCCCCTTTCTTGTTTGCCCTGGTTATGGAGCCTCTGGACATCGCATTGAGAGACTCTGGAGAAGTGCTGGCAATCAAAGTAGGTACAATTCACGAAACACTAGCTCTATACACAGATATAGAGCTAGTGACCCTGATGCCTCACTAAAAGCAGTACTAAAAATTTTAAAAGAATTTGGGAAGTTCTCTGGGTTGAAGGTAAATTGGAGTAAGTCGTCCATACTACCTCTAGATGCTAAAGCCAAAGAAAAAGCAAACTCAGGGATGCCTCTGCAATGGGTAACATCACTCAAGTATTTGGGGGTGAAAATTATGGCAAAGATTCAGGAGTATATCCCTTTAAATCTACTTCCCTTGTTGACCCTTCTCAAGCAAAAAGTGCTTTCTTGGAGCAAATTACCTCTTTCGCTCATAGGTAGAATCAGCCTACTCAAGATGAAGTTCCTCCCGGTATTACTATATTTCATACGTCACTCCCCAGTTTGGATACCCAAAACATACTTCAAACAAATTGAAGGGATTAATGGTTCTTTTCTTTGGGCTCCTAAGCACCCCAGGATAGGAACCAAAGTTTTACAAGAACCTTGTGATCAGGAAGGAATGGCGCTACCCGATTGGCACAAATATTATCTGGCTGGCCAGATGGTGTTGCCCGGAGATGGCTGATGTCAGATGATGGGGACTCTGCTACAGCCCTTGAGGCGGCGCATTTGGGTTCCTATGAAAGCCTGCGCTTGGCGCTGTTTCGGGGCACCAAATCTGATCTGCCTCTGAATATAACAATGAAAGCTACTATTAAGGCCTGGGAATTAGCAGTAAGGTTGGCATCACCTAGCTATGGGGGAATTTCTCCATCGACCCCAATTTGGATGAATCATATATTACCTCACTTTTACAATTTACCAGAACCAGGGGTTTGGGCGGTTGAGGGCGTAAAAACACTCAAAGACATCACGACATTTGGAGATCTTTTGACCTTCTCCCAGTTACAGTCAAGACATGAGCTGCCCAATTCATATTTATTTCGTTTTTTTCAGATTAGACATGCATTTCAAAATCAATTTGAAGTATTGAGAGTGGAATCCCTGCCATCCACTCTGGAATCCTTGTTGTCAGCAGAGGGCCTGACCAAGGTCCTCTCGGTAGCATACAAGGAATTCATTAAATCAACAACAAATCAACACCAAATCAGCAATCACAAAATGCAAAACCAAATGGGAAATGGAGGTTCCGGACTTACAGGGGGAGGACTGGGATGACTTGTGGAGTCAGCCGTTCAGGTATCTGGTATCGGCCAGAGATAGACTAATACAATTCAAATTTTTACATAGAAGTTATTATACACCAGCCAGACTGGCCAAGATCTATGGTAGTGCATCGGCGGAGTGCTGGAGGTGCTCTGCATCTCCAGCTGACGCTGAGCATATTTTTTGGCTATGTTCGCATATACAAGATTTCTGGAAAGAGATTACAACATGCATATCGGACCTCTTATCGGTACCTATACCAATGACAATTAGGGTGTGCTTATTGGGATTAGTGGACGAGGTGGTTCCAAAACGAGCCATGCGAACGTTACTCACTATTTTATTGTTTTACGGGAAAAAGGCCATACTACTTAGATGGAAAAATGCCAAAGCACCTGACATAAACTTTTGGAAGAATCTGGTAAACTCAATGTTACCTCACTATAAACATACCTATGTAGCAAGGGGATGTATTAACAAATTTGATAAAATATGGAAAGTGTGGTATGAGTCAGATACCACGGTGGGTTGAAAATGGTTGTTATAGAAATTAGTGAGATCAAATAAAATGTAATGCAAACAATCTGGAAGTGTAAGACAATGTACAGTAAGATGAGGGACAGATGGTTACTAGTATGAAGGGCAATTTGGAATTTTAATACTATAACTATTAATCTATGATCACTAAATAAATGGTTTTGTAAGTAAGGAAAGTAGACGTGGTGCATAAGGTTCATGATATACAATACAATATGTGAGCTGTGACAAGGAGGGTGGGGGGAGGGGGGGGGATAGAATAGGGAGAAGTTTGCATAGGCCCTGCGTGGCCAGATGTTGTTCTGGGAATGTGCTACATTGGTAGATTCTCAGTGTTTATATGTACTTTAAAATTTTCAATAAAAAGAAATTTACAAAAACAAACAAACAATGAGTCGGACTGTGAAGCACAGAATGAAATGAGGCCAAGACAACTGGGGTGCGCAGGGACGAATCAGTGCATCTCGGATGCTACTGGATTCGAATCGGAGCGCAGTACGTGACAGTGAAATGAGTGAAATGATTTGCCATGACAGAGGCACGAGTCGGTTGTGCCGCGGCTGCAACTGACAACGAACTGGACTCTGGAGCATATACTGAAATGAGGCCAAACAACTGGGGCACGCCGGAACGAATCGGTGCATCACGGATGCGACTGGATTCAAATTAGAGCGCGGTACATGACAGTGAAATGAGTAAAATGAATTGCCATGACAGAGGCAAGAATCGGTGCACTGCGACTGCGACTGACAACAACGGGACTCTGGAGTATGTACTGAAATGAGGCCAAAAACAACTGGGGCACACCGGGACGAATCGGTGCATCGCGGATGCGACTAGATTCGAATTGGAGCGTGGTACGTGACAGTGAAATGAGTGAAATAATTAGCCATGACAGAGGCACGAATCGGTGTGTCGCAATTGCGACAATGAACCGTGGTATGAACATGAGGCAAAAATCAACTGAGACACTCCTGAATGAACCGGTGCGATGCGGACGAGACTGGATTCGAATCAGAGTGAGGAACGTAAAAATGAATGAAATGTTTAGACATGATAGAGGCACGAATTGGTGGCTAAGTACTACGGCTACGTGCAGGGTTTTTTAAACGAATGACTCGCAAGTTCCGTATCGGGGTTTGGGCGACACCAGATATCTAGCAAATGATGATGCATGAAATGAAATGTTAAACGAACCCTACCTGTGACAGCCGAGCCAGACATGTCATAGGAAAAACTGGCAATGGGAACCAAACACGCAACCCACAAACGCCAACGAGTTTGGAAGAGTTGGCCTAGTGACGTACTGTAACGTATCGTGCACAGGAAACCGTCAAAGACCACAGGCGAGCGGGCTGGTTAAATACCCCCCCGGGCTCCTCCCATAAATTCAGGCCACCATACTGGCCTTTTTATATATATATATATATATATATATATATATATATATATATATATATATATATATATATACACATGCACACACACCTACAATCAGGGGGCTATCCACAGAGGGGCTACTGCAGAGGGGCTACTGTGAAACTTTTCCCTCATATTTACGTAGCTCCAACTGTCCCTGATTCGAAGGGACTATCCATGATTTGGAACAAAGTCCCTCTGTCCCTCTATATAGTTGTATATAAAATGCACTATTTATCTTTCAAAAAGTGTTTAGCGGTGTTAACCTTTTATCCAATTTCTAAATTGCTGCATTTGTACATTTCAAAAGCCAATATAAAGGAATAGAAGTGGTAAAAAAAAAAACACTTGTGGGTTTAACTAATCTTTATTTTGTATAATTCTCCTTTAAGGATGTGTGTCCTCTGCCTACATACTTTTGCTAATAGGTGTCCCTATTCCCATCTCAAAAAGCTGGGAGGTATGTGTTTATACTGTTCACAAGATTTACTGTATATACTGCTCTTTTCCAGGGCTGCTTTTGCTAGGTTAAAATTGCTTAGTACCACAATGATCTAGATTAACTGCCATACAATAGCTTTGTTTATTGCATTCAGATGCCTTTACCTGCTCATTGATGTTTGTGCATTGTCATTTATTTTGCCTTATGTTAATATACTTAATTTATTCACAACTAAGTAGCCTGATGCCTATTTCCTATATGCTAATATAGTTGTGGGTAATTTGCTAATACTTGAGATCACAGGTGTTTCCAGCATCTCATTACTGAACCAGGTGTGTCAGATGGGAAGAAGTAGTTCCCAGAGTCGAGGCAAAGAACAGAGAACCCATCATACCAAGTGGATGCCGCCGGGGGTTAGTGCTACATATACTGTACACACACACACGTGCACACTGGGCTAAACTTCTCAGTCATTCGTTGTAATGATGTTCAAAAGTCTCATTGGTATGTGTCAAAACAGTTTCACTAAACCCTTTAGCCAATCTCTCTGCATCAGTTTATCAGCAAGAATGCTGATTGCAGTGTCTGATATACAAGCAAATAATAACATGAAAGATTACTTGACATGCTCTAACTTCCTACAATTATCCTCTAGTTTTCACTCAACAGACAACTTTACCTTTTTCTGGTTATCCTTTGAAGATAGAAATTCAACTCCTACCTTGTTTTTCTGGCTCTTCTGCTCTTCCAGCTTTGGAGCCTGTGTTATGAGAAATGAATAATAGTTAAATTCTTGTTGAGAAAAATCTTCTATAGGTTGTCTGGAAAAATTTTAAACAGTATATATATTTTTCATAGGTCTGTTTATTAATACAAAACTCCCTATGCATTTAAAATGTAACAGCATAGCTTTAGACCCCTATGCCAAATTTCCATGTAGGACCCTCACTGTTGCTAGAGTAGGTAAATTTAGTTTGGTTTCCCTGTAGGCAGAGGAGCATGTGTTACGTTGTTTGGGAGACTGGGCAGTGCTTCAAAGACTGTGGCCCTGTTAACTTCCCCTGTCTTCTGTAACTCTCTGGATATTTCCAGAACATGGTGGGTGAAGGGACAGAGGCTGCAGTCTGAATTTTTATGAAGTTTCCACCAATTCCTGAGGAGGCAGGGCCCAGAAGGTGGGAAGACAAATCATAAATACTCAGAAGCCTGGCAGTCTGAGAGCAGAATACAGTGTCCAGCCATTTGCAGGAGAACCCTGTGCTGGGGGGCTGTAAACCTGGGGCAAGAAAAGAGGGAGCAGGAGAAAGAAGAGAGAGAGAGAAGGATAGGAAGCCACAGGACATCACCCAGTCTCAGTCACAGGTAGGCTCAGCTGTAGACCCCAGGCCAAACCAGGAACAGCCTGTTCAGCAGAGAGGCAAGGGCAACAGCCACCCTGGATCTTGGGAAGCCTTCAAAAAGAGGACTGAGTGAGTATAAGGCAGCTATTAACTGAAAGAAAAGAGAGGACAGTAAAGTGCAATACCTTACATGTCTGGGACCAAAGGGAAGCCTAATTGCAGAGCAAGTCAGTCAGGAGCTCCTTATCATATGTCTATCTTGGGCTTAGAGCAGCCAGGTGCCGTGCAATACTGCCAGGTGCTGTCGCTTCAATGTACCTTTGTTTTTGGAACTATGTTGCTTTAATATTGCAGCACTATCACTCCCACTGTTGCAGCTCAGTTCTACAGTGTGGATTAGAGCAGCCAGAGACATTAGCAAGTCCTCATCTTCTGCTCTGAGTTTACAGTTCTTCTAGTTCTGGGTATCCCATGTATACCAATCCCTATCCAAGTTCATTGTTCTCAAAATAAACTACCTAAACTAAAACCCCTAGAAACCACTGTTTCCTTGAGCCTTTTGGAGAGTGTGGAAAATCCCTGCTGCCTGGTTGAGGGTGCCTTGTGGAGGAAGAGGCCCGAAGTTCAGCAACTCATTTGGGGGTAGCGCTACTTCTATAACCCATTAAAATCTTTAGCAGATCTGGTCATACTCTTATATTGCCAGATCTGTAGGATATCTGGGGACACGTGTGTTTTGGATTTTGTAGAGAGCTACATTGTCTGTATACAGTGTGACTGGAAGCCAGGAAAATCTATGGGTTGTGTCCAAGATGGGAGATATAGTGGTCCCAGGTTTATGCTGTACACTGATTGCTTTTGTGTTTCTGCTGGGTAGTGAGCCTGTTTGGGGCTCAATGAGGGTTAACAAACTCAGGTGTAACAGATGAAGCACTCAGGGCTCTATAAAACTCCCAGGTTTCTTCAACAAGGGGCTCCACCCTGGAACCAGATTCCTGCATAGGACTGGGGAGTAGCTTCTTCTGAATGGTGAGATTAAGTCTATATGACTAAAAGACTGTTTTTCTGGTTGTCAGACAGGTTTTTGGGCAGCTGTAGGCTGTTCCAGACCAGGTAGATAGGTTCCTGTGTTTTGCAGTTAGGCGGCCAAAGTGGCATGGGTTTATTTTCTGTTTTGTTTTATTTTTTCTGTTTTTGATACCTGCACTTGTAACCACAGACTTCAAAATAAACCACTGTTTTGTTTTAACAAAGATCCTGCTTCACTGTGCTGTGACCCATCCAGGGGGTCCTGCACACCCTGCTACTGAGCAAACCCCTTACACATGGTGGAGGATGCAGGCAGATGTAGTAAGGCCAGCATGGAGGAGATACTGAGACAGCTGGCTCTAGCAAATGCAAATCAACAGCAGGCAAATGCAGGTCTGCAACAGAGACATGCAGCTCAACAAATAGCTCACCAACAGAGCCTTACAGTTCATCAGAAGGCAAATGCAAATCAACAGCAGGCAAATGCAGGTTTGCAACAGAGCGTAGCAGCCCAGAACAGGCAGAGGCACGCCATAGGGAATTGCTGACATAGCAGGAGCAGAGACACCAGCATAAAATTGAGGCCACCAGCATAAAATTGAGGCAAACCAAATACAGGTTTGCAACAGAGCGTAGCAGCCTAGCAACAAACCCTAGAACAGGCAGAGGCCTGCCACATAGGGAATTGCTGACATAGCAGGAGCAGACACACCAGCATAAAATTGAGGCCATCATAAAACAGCTTCCGCAGAGGCAGCAGACAGGCTGGGAGTCATGCCGGTAACATACCGACTTTTCGGGTAAGCCACCTGTTGCCAAAGATGACTGCAGATGATGACCCTGAGAGGTTTCTGACCACCTTTGAAGAGACAGCGGAAAAAGAAAGTTGGCCTAAAGAACAATGAGCTGGACTAGTGGCCCCCCTACTATCCGGAGAATCCCAAAAGGCTTATTTTGATATGGAGCCTGTGGATGCAAAAAACTATGATCATGAAAATGGAAATATTGGCACAACTGGGTGTAACCCTGGCTGTCCGTGCTCAGCGTGTCCACAATTGGCGTTGTTGGCTGAGAAAGCCACAAGTCACAAATGTATGACCTTATCCATTTGATCAGCAAATGGCTGCAGCCAGAACTCTGTCTGGACCAAAAATTGTGGAGTGGGTAGTCATGGACAAATTTCTGAGGTCTCCCCCTACCACCTTGCAGAAATGGGTGAGCCATGGAGATCCAGAAACAGCAGACAAACTTGTAGACTCACAGACTTTCCACCTCAAGACCAGACCATCCCCAGCTACGGTTAGACTGCATCAAGTGATTGGGGTGGAGAGAGTAAAAAAGGGGGAACTCAAGGTATTTTTGGGATTTCTTCTAATGTCTGGCAAGAGCGGCCTGGAACACCAATCCCACAGGAGGTGACTAGAAAGGTAATTTTGTTACCGTTGCCGGGAAGAGGGAGGTGTATTGTAGCGGCAGTTTGCCCAGCTATTGATGAACCAATGCACTGTGACTTTCTTACAAAGAGATGGCAGTTCCTATTTGCAACTTCATGCCCTGCAGTAAAGGGAAATGAGAAACCCTTATGCAAAATGTGTTTAGGTGATACAAATGTTGTTGTATTGTTGGATTCAGGTAGTCTGGTTACCTTGGTAAAAACTGAACTGGTGATGGGAAAAACCTTGCACCCTAGGAAATGGCGGTCATTTGTGTACATGGGGACACTTGAGAGTATCCGGTGACTACGGTATCCTTTGAAACCTCCCTCGGTAACCTGTGTCACCAGGTGGGTTTGGTTCCCCAACTACCACATGACGCCATTGTGGGAAGGGATTTCCCAAAATTATGGAAGCTCTGGGATTGCCCAGATTCACCATTAAGTGGTTCTTCAGAGCCTGAAGGTTCTACTAAGGAATCCTGAGGATTCTCCAGAGTTTCCTTGTCAGTATTAGCAGGGGAAAAAAACAGGGCCTAGGGAAGAGCCTGAAACCTCAGAAGAGGAACAGGGACCTCTAGTGTTTGAAGATCTAGAGGTACACAGAGAAAGTTTTGTCACTGAACAATTGAAGGGCCCCACATTACCAAGGGCCCAGGAGAATGTAGTGAAAATAAATGGGGAATTAGTTAACCCTGATGAGAGGATTGCCCTCCCTTACTTCATCATGGAAAGGGACCTGTTATATCGGGTGTCACAGAGGGTAGAGGAAACCATTGAACAGCTGGATGTGCCCAAACCTTAGCGCAAGTTGGTCTTAGAACTGGCCCATGGGCACATTGTTTGGGGACATTTATGAGCTGAAAAGACCCAGGAAAGAATCACCCAGAGGTTCTATTGGCCTGGGATCACTAAGGAAGTGGAAATGTACTGTTCCTCCTGTCCAGTGTGTCAGATTTCTGCGCCCATGCCACATTTCCACTGTCCTTTGGTACCCCTGCCCATCATTGAGGTCCCTTTTGAGAGGATTGCCATAGATTTGGTTTGCCCCTTACTGAAGTCCGCTAGAGGGCACCAGCACATCTTGGTTATAATGGAAGAAGAGATTCCTCTCTGGAACACCTCTGCCAAAACCATTACCAAAGAGCTATTTCAGGTTTTCAGCCGTGTGGGCCTTCCTAAAGAAGTACTAACTGACCAGGGCACCCCGTTTATGTCTAGAGTAACCAAAGAGCTTTGCAAACTTCTGAAAGTGACCCAATAACGTTCTTCAGTGTATCACCCTCAAACAGATGAGCTGGTTGAAAGATTTAACAAAACATTTAAACAAATGCTAAGGAAGGTGGTTGATAAAGACGGAAAGAAATGGGATTGTCTACTCCCTTATTTGATGTTTGCTATCAGAGAGGTTCCCCAATTGTCCACAGGGTTCTCTCCTTTAGAGTCACTGTATGGGAGGGACACACGGGGACTACTGGACATTGCCAGGGAAACATGGGAGAGTGAGAGTTCCCCTCACAGAAGTGTGATTGGTACAAATGCAAGAAAGAATTGCGCAAGTGATGCCTATTGTGAAGGGACATTTGGCAAAAGCCCAGTTGGCTCAACAAAGGATTTACAATCGTGGGGCCCAGGTCTGTTCTTTTGCACCTGGTGATAGGGTGTTGGTGTTAGTCCCTATGGTTGAAAGTAAATTCCTAGCCAAATGGCAGAATCCCTATGAAGTGTTGGAAAAAATGGATGATGTGAATTATAAAATTAGCCAACCAGGAAGACAAAAGCCTGAGCAGATATATCATGTGAATTTGCTAAAACAGTGGAAGAATAGGGAATCCTTGGTCGCTGAGACTACCCCACTTTCTGCTCCTTCTAACCTGGTTATCCCTGAAGTCGGGATAGCGGAGACTGTGTCCAAAACTGAAATGTATGAGCTGAGGGTTATAGAAGAGTCAAATAGTCATTGGTCCAGTCCTATTGTGTTAGTGCCCAAACCAGATGGAAGTTGGCGGTTTTGTAATGACTTTTGCCACTTGAATAAAATCACTAAGTTTGACACCTATCCCATGCCCCGCATAGACAAACTGATTGACCGCCTAGGGACAGCCCATTATATGACGACGTTAGACCTGACCAAAGGGTATTGGTAAATTCCTCTCTCAGAAACAGCATTTGTAACTCCAGAGGGATCTTTCCAGTATTGGAGGATGCCTTTTTGGTAACAGAATGCTCTGGCCACATTTCAACAGGTAATGGATAAGACCCTTTGGCCTCATTGAGGCTAAGACCCCCCCCCCCATTCCTATGCTTTCCTGTCCCCACTCCTCATAGATCTTTTATAGTGTGACATTCTGGGAGCCACTCAGCCACAAATGTCCTGCCTGGAATATGCATGCGCCATAGCAAGCTACTGCATGTCATTCAGTTAGGATTTTCATCTACTTTAAAGTGATACTAAAGGTAAATTTTTTTCTTAAAATAAAATTTGCCATATAATGTTTTTGCACAGAGTAGCCCCACACCTTCTCTTCTTGGATCCCTTGCCAGCGCTCCTGGCTTCTCCCCCCTGCTGAGTGCATCCATAGCAAGGTGCTTGCTTTTAGGGCACCTGTGCATACTCACTTCGAGTCCCGCTCTGTGTGTCCGTAAGACTGCCCTGCCCCCTCTCCCTGCTCGCTGGCTATGATTGACAGCAGCAGGAGTCAATGGGCCCTGCTGCTGTGTGGGAGAAAGCCGGGAGAGACACTGCTCTCATGCACGTGGCTGGATTAGGATCAGGCTCAGGTAAGTATTAGGGAGGGCTAGGGGTGGGGGGTGGGTTCGAGCTGCACACAGAAAGTTTTTACCTTCATGCATAAAATGCATGAAGGTAAAAAACCTTCAGCCTTTATAACTACTTTAAGGTAAACACTGGAATAGTATCTCAGAATATATGGTGACTAGAAAACAGGATTTTTGACTTGCATGTAAAATCCTTTTCTTGGAGTACAGTACAGGACACAGGATCTTTAATCTTAACAACGAGACATCTAAAGCAGTGCATTGCAACTGATTGGTGGGCAACATGGCAAACAACCTCTTACAGGCCCATGTAACAACAGATCATAGAAAGGCTAGATAGACGTCTGAGAGCAGCTTAAGGCATCTTTTGCACAAAACTGGTATCAGATGAGGACTGAATGTCCACCTAACAAACGTAAAAATTGAACAAACCTGTAAACAGAAGACCAGGTGCAGTATTGCAAATCTGAGAAACAGATGCCTGATGATGAAATCTCTATACAGTACTTTAGACAATGAATGATGATTTGTTTATTCCACCTAGCAATAATGAAGCAAGAAGCAGAGAGCCCCTATGGGAACCCTCAGGAAGGACAACGAAGGGATCTGGTCACTGAAAGGAGGCTGTAGACTCACAGCAAAAGACCATATTGAGACAGTGTAGAGAAATGCCCTTGAAATATTTTAGAACAGGACATAGGGCGGTAAGAGCTACATCCTTGGTAAGATGGAAGGAGAAAATCACCTTGGGGAGAAAGGGGGCCCTAGGCCCCAAAACAGCTTAATCTCTGTGTAACACTAGGAAAGGCTCATTACAGGATAAGGACAATAATTCAAATACCCACTCAAAGATGCCATGGTGACACAGGGGAATGCACAGGGGGAGCAATGTGCGTGGCACCCTGTTCAAAGGCCTTAACTAAGAAATGAAAGGCAAGTGGTCTCAGTAACAGTGCCAGTGCTGAGATTTTCTCCATGATGGTTCTCAAGGTCATATGCTGGTCCACTCCAGACCAACCTGTATGTCAGGACCTGGATCAACTGCTGGTGGAACTGTGGTTCCCTGGGGTTGTAGTTTTTGCTGATTCCCTGGCTGCTGCCCAGTCAGATTTTTCTGATTCCCTGGCCACTGACTAGATGGTTAGGGTGCAATTGTGAAGGGACACCCTGGCTTCAGGGTACCTGTAAGGACCAGGAACTCCGGTGTTTAGCCTTCAGGCTACCTTTGGAATCTCAGCGCTGGGACATATGCTGCATTAAGGAATTGTAAGCACCAAGTGTTGTACCTCCTCAGTAGAGATGGGCCGAACACCCCCGATTCAGTTTGCGCCAGAACTCTAGAACATCGCAAAAGTTCGGACCCAAAGGATGAACCCTATTGAAGTCCATGGGACCTGAACAGGAAAAATCAAAAGTCCCAATTTTGAAGGCTGATATGCAAGTTATTGGCCATAAAAAGAGTATGGGGGCTCAGCTACAGCCCTGGAGGACATGTGGCAATGCAAAATTTTTTTTCAAAAAGACATTTTTTAAAGGAGCAGTGATTTTAATGATGCTTAAAGTGAAACAATAAAAATGAAAAATTCCTTTAAATATAGTGCCTGGGGGAGGTCCCCTTAGTCTGACTGTAAAGTGGCGCATTTTTACCATGTATAGAACCTGCTGCAGCAAAACTTACAGTTATAAAGAAAAAAAATGACATTTAAATTTATTTTCCCTGCAAGATTTCTTTATTTAGTAAACAATGGCTTGGGGAGCCAGTCTGTATGATAAAGGACACATTTTAGTGCAAAATATTAGAGATTTTTTGGATCTGTGCATCCTCAAGAAGTAAGTGGCTAATTAGTGTTCAAATAATTCAGCTGACTCCTCCATGCATGATACTGGGGCTATGGCAAGAGTAGCTATTGATAAAGAGGCAGAATAAGCTGCTCTGGCAGCTGCAGTGGACTGCACACTAGTGTCAGTTTGGGTCATAGAGGATGAGGAGGAGGAGGAGGTGGATGGTTTAATAAGCCAGTCCACCACCTCCTCTACACATGCTGTGGCAGGATAGCATGAGTAACATCACTAAAAAGAGACCAAGGTGCCCTGCCTGAGTATGGACCATGTCCACCTTTGCCTGCGGACACAGACGCTGCTGGCCCCTTGCCCCTCATAGTGGCATGGGAACATCTGCCTCTCCTTGTTGGCCTCCCAGACACGATGGGGGGGCTAATTACACACATTTAATAGAAAATTGGAAATGTGTGATTGGATGCAATTTTTTGAATGAAGAGTGGTGTTTGGTGCACTTTAAATTGAGTACTGACGCCAACAGAAATGTAAAAACTATAAAAAGATAAAAAAAATAAAAAGGGGGAACACCAGCGTCGCAGCCAGAGAAACTGCAGCTGACTGACAAAAAAGAGGGGGCAGGCAGAGGACAAAAAAAAGACAACCCCCCCAAAAAAATAGCCACGCAGCAACCAAAAAAAGGGTATACAGCACTGTATACAGCAATAAATGGTATGTAATGCTGTCTTAAACAAACTAACTCGCTAGTAGCAAACTAAGCCCTGCTCGATGTATCTCCACTCCAACACACTGCAAAAGATTTCTATGGGAAGTTACCGTCTATAGTGTGGGGTGGAGCTATGAGCACTGAGCCCTGATTGGAGAAAGTCATCATCACTTTGTCCAGTCAGGGCTCTGACAGTGCTAATTGACGAAGCCTTGCACCCGACCAGTAGCTTCATCCAATTAGGACCCTAGAATGCACTGTGAAGCGCACAGTGCATTGTGGGATGCTCAGCGGGTGAACATCCCACCGAGCGACCCGCAAATTCAGGTGTTCGCCGAACGGGTGAACAGGTGATGTTCATGCTGAACATTTGCTCGGCTCGAACTGTTCACCCAACGCTACTCCTCTGACCAGCAGAGAATCCAACGAGTTTTTTAACCCCCGGGCGGCGGGGCAACCAGTCAGCTTTCAGACCCCTGTGGCAGGGTACCCAGTCAGCTTCTAGACCCCGATGGGGGGCATGGTAGAGTGTCCGGAGGCCAATCCATAAGGCCAGTGAACTGTCAGGACTGAATTACCTGCTCATGGCATTGTGGTTCCCAGGGCAGAGAGTTGTAGTTCCAGTTTCCACCAGCGGGTGTCTCCCAGCAGCCAGCACCAGGTGGAAAGTGAGATTACTGGGACACGCTGGTGGAAATTGGAACTACAGCCCTCCGCCCTGGTAACCACAATGCCAGGAGCAGGTGATCAGCCATGCCACAACCAGACTGGAAGGTATTTAGTTCCTCCTCTATTAGTGCCCATGAGTGTTTTGTTTGCCAGCCAGATGCATGCTTGCTGTTTAAGCCTGAGCCCGCTCCTGCCTTGCACCTATATCTTGCTCTTGTCTTGTACCATGCTGCCTTGTACCTGCCCCCTTGTTTCTAAATCCAACCCTGGTTCCCCCCTTCCTTGTATATCAGGTATTCTATGTGATCTGTCTTCCTCATTTTCTATATATTGTATCATAGTTAGGTTGTTAGGTATTTTGTCGTTTTGTATCTTCATGCTACAGTGCATCTGGAAAGTATTCACAGCGCTTCACTTTTTCCACATTTTGTTATGTTACAGCCTTATTCCAAAATGTATTAATTCATGATTTTCCTCAAAATTTTACAAACAATATCCAATATTGACAATGTGAAAGAAATTTGCTTGAAATCTTTGCAAATGTATTGAAAATAAAAAAAAAACTATAAAAATCACATGTACATAAGTATTCACAGCCTTTGCCGTTACACTCAAAATTGAGCTCAGGTGCATCCTGTTTCCACTGATCATCCTTGAGAAGTTTCTACAACTTCTACAAAAAAGCCCTGGCTGTATCTAACCCATGCCTAATGCAGGCCATACACGGTCGAATTTCGAACGAATTTTCTTTTCAAAATCAGAATGTTCGTTTTTTTTTTGTGATCCGATGATGCCATCATTGATTTTCGAAATTCGGCCGACCAAGCCTTCAATTTCACCGCATGTTGCTACAGAAAAGAATTTTGGGAATCTTCTTTTCTCTCCGTAAATTTTCTTTTCTTATTACATTTCTCGCACGATTCTCCCATCATTGATTCGAAAATCGTTAGTTTTTCTAAAAATTTCCAATATGTCCGATTCCTAAAATTTGATTGCCGCACAAAAATCGGCCGTTGTTGCAGCCCACTAATGGTGCGAAATTCATACGAAAATTCTTTCATAAGATTTTCGAAAGAAAATTCTTACGAAATTCGAACCGTGTATGGCCGGCATTAGTCTAAAGATCCTGTGTCCTGCTCTGTAAGTTTAGGAAATACAATTTGTTTAAGAAAAGTACTTTAGTCCAATTAGAAACATGGCATAGACTGTTGCTAGTTTAGCTGTTTTTTCAGAGGAGCTACTTAAGCTCTCAAATCGTATTCTCAGATATATCAGCACTTCTAACGCCACGTACACACGGGCAGACTTTTCGACCAGACTGGTCTGACGGACCGAATCCGGCGGTCAATCCGACCGTGTGTGGGCTCCATCGGACCTGCAGTGGACTTTTTCGGTCAATAAACAGACGGACTTTAGATTTGAAACATGTTTCAAATCTTTCCGATGGACTCGAGTCCGGTCGAAAATCCGCTCGTCTGTATGCTAGTCCGACGGATGAAAAGCCACGCTAGGGCAGCTATTGGCTATCAACTTCCTTATTTTAGTCCGGTTGTACGTCATCATGTATGAATCCATCAGACTTTGGTGTGATCGTGTGTAGGCAAGTCCGTTCGTTCAAAAGTCCGTCGGAAGTCCGTCAAAAGTCCGTCGGAAAGTCCGCCTGTGTGTACGGGGCATAAGTTAATGCCAGAATTATCTAATGGCTGGGCCAGCCCTGCCTGTATCTCTAAAAATAATGCACACATACATAGCCTTTAGTTATTTACATCTCCAGGGATATTGGAGATCATTCCAATGTTGTGGCATATTACAATAGTTTCTTACAAGAGAACAAGGCCACAATTTATGCACCTGGCTTAAAATGCTGTCAAAAATCCAATTAAGAACTTTTATTTCTCAGCAAGACATGACGAACAAAACACTGGGCCTTCTAGCAATTTATAGTAACAGATGCGTGAATAATAAAACAAAGATCATACAGATAATTGACAAACGCTTCATATATAAAGCAGTGTATTTACATAACAGGTATTACAGCTCATTAAGCATTTTGAAAAGACTTATTTTCTGAGTATAGAGTAATTAGTATGCCACGTCAACACACAGGATGAAAAGGTTGATTGAATAAAATGATAATAGTGAAAAGCATTAATATAAAAAGAGGACTATTTTTATTTTGCATTTGAAATGCTGTCACAGCTCTGCCTTCTGAAGCAAACCCGACCTTTGCCTGAACTCCAGGCACCACATATCAAGGATTACTGAGATTTTCCATTTTCAGAAATCAAGGAAGTTATGGTGACACTTTTTCCATTTTGATAAAATGTGTTGGAGTCAATGGGGAAGGCAAAATTAGGATGGTTTTGGTTGTTTTTATGGGTGCAAGGGCTTTCAATGGCTCCTGGGGGTTATGAAAAGTACATTGCAACATGTGTTAAAAATGCACAATACAGGAAGTCCCCGAGTTACGAACACAATAGGGACTTAGGTTTGTTCGTAAGTTGAAGTTGTTCGTAAGTTGCATCACTGCATTTGTAATGCCGCGTACACACGAGCGGACTTTACGGCATACTTGGTCCGGCGTACCGGAGTCCGTCGGACAATTCGATCGTGTGTGGGCTCCAGCGGACTTTTTTTTCTCAAAAGTTTGACGGACTTAGATTTGAAACATGTTTCAAATCTATCCGACGGACTCGAGTCCGGTCGAAAAGTCCGCTCATCTGTATGCTAGTCCAACGGACGAAAACCGACTCTAGGGCAGCTATTGGCTACTGGCTATGAACTTCCTTGTTTTAGTCCGGTCGTACGTCATCACATACAAATCCGTCTGACTTTGGTTGATCGTGTGTAGGCAAGTCCGTTCATTCGGAAAGTCCGTCGTAAAGTCCGTCGAAAAGTCCGCCGGGCAAAGTATGCCGTAAAGTCCGGTTGTGTGTACGCGGCATAAGTGTAACTTCCGGTCGGAACACTGCATTCGTAAGTGTAACGTCAGCCTGTGCATGGATGTGGGATGTTCCGGGCGCTTGTTATGTTATCTGGGGTTCTTCTGGCCATGCAGTACATGTAGTACACATGGGATGTGTCTGGAGGTATCCAGGACCTGCGTGGAGCACAAGTGGCCGGCATTTGAGGCCGTTCATAAGTAGGAGTCGTTCGTAACTCGGGTGTTCCTAACTCGGGGACTGCCTGTAGTGCATATTAACATAGAACTATTTCAATAGAAAGTGCTTTAAGAGGAAAAACACATAGGGGTGAATAGGACTAGATACACCTCAATTTTTCCTTTCTTTTCTGTTTCAGTCATTTTATTAAGATTTCAAATGGTAATAAAACATTATAAATAAGCAAAATCATGTAGAACTGTCAGCGTAGTCAATGTATGAGCAATGACAAACATAACATATATAGAAAAGGAGGGGATCCAACCATGGTTGGACCCATAAAAAGTCCAAAAGCAAATAAATCAACAGAGTATCAACTACACTCACCAGCCACTTTATTAGGTACACCTGTTCAATTGTTTGATAACACAAATTGCTAATCAGCCAATCACATGGTAGCAACTCAATGCATTTCTGCATCAAGATGTGGTGAAGACGACTTGCTGAAGTTCAAATTGAGCATCAGAATGGGAAAGAAAGGGGATTTAAGTGACTTTGAACGTGGCATTATTGTTGGTGGCAGATGGGCTGGTCTGAGTATTTCAAAAACTGCTGATCTACTGGGATCTTCACACACAATCATCTCTAGGGTTTACAGAGAATGGTCCGAAAAAGAGAAAATATCCAGTGAGTGGCAGTTGTGTGGATGAAAATGCCTTGTTGATGTCAGAGGTCAGAGGAGAATGGGCAGACTGGTTCGAGATGATAGAAAGGCAACAGTAACTCAATGAACCACTCGTTACAACCAAGGTATGCAGAATACCATCTCTGAACACACAACACATCAAACCTTGAAGCAGATGGGCTACAGCAGCAGCAGACCACACCGGGTGTCCCTCCTGTCAGCTAAGAACAGGAAACTGAGGCTACAATTCACACAGGCTCACCAAAATTGGACAAGAGAAGATTACAAAAATGTTGCCTGGGCTGATAAGTCTCAATTTCAGCTGCAACATTCAGATGGTATGGTCAGAATTTG
Organism: Aquarana catesbeiana; assembly: GCF_042186555.1. Taxonomy (NCBI): domain Eukaryota; kingdom Metazoa; phylum Chordata; class Amphibia; order Anura; family Ranidae; genus Aquarana; species Aquarana catesbeiana. Next base: position 676,432,942 of record NC_133325.1, on the reverse strand, counting down.
GCATAAACAACATGAAAGCATTGATCCATCCTGCCTTGTATCAACAATTCAGGCTGGTGGCCGTGGTGTAATGGTATGGGGGATATTTTCTTGGCACACTTTTGCCCCCTTAGTACCAATTGAGCATCATTTAAACACCACCGCCTACCTGAAAATGTTGCTGATAATGTCCATACTATTATGTCTACAGCATACCCATCTTCTGATGGCTACATCCAGCAGGATAATGCACCATGTCACAAAGCTCTAATCATCTCAAACTGGTTTTTGGAACATGACAATGAGTTCACTGCACTCCAATGACCTACACAGTCACCAGATCTCAATCCAATAGAGCACCTTTGGGAAGTGGTGGAACAAGAGCTGACAAATCTGCAGCAAATCTCTGAGGAATGTTTCCAATACATTGTTGAATCTATGCCACGAAGAATTAAGGCAATTCTGCAGGCAAAAGGTGGTCCAACCCGGTACTAGCAAGGTGTACCTAATAAATTGGCTGGTGAGTGTATATCAGCTACATATCCTGTAAAGTGGTTCGCCACATATAAAACTTGATGAAAAATCTGTAATCAAGAATAAAGTTCTGGTTAAAGGACTTGCAATTTACTAAGGTAAAAGTTAAACCAGGCAAAGAAAGGAGAGAAGAGAAGGTAAAAAAAAAGGGGGGGGGGAGAGCAAAAGAGAAAAAAAATAAAGAGTTATGCTATGTACACATGATAGGATTTTTTTCCGAAGGATGTTGGCTCAAACTTGTATTGCATACACACGGTCACACAAATGTTGTCAGGAATTCCGACCGTCAAGACCGCGGTGACGCACAGCACGTACGACGAGCCGAGAAAAATGAAGTTCAATAGCCAGTGTGGCTCTTCTGCTTGATTCTGAGCATGCGTGGACTTTTGTGCTTCAGAATTGTGTACACACGCTCGGACTTTCCGACAACAAGTCTTGTTGTCGGAAAATTTGAGAACCTGCTCTCAAACATTTGTTGGCGGAAATTCCGACAACAAATGTTCTATGGAGCATACACACGGTCGGACTTTCCTACAACAAGCTCACACCGAACATTTGTTGTTGGAAAATCCTATCATGTGTACGGCCCATAAGGGTATTCCTGTGAGGGAGTTTACCTAAAACAAGTCAATGTCGACCTTAAAGGGGTTGTAAACCTTCGTGTTTTTTTCACCTTAATGCATCCCCCCAGCCTCCCCGTTTTACTTACCTGAGCCACGTATTTCTGTCAGCGGAGACGCGCTGTCCCTCTCTCCACGGGGTCCCGGCTCTTGATTGGATAGATTGATAGCAGCGCAGCCATTGGCTCCCGTTGCTGTCAATCAAATCCAATGACGTGGGCGCCAGGGGGCGGGGCCATGTCCGGCATTCATGTCTATGTACGCAAATGCTGAACTCGGGAGCGCACCCAAAAGGTAAACCCCCGGAACAGCGCTTCTCCTAGGGCAGTGATGGCGAACCTTGGCACCCCAGATGTTTTGGAACTACATTTCCCATGATGCTCATGCACTCTGCAGTGTAGTTAGGCATCATGGGACATGTAGTTCCAAAACATCTGGGGTGCCAAGGTTCACCATCACTGTCCTAGGGGGTTATCTGATGCGGGGAGGAGCTGCAAGAGCAGCCGGGGGACCCCAGAAGTCGATGATCGGGGCCAAAACGAGCTGCACAGTGGAGGTAAGTATGATATGCTTGTTATTTAAAATAAAATAAAAAACGAGCCTTTACAATCACTTTACCTGCACCTATAGGTAAGAGAGCCAGAGGGTCCATACTTTTCAAACATGGATTTTTTTATCCCGTAGAACACTAACCATTCTTTCATGTAGCATGATCAACTTTCGCTTCATTAGAGCCAAATCGATCGCTGGGCTTTTCCATGCTGTAGCGATTTTCCTTTCTTATTTAAAGTGTAAGTTCGCCATTACAGAAAATCTGTAAGGAGAACTTAAACTAGATCCCCTCCCCATCCCCCGTGGTCCCACTCTACCTGAGGCCGGCGATCACCTGCTAGGAGACATCGGTTCGCCACTTCACCGGTCTGGAGATTTGAAATCCCTGAGGCTTTCTCTCTTCTTCTCCCCCTCTGACAGGATGGGCTAGACGGGTTCTGATGGTCGGCAGTCGGTGCTGTCCTTGTGACGGTGCAGACGAATTAGAATGCCTGCTAGTTCCTTTACGAGTTACGTTTAGGAGATTAAGCCACAGGGATTTTAGATCTCCAAACAGGTGAATCGGCGACCCGATGTCTCCTAGCGGGTGATCACCGGCCTTAGGTACAGCGGGACCGGGGGGATGGGGAGGGGGTCCAGTGTAAGGTCACCTTAAAGATTTTATGTAAAGGTGAACGTAACCTTTAAAGAAAGATGAGTAATAACTAAAGTACAATTTGGGCAAATGGACAATATCCTAGAACCAATAAGAAATACTTAACCACGTAAGGACCAAGCCTATTTCTAACACTTGTCATTTACAAGTTAAAATCATTTTTTTTTGCTAGAAAATTACTTAGAACCCCCAAACATTATATATATATTTTTTTTAGCAGAGACCCTAGAGCAAAAAACAGAGTTTGTTGCAATACTTTATTTCACACCGTATTTGTGCAGTGGTCTTATAAACACTTTTTTTTAATTAAAAAATAAGAAAACAGTAAATTTAGCCCAATTTTTTTCTATAATGTGAAAGATAATGTTTTTACGCCCAGTAAATTGATACCTAACATGTCATGCATTAAAATTGCACACGCTCGTGGAATAGCGACAAACTTTGGTTCTTAAAAATCTCCATAGGCGATGCTTTAAAAATTTCTACAGGTTACCACAGGAGTGCTAGAATTATTGCTCTTGCTCAATCGATCGCGGTGATACCTCATATGTGAGGTTTGAACACCGTTTACATATGTGGGTGCGACTTGCATATGCTTTGCTTCTGTACGCGAGCTCAGAGGGACAGGGCACTTTAATATTTTTTTTTTTCTTATTTATTTTACTTTCATTTTTATTTTTAAACTGTCCCTTCAAAAAAATATTTTTAATCACTTTTATTCCTATTACAAGGCATGTAAACATGCCTTGTAATAGAAATAAGCAGGACAGGGCCTCTTTATTGTGAGATCTGGGGTTAAAAAGACCTTAGATCTCACATTTACACTTAAAAGCAATAAAAAACAAATTAGATTTTTCTTTTTTTTAAGAAAAAAAATGGGCCCTCTAAGGCCAGAGGGTGAAAGTGACATTTGACGTCACTCCGATCCTCCAAGGGCATAGAGTCGAGAGGATCGGATAGTTTCTGCTGCTACCGACGGCTCCAGTAAGCAGCAGAAACGATCAGTAAACGGCGGGAGGGGTCACCTTTCCCGCCTCCCATAAAAGTGATCCCGTGGCGAATCCGCCGATGGGACCACTTTTATGAAAAAGCAGACCGCCCGCTATTTAAAAATATACCGGGGTTATGGCAGCTATCTGCTGCCATAACCCCGGTATTTAACGTCAAAGTAGCAACGTGTATCCACGGTGGGCAGTCCGTAAGTGGAAGAATTCCTCTGGCATTTTTTATATAGTTAGATTGGTCCAGCTTGGACCTGTTTGGACCAATCTAACTATGTATATACATACTTACAAGATCCCTCTAGAAGCTGGAAATCACTGTTACATCAGTGAACTCCATCAGTTTCTGGGTCCCATGCCAAGAGGCTGCCCTGCTGCATTTTGAACACAGAAGGTCAGATGCCCAGCAAGGGCACCAGTTAGACAATGCTTTGCAATTTCTCAATGAATGCAAAATGTTCTCTGACTGGACGAGGTGGAGAGGTGGGACGGTGACATCACACACTGCACCTCATCCAATCAGAAAATGCTAAATAAAAGTAAAATAATGCAATATACTGTACATTTCAGGTGTACACACTAGCTGTATTTATTATTTTTTTCATATTTTTTTTTTTACATTACTAACGGAACTGGGATGATTATATTGGCCCGGAGTTATGCTTTAATGCACGATTTATATACAGATTCTTTTACTGTTCAAGGTTCTAGTTCTTGCCTGTGTTGTTCTCACTCCTACCTGCATTTTTTCCAGCATCTCAAAGAATTCTGCTGACTGTAAAAGAAAGAAAAAATAGGATAAGAACGTGTATTTATCAAGCTGAAGATGTAGAACTGTTCGGGTATATCATCTAAGCATACCTTATCAATGAGCATATGAGAACTTTTACAACACAATGGGGGTTATTTACTAAAGGAAAATCCACTTTGCACTGCAAGTGCACTTGAAAGTGCACTGAAAGTAAAGTCGCTGTAGATCCGAGGGGGACATGCAAGGAAAATGAAAAACAGCATTTTAGCTTGCACATAGTTGGATGATAAAATCAGCAGAGCTTCCCCTCATTTCAGATCTAAGCCTTAGATTTACAGCGACTGCACTTCCATGTGCACTTGCAGTGCAAAGTGGATTTGCCTTTTCGTAAATAACCCCCATTGTTTCCATATCACAATAAAAAAAAAAATATATATATATATATATATATATATATATATATATATATACTGTATATACACAAAATATTTCTTGTAAGGTCATACATAACTCATGTTCGCTTCAAATACCCAAAAATGTACACAGAAAGTTAGACAAATAGGAATTTTCCTTGCACATGATTGGATGATGAAAGTGAACACTGCCTAACTAAGCTACATGAATGAGGTGAACTTCAATAATCCAATTATGTGCAAGGAAAAAATGCCATTTTTTTTCTCATGATTTGATATTCTTTACACAGTGAGCTTTCCTCGCATTTATTAAGCTAAGGGAACATTCCCTTGCAAAGTGGACAGTCTATTTGCCTTTAGTAAGTCAACACCATTAAGTCAAATTACATTAATGACATATTATAGCATGGCAACAACAGCAAAAAAACTAAATTATTTTGAAATTATGGTTATACTGTATATGACTTCATTGATTAAAAGGAGTTTTTCACTTTAGTCCAAAAATGTACTATTGAAGTTCCTACATAATGGCAATTTCTGATGTGCTCTCTTTCCATACAACTCACAGAAAAAGAACCCTCGGTCCACAACTCTACTGTAGCTTGTCAATATATCAACTAACAATGGATAATAAAGATCATTGTTTACCAGCAATTCTACAATTTAAACCAAATGTGGCTTATTGTGAAAAACAAATCTGTAGGAAGTTATTTTTACATCTTACTTGTCATAAGTGTTCAGCAAAATAAAATGTAGCCTGTCTACTAGAACAGTATACTGTATGCTCAATATGCAAAAAAAAAAAAAAACCTAGAAGGTTTTAAATAGTTTCTGAGCAGCCATATGCTGCTATAGTCAAATCACAGCATTTCTTATTATATGCATACATGACTGCGATAATCATGGTTTCCTCTGTGTCAGATAATGGGTGTGATTGTTAAGTCCAAATTACATAACAGAGATAGATACTGTATATAGTTAGACAGATATTGTACTAACAACGTTCATTTTCTTAATGGTATCTCCATTTTTCTGAAGCTGCAGGATCTAGGTTGTCTAATTATGACTAAACAATAGTGCAATAGTCTCTAGAACAGGGGTCTCAAACTGGCAGCCCTCCAGCTGTTGTGAAACTACAAGTCCCATGAGGCATTGCAAGGCTGACAGTTACAAGTATGACTTCCAAAGGCAGAGGCATGATGGGACTTGTAGTTTCACAACAGCTGGAGGGCCGCCAGTTTGAGACCCCTGCTCTAGAAAGACCCACTGCTCTAAGTAATTTACACAAACCTGTTCAGCCATAGCCATTCCCCTTGTCTTCAATAGATGTCTGTGTGAGGACACTTGTAATGAGGGATGTTTCCGTTACTCAGCTATGCCGACACAGACCACTGCAGTGTGAGGGCAGCGAGAAGCATTTTCACTGAGAGAAACAGGAAGTTTAAAGCAGTCCAAGCAAAAATTAGTCATAAATCATGCTATGAAGGGCTGCAGGTGTATGAAGAGCTATAAATGTGTAAATCAGGTTTAATTTGTGTATATAACAACTAGAATAACTGGGAAAAAAGTATAACTGAGAATGACCATAAAGCACTCAATATACTTTAGTGTGCATCTAAAACCAACTTAAAAGAGAAGTATGAGATTTTGTTTTTTGCTTTTAAAGGAGAAGTACAGCCAAAACTTGTTTAGCTGTACTCCTGATGTGGCTCACAGGACTGCAGTTCGTTCTTCACTCCCATGACCCTTTTCAGCTTTCAGCGGGCTGAAGTCCACTGTCGGCTGACATCACAGAGCTGGTCCTGTCTGGGAAAAGATCATGACCAGAAGATTGGGATACACCCAAGAGCCTGGACTGGCACCTGGCTCAGCCTCTCAGAGAGCCACTGAGTCAAGCTCCTATCCCCTCCACAGCCCAGCTCTCCAGAACAGAACTCTCCAGAACAGCGGTAACTGACAGTCACCAGCTCTCTCAGAGCATTGAGAACTGGGCTATCAATGGTCTTTGATTGCTCAGTTATCAGTCTTAGATACCCTGTGGTGCCTTCTGGCTTCTTCAGGGGTGCCTTTGCAAAATGCCTAAAAATTGCCCCAAATTGCCCAAAAATTGTCAACAAGTCAACAAGTGGATCAAACCTATCTTTTTGTTACACAAACCACAGGTTTTTGTTGTGCATCATTACAATTTTGAGCACTGTCAAGTCCAGCCGCTGGCATCCTAACAAGTGATGATGTAATTGAATGATAAGAGAAAGTCGGGTGCCTGCATCTTTGTTTGCCTCTCTCCACCAGCACTGGGGTCACTTTAGCTGCGTGAGGGAGAAGAGGAATGCCGGAATACTAGTCAGTACCAGTGTGCAAAGGTATGTTTGTTTTGTAAAAAGAATTCACCTCTAATGTTGGATGTCCTACATGTGTGGCTGTTGCTCCGTTATATAAATCTATTTGTTTAGTTCTTTACATTTAAGAATGGGGTGCCTTGAGATTGTGTGGATATTTAAAGGATACCTTGACTGAAAAAGGTTGGGAAAAACTGAATAGGTCGCATTGATGCTGCATCTGTCCCCCGCTGTCTCCAAGGCTGAGAACCAAGTGATCAACATGGCTGATCACTCAGTTCTCCCCACCACCCTGAGCAAAGAGCAGCTCACTGAGAGGCTGAGCCAGGTGCCAGTCCAGGTTCCTGGGTGGATCCTGACTAAATGATTGCAATCTTTTCCAAGCCTCGACCTGCTCTGTGATGTCAGCTGATAGCTGGTTTTAGCCTACTGTTGGCTGAAAATGGGTCACAAGAGTGCAGAACAAACTGCACTCCTGTGATGCATAGGGGAAGAACAGACAAACGAGCTTTGCCTGTACTTTTCCTTAAGAGCCAGTACACATAAGGCCTCATTTACATGGTCATCCTTAAGTGTGGGTGATTTTACAGAATGCAAAGGTGTTCCTTCACCCACATAAACCTGCACCCATAGAGATGTCAAATTGGTAGCAGCAGCTGTGTCCATGCAGCTGCTGCATCTGAATGACATGATTTGGACTGCCTGCATATGTATGCAAAGAACAATCATGCATCCATGGCCCTCACACAGGTGTAAATTTAAAAAATGGGGAGAGAGATCAGCACCAAGAAGAAAACACAACATACAAAAGTACCAACATCCCCATGAATAGTAGATGAGGAATTTGAAGAGAATGGGACTTTAAAGGTACATCATATACAAAGCAAGACGAGTGAATAGTATGATTTGTATGATTCATGAGCTCCCAGGTAGATTCACTTCAATCTACCTGAGAGCTCATGAATCATATGGATGCGGTTTAAGATCTACCTCAGCCATCTTTCCCCTTTGGACATTTGGCTCTATGGTTTTCTGCCACCCTTGTGCACCTTTCTGGCCCTGGCTTCTAGGGGAGACTGGAACAGTCCTAGATTAAGATACCTTGAGTGGACATATCAACGCCTTCCTTGGCTTTCCCGTCCGTATGAGCTCCCAGTATAGATATTATGACACTAATAAAGAAATAGGACTGTGATACTGCTGCGCTTTCATCTTTTTTGTCCAAACACAAAATCATATCCCTCCCTACGGGAAATCTGACATTTTGTGGACTGGTTTTGGATGCAGGCATTGGGCCGTTTGGGATTTTCCCAACGGTGCTCACTCCAGGACTCATTATTGAGGTTGTGCACAGTTTGCTGTTTTTTACATTCATTAATTGAATACCTTCGTCCTTTTCCTAATGAAGCCGTTTCGGCGAAACATGTTGAAATTCCAGGACGTAGTAACAATGTATATGTGACTTTAGTTCTCTCATTTGGTCAGGGTTAGGTTAGGTGTGCATACCCAGGACTATGACTGTAACTGTAGCCATATTTTTATTGTGTGTTTTCTAAATAAATAATTTATATTTTTATACTATTCACTCATCTTGCTTTGTATATGATGTACCTTTAACGTCCCATTCTCTTCAAATTCCTCAGGTGTAAATTTAAGTTTGCCCATGTTAAAGAGGCCTAAGTTTTGAGCTGGTATACGCAAAGTTTATCACAACAAAAATATAGCTAAAAAGGAAGTAATACTGTAGTTTCAAACATACAGCTAGCGTCCTGACCGTCAGAATCCCAGCAGAACCTTTTGTCCAACATGACAGATAACATAGCAGCAGGCTACACAGGAAAGTAACAGAAATTGTAAATATATCAGTTTCTGTACAGGAGTGGAGACTTTTACTTGCACAACAATAAATGCTGTTAGTATCTAGTGTAAATATTGTCACTTTTTCATCACATGCTTACTAGTCCTTTCTACTAACTGGAGATTAACATGAACATCAGCACAGACAGCTCAAACATCCTATAAGAAAATAAATATTTGCCCAGCACTGATAGATAGAACTAGTCAATTCGGAAAACGTGGCATTAACCTTTAAGTGGAAGCACATGTATTCATAAACACGTTAATTTTTACCTTGTATATTTTGTTGATAACAGATTTCGGAGGCCCGTAAACTGACCGCAGACGGTGTCAGGGCTCAGCAGCAATGATAAACCGTGGTCAGTTTACAGGGGGGAGGGCAGAACCAGGCAGGATCAGCCAGGTATTTCAGGGGATAGAAGGGGCCAAATTACACAGCACAAGCACTTTGCTGTTATTCATGCTTTAAGGGAACAGGATCCCTTTTTTTTTTTTTTTAGGGTAACAAACACTTTAAGCTTTGGCAAAAAAAAAACAAAAAAAATGGAAACTGATTGGTTTCTATGCAGTACTGCTCCAGATTTTGCACTCTTCAGTTTTTGTAAATCAACCCCATTGTGTCCAGGGAAGGTCAGCCACCCCTAGCCACCGGTAACCACTGGATGTGCAGATACATGGAAGACAGGCATAGCTGTGGCTCTTGTTAGCCTTTCATTGCTTTGTACAGGTCGACCGTGGCTGGAACCACCTGTTATTCCAGACAGAAGAATTCAACAGATTCTTGCTGCAAGAACATTCTGCTGGGAAAAACCTACCAATGAAGATAAGGCCTTACACTGCCCCCTGCCCAAGTGTAGTGCACGCTTTCAGCATCTGTGGGTGCCAGGATAATACAACTCTATGGAACATGTGTGGGAGATGCTTCATCACTAGCTGCCAATGTGTCAGATGACATACACATACCTCCCAGCTTTCTGAGATGATAAGAGGGACACCTTTTAGCACATAGGATGTAGGCAAAGGGCACATCGCTTCCACAGCCATGATTACACAGACCACAAAGATCTAAAATCCAAAAATTGATTGGCTAAACAACTCAAGCACTTTTTTTTAACTCTTAGTCCTCATGCACACGGACGTTTTTACAGCTGCTTTTTTGAGCTTTTTTGCAGCTTAAAAAGGCCTGTCTATGTTAGTCTATGGCTTCATGCCCACCTAGGCGTTTTTGAGCTGCAAGTGGCATAGGCGTTTTTAAGCTGTAAAAAAAACCCAGGACCAGTGGGTTCTGAGAGACGTTTTTCAGCTGTAAAAACGCTCTAACGCTGAAAAACGCTCAAAAACGTCATTCACCAACGTTTTTTAGCGTTTTTGATCCATTGAAAAAAAAAAAAAAAAAAAAAATTTGAAAAAAAAAAAAACGCTCAAAAACGCTAACGCGGAAAAACGCTCAAAAAACGCTCAAAAACGCTATTACAAAAACGCTGAAAAAAAGCTGAAAAAAGCTGAAAAAAGTCACTGCTAAAATACTGGCGTTTTCATAACGTTTTTTTAACAGCCTGTGTGCATGAGGGCTAATTGTCATTTATGGCTTTTCAGAATATCAAATGTAGAAATATAATGGTTGGATACAAAAATTAGGGCAGCATAACTCTTTTGGCAGTAAAACAGTACATTTTGAATAGAGATGTACACATCTGATGAAAAAGAGGGACAACTGAGGCTACACAAAGGAAAGAAGAATTTGGTCTCAAAAGAGGGACAATCCCCCCAAATGAGGGACAGTTGGGAGCTATGCATGCAAATAGTATTATCAGTAACTTTATCTCAATTTTGATTGCACAAAAACAGTAGGAAAAAAAACTCAATAGATGTAGCTAGCTTGTGCATTTGTCATTTTTAAATAATTATGATAAAATCCTTATCATTACTTTTCGCTGTTCTTTCTAGCTATCCATATGTAAAGTGAAACCAAGCTATTGACATCTTTTCAATACTGGTATCTAAGAGGACTATTGATGATAAGGATTTCAACAGTCTGGTAAAGAAAGTATAGTAACATACTGGGCGATCTAATGGGACTTTGTAACAGTAAAATGGGTAAAGTGTATTTAACCTCCTAAGCTATGTAGGGTTTTACACCCTTCATTGCCAGGCCATTTTTTGCTATTCGGCACTGCACTACTTTAACTGGCAATTGCATCGTCGTCATACAACACCGTACACAAATTCAATTTATATAATTTATTTTCACACAAATAGGGCTTTCTTTTGTATTTGATAACCACTGGGTTTTTTATTTTTATTATATAAACAAATAAGGCCAACATTTTAAAAAATAAACAATATTATCTGCTGTAAAACATAGTCAATAAATCAATAAAAATAAATAAAACTTCTTCATAAATGTAGGCCAAAATGTATTCTGCTACATGTCTTTGGTAAAAAAAAAAAACAAAAACAAAAAAAACAATAGGTGTATATTAATTGGTTTGTGTGAAAGTTAAAGCGTCTACAAAGAATTTTTATTTATTTTTATACTACTAATAGAGGCGACCAGTGACTTATAGTGATAGTGCTGTGGGCAAACTGACACTAACTGACACTAACTGACACTTTGTAGGAACTGACTAACTGCCACTGACATCTCCAGTGACACCAATACAACTCAGTGCTAATAATATACACTATCATTGCACCATTGACACTGGCTGGGAAGGGGTAAACATCTAGGGGCAATAAAGAGGTTACTTGTGTGCCTAACAATGTGTAATGTGTGTAATATGTTTTGCTTTTTACTACAGATCAATTTGTTACTTTTCCCTGCTTTGCAGGGAAAATAAACTAAGCGATTGTTCCCTCAGTATTCAGCAATGTGTTGAAAGAACTGAGGACAATGTTTGCCATTAACAGTGCAGATAACAGAGGCAAGATCGATAAGTATCTCGATGGTATATTTACCAGGCCAAAGGCTAGCAAACAAAAAAATATTAATTGCTGGGTTTATATTTTAAGAACCCCTGGATTGGATGGTGAAGATCTGTATCTATGCTATCCAACCATTTCTAATTGTGTTTATAATTCCCTTGGTGATACAATTCACATATACAGAAATATATATATATACATATATATATATATATATATATATATATATATATATATATATATATATATATATATATATATATATATATATATATGTGTGTGTGTGTATATGTATATATATATATATATATATATATATATATATATATATATATATATATATACACACTGTATATCCTCTATTGTCAAATGTTCTTCTTTACATAAGCACTGGATCATTAAGGAAGAAACAGCAGTGCACTTAAACACGACAAACTCTTTGCTTTCTTCTTTTCACCATTGATTTGCACAAACACAAAAGAGCCCAATGTCGGGCGCTGAGATGTGGGTGTATGATGGAAAGTAGGAGAATGAGATCTGGACAAAGGAGTGATAGCCAGTGGGAAAACATGTATCTATTCATCTACCATACGAGATGTTTTTTTCTGCAAGACATAATGGTTTCCTACTTAGTGATTAAATGCATATCCCGTGGTTTTGATGGACAAAACATCAAACTGCTGAGCTTTCTAAGTTCGTGGTGGTGGAATTGGTTTATAATTGCTGCAGAAGAAAGGGCACAGCATTAATGTGCTCAGGGAATCGAGCATATTCACATGTGTAGTTCTAAGAAGCGTAGTTGCTAAGGCGATTCATATAACAAACAGGGAAACATGGCTGGAAATGGAAATACAAACAAAGCAACCAACAAATGTGTAATACAATTTGATATTGTGTACACTTTGGGGCAATTTTACAGTATACAGCATTTACTCTGACATTCACCAAACTTTCATTGTAGGTGAATCTTCCTGGTGCATGCGTTTTAAAGCCCAACTCGAATGCGTTTTCCCCGCATCCAATTCGCAATAGCAGGCGATTTTTTGACAGGTCCTCTATGGAGCCGATTCACATATCTCCACTGTGAGTCTGGTGCGATTTGCACAAAAACGCTGTGCGTCTTTTGGTCTGTTTCAGGTCCGAATTCAGCCAAAAATTGGGGCTAAAATCGGATCTGAAACGGTGAACGGGGAAGCACCGGACCCCTGCTGTGTGCGGCTCATATGTGAATCCAAAAAGCCTAAAGAGGAACTAAACCCTCCTATCCTTTACAGATAAGGAAGCTGCTATCTTAGTCTAGGTTTGATCTGCAGTTGTCATGGTGCTGTATGTGGCACCAGTTATTTGATGGCCAGAAAGTATGGTTTGGGAGGGTAAAGCCATTGTGATGGCTATGATTCATGAAATTCCTTGAATTTAACTGTTTTGGGAAACAGTTAGGCTGGGTTCACACTATTGCGAATTGGATGCAGATTTCTTTGGTTTTCCACGTCACAGCCTGCTTCATGACCACACCTCCTATTAGGTAGAGTCAACGTGTCCACAGGTGTGCGGCTGTCGTGACGTCACTGTGTAGTGTGCTATGACATCATCTCACATGGACGCCGTGATGTCACAGAGCATGAACTAGCATTTGGCAGCCATTTTCAAGTGTATTTATGGGCAGATTCCAGTACAGATAAATTGAATATCTCTGATGAGCTGGCTTGACCAGCGAAATCGGTAATCGGTCAGGTTTATCTGTAAGAGCCTCCAAGTCTCCTGCGGGGTACAAATGGGACCAGGACTGATAAGTATATGCCACTAGCACTTTAATATATGTTTAATCCAAGGATGGCTACATGGGTGTTTTCCATTTCATGGCTAACTTGCTTTAGCAAACTGGAAATGCCCACTGTCCTAATCATGGACACTGTGCTATTCATTTGAGACTTGCCCAGGCCTTTGCACACACTGAGGTTGATTTATTAAACTGCAGAGTGCATAATTTGGTGCAGCTGTGCATGGTAGCCAGTCAGCTTCTAACTTCAGCTTGTTTAATTAACCTCCCTAGTGGTAATCCCGATTGTGGCTCGGGGTGAATTTTCATTACCAAAAGCGGTGACCCCGAGCCACACTCGGGATCGCATTGCAGGATCCAAGCAGTTACTTACCTTGCCCCCAGGATCCTGCGATGTCTCCCTGCTCTGTGTGCGAGCCGTGTGCTCCGCTTGATCTATCACTGTGTCGGACTCTGTTCCCTGCAAGCCTCGTGATGTACAGGGACGGAGCCCGGCACCAAATTCAAAAAGTGAAGTGAAAAAAACACAATACATACAGTACACTGTAATCTCACAGATTACATTACTGTACCAAATAATTTCACATCTCTTTTGTCCCTAATGCTTTGTCCAGTGCCCTGCATGCAGTTTTATATTATATATATACTGCTCTTTCTGCCTGGAAACTTGAGATTGTCCATGGCAACCAAAAAGTGTCCCTTTACGTCAAAAGCGGTTTTAGACCAGCTAGAAAACAGCGATAATAAATTAGAATCACTTGCAGAATTGAGCGATAGTGAATAGTGGGGAAATTCGTCATCAAACTACATCAGGAAATTAACGACAGCGACAATTCTGCAAATTTCAGTGTTTCTGATTTGATTACATTATTGAATACATTTTATTATTATTATTATTATATTATTATTTGTTATAATTATTTATAGTTATTTATTATATTATAATTTACGATTTTGTGTTTCAAACTTTATCATACCCAGGATGTCAACTAGACTCTTGTTTGGACAGATTTAAGTGAGTTATTCCTAAAAATTATAGGCCTACAATATAAAACGCCAAAAATCATCCCGCCAGGGAGGTTAAGCTTTGTCAAAAAAACTGGAAGCTGATTGGTTTCTATGTAAAACTGCACCAGATTTTGCACTCTCCAGTTTTAGTAAATCAACCCCATAGTGTATGTGACATCATGAATGCAACATCTTCAGGTCATTCAGTTTGCACAGAGCATTGGCTTTTATTTTCTTTATGGTGTCTGAATGGAGATGCATGGACAGTGATACATCCTTATATTCCACAGTGGGGTTTACCAGCTAGATGGCCTGAAGTAAGGACCTACAAATACATATTGTTGCTGTGCATTGAATCAGTAATCTAAGATAGTTCACCACATTTATGGTCCATGATGCCCAAGTTCATTGAATCCTATAAGTGGCTACAAGGTTTGTTTGTGATCCCTTATTGATCCCTTATTGGGCTGTGTGGCAGGACTTTTGAGTATTTTTCCTGTGGCAAATGTATTAGAGGATCTGTGAATGTATACCACTGTAAGGAAGGGACAGGATATCTCTTCAGTTTTTATGGATCCAACAAGTCATATGTGTGAAGAACAATTTAACTCTATAGTATTTGGATACCTGGGATTCCCTGATGCATTATATTATCTTTAAAGTGGTATTAAAACAATAACCATTAATGTAATATATTGCTGTGGTGACTGCATAAGTTTTTTTTTTCTTTGGCTTTTTACCTCTGTTTTCTTTTTTTTTTTTTTAAATTTATTTTTATTCAAATTTTCCTTTAAGACACAAAGACATAAAGACATATACAAATTGGTTGTCTAGCTTGTACAGGTAATATCGCAAGTACATCAGGAAAAAAAAAAAAAATGAAAGGGAAAGAAAAAGAGAGGAATACATCCATGCAATACAATTTTAACATGTAAGTGAAAAGGGGATTTTTGGAATTTTTGGGCCGCCCCCCCACTGCCCATAAAGGCCTATACCTATTAACTAGGAATTACATTTAATCGTCGATTCTTGGTATCGTAACTGAAGCTAGTCCAACATTAGTAAGCAATGTTCATTTCCTCCAGCCACCCACTCCAAACCTTATTAAATTTCAATTGGCAGCCTCTATTAAGATAGGTATCTTTATATAGTGGAAGATTATCGTTAACCAAACGTTTCCACTGGACATTTGTGGGGGGATAGGGCTTCTTCCATTGAAATGTTATGGTTTTCCTAGCGTAAAATAGAAGCAAGCCAATCATCGTGCGTTTAGCTACAGCAGGAACTAATTTTTTTATAAGGCCCAACATACAAATCTCCATAGACAGTGGTAGATTAGTGGATGCAATTTTATTGATTAGGCCTAGTACCTCCCCCCAGAATTGTTGTATCTTTGGACAATGCCAAAAGATATGGGAAAAATCTCCGGGGGTGTAGCTACATCTCCAACACTTAGGGGAGTGGGCAGGATTTATCA